>NC_067402.1:42653650-42966650 GCF_016432865.1 Antechinus flavipes | reverse complement strand
TAATTTAGAACCGAAGGCTTTGCAAGGATCAATGTTGAAAAATTACCCTTGCATATGTTTTATAAATAAAAAGCTTTAATAATAAAAAATAAAAGCAGAATAACTTTGAAAATGATATGTAGTACTACATAGTTGAGTTTTTTTTTTAAATAAACAATGTGAAATGGAAATTCAGTTTTGTGCTGAATCTTCTTTTGTGTTATGCTTTGTATGTGGAAATGAGAGGTTTTTTTTGTTTTTATATATTTAAGTGCAAAATGATTTTTTAAAAAATCTTTAAAGAACCCTGGTCTAGAGCAATGGCTCTCAAAATTTTGTTCTCAGCAACTTTGTACTATTACAAATGATTAAGGATCTGTCCAAAGTATTTTTGGGGGAGGGTTATATTTATAGATATTTAGCAAATCATAAATAACAATTAATTTTGAATTTGTAGATACTCTGAAGGGGTTTCTGGGACCCCCAGGATTCTTTGGACCACACCTTAAGAACTATTGGTCTAAATGATGTTTTTCGTTTTTTTTAATTAGAGTGTGGTGAGGGAGAGAAATGGAGAAAAGCATTATTCTGGAAGTCCCCTATGGGATAGTTGAATAATGTTTATGTTAGTGTTAGTGCTGGAAACCTAGAGTCTAAAAAAAAAGGGGGGGAGAACAGAGTAGGAAGCCTCTTATCTTCACTTCAACATAAGGGGGTATGGCCCACACTTATTTGAAAAAAATCACCAATGTTTTTATTCATACTGTACTTGCATACAATGGATGATTAGTAAGATTTTTAAGCCAGATTCTCAGGAAGAATCCAGACTTTTATTCCTTGCTGAAGTCTTACTACCAGTATTCTTTTCAAGAGAACCTTCAAAAGGTTACAGATCTGGGATTTATGAGTCTAAATCTCAGATGCTCTTAACGCAATCATGATTAAACTCTTTCCTTCCAGACCTAACCAAAAATACAGGCTCATGGAAAAAATCCTAGAGCAGGAGATAGATTCTTGAGGCTACCTGGAATTGTGGCTCAGATGCTCATTAACTACATAGCCAAGGGTGTATGCTAAAAGAAGCCATTCCACACTTCCCCACCCACTGCTTCCATGAGTCACTACCCATGACTGCCCATATTCAATAGCATGAGGGAGGAAGTGAGGAGGAGGGGTGGGAGGAATGAAGAATGAGAAGTCTTTTGAAAACTTTGAGAATGAACTGAGTATCAAATTAAACTCTTATTTTTCTGAAATAATATTTATTGTATAATCCCTTCTTGCCAGTTATTCAAAAGTGTATGTGACAATATGGGGGGAGGTAGGGAGTAGTAATTAGGATTTGATTGACTATATTGCCAAAAGCTCTCCAACATCATAAGTTTTCCTGATTGGCTAAGACTGAAACTGGGTTTTGTAGAATGAAGAAATGAGGTTTGTCTGGAGACCCCAGGCTATATGCATAATTTACCAAAGAATCACTGAATAATTCACTAAACTCTGCTCTCAGTAACCAAGCATGGATATATGTATTTATATGTATAAATGTGAAGATTTTTGTGATCTGATGAGCTGGAAGAGTTAATGTAGTTTTCCCAAAGGTTCTTTGTTCTCCTTAGGATTGTTTTATATGTTCAGTTCAATTAAATTCAGTCAACATATTTTACTCTTCTTTTCCCAATAACATACTTTTGGAAAATATGAGAAAAGAGAAATCACTTGTAATTGACAGATATCTAGAAAGGCTTCTTTGAAGGGAAACATCTAAACTAAATCTTGAAAGAGAGTTTTCAATCTATGAGAATAAGGAGGAAATGCATTTCAAATTTGCACAAATACATAGAATCAAAGAACAAATAATAATCTATTTTGGCAGAGAGTGTGAGAAGGGAATAATATGAAATAAGTTTAGACAAGTAGACTGGAGGTACATTGGAGAGCATCTTAGATGCCAAAATAAGGAGTTTGTATTTTACCCATTAGGCCAGAGGTCTCCAAAGTGGGAGCCATGATATAATCCCAAAGGATGTGTTCTTACATATATTATTGAATTTGATCTTTACAACAACTCTTTGAGGAAAGTGCTATTATTATCCTCATTTTTCAGTTGCAGAAATTGGGGCTGAGCCAGGTTAAGTGATTTATCCAAGGTCATTTGGTAAACATCTGAAGCAGTATTTGAACTTGGGTCCTCCTGACTCTCAAGTCTGACACTATCCATACCTAGCTGCCTGCTAATTTTAAAATAAAAGTACATATGTGAGGGTGGAAAGAGAGGGCATCCTCAGCAATATTTTATTGGTAAAGATGCATGATCAAAAAGTTTAGAAGAGAATTAGCATTTAGCAATTACCTACTATTTACTGGACACTTTATAAACATTATTATAATAGCATAAGTTTCTTGTAAGGATCAAATGACATAATTTATAAATTATCAGGCCACCAAAAAGTCATGTAGATGGGAGAATATATTTGTAGTTCCCTAAGAGATAGGTTATAAAGGGAAGAGACTAAAAGGAGGAAGACAAGGTAGGAGGATGTTACAATGGTCTAAGTGGTTTAAAAAAAAAAGGAATCTGACCTAGAATGGTGATACTCTGAAATAGTCATAAAATACCTATGGGGTGCCCTGAAGTGGTACCAGAGTCCTCCATTACTCATAACTAGAAACAGCTCTTATTGGCCAGACTTTCATTACAAAAACAAAAAATCAATTATTGAAAACAAAAGACTTCCTCTTCTACCATCATGCAGCCATTCTAGAAGGAAAGAGTTCATCCTATTGATAGATTACCTAAAAAGTGCTACTAGCCCTTAGTAAAATTGTGAAGCAGACCATCTTTTTACTCAGTGTTTCTTTATCCCATAATACCACCACCCCACCCAACCCCAGTGCTTTCAAGCTGACACTCAGACTCCCAGAACCCTATGTTTCTCCTACATTCTCTAACATTTTTTCTCTTTCTCGCCCTGATCAAAACTGACCTAATATATCTCATTTCTTCAGGATGCTTTCTTTTTCTTCTTTTTTTAAATAATAACTTTTTTTATTTTCAAAATACATGCAAAAATGGTTTTCAACATTCATCCTTGAAAAACCTTGTGTTCCAAATTTTTCTCCCCTGCTTGCCCCAGCTCCTCCTAGACAACAAGTAATCTAATATATGTTAAACATCTTCAATTTTTCTATATGTATTTCCATATTTATTACAGTACACAAGAAAAAACAGATCAAAAAGGAAAACAAATGAGAAAACAAAAAGCAAGCAAACAACCAAAAAAAGGTGAAAATACTATGTTGTGATCCACATTCAGTCCCCATGGTCTTCTCTCTAGATGCAGATGGTTTCTCCTTTTGGAATGGCCTTAAATCATCTCATTGTTGAAAAAAGCCAAGTACATCACAGATGTTCATCACACAATCTTCTTGTTGCTGATATGCTCATTTCATTTTGCATCAGTTCATGGAAATCTCTTCAGGCCACTCTGAAATCATTCTGCCAATCAATTGTTACAGAACAATAATATTTCATAACGTCCATATATTATAGACCCAACTGATGGGCACCCACTCAGTTTCCAGTTCCTTGTCACCACAGAAAGGGGCTGCCACAAACATTTTTGCACTGGATCATTTCAGGATCTGTTTTCATATATGGATTGGCCAACCAATACTTGGTAAGCACCTATTAAATTCCAGACATTGTCCTTATCACAAGGGATACAAAGACAGAAATGGAAAAAAAAAAAAAGAATAGTCCCTGATTTCAAGGACTTTTTCTCAATGGAATATCTCTGTTTCCAACTCTCTGTGTGTTTTTCTGTGTGTGTGTGTGTGTGTGTATGTATGTATGTATATATATATATACATGTATCTATAAATATAGATAAAGATAGATAAATATATATACATATGTATGTATATGTATGCAAAAACCATATAAAATAAATAAAAATTAATTTTATGGGATGCGGTGTCTAGAGCAATAGAATCAGAAAGACTCATCTTCCAGAACTCAAATCTGTGACCAGTTTGCCTCAGTTTATTCATCTGTAACATAGGGCCCCAAAGAGTCAGATACTACTGAAAAATGACTCAACAACAACAACAAAAATTTTGGGAAGACGACAAAAAGTCAGATACTACTGAAAAATGATTCAACAACAAGAAAAAAATTGGGGAAAGTTGCTCGAAGAGTTTTTATTCAAGAAGTAACACCTGAAATATTCTTTGAAAAAAAGATTCTAAAAGATTTTAAGAGATAGACATCAAGAGGAAGTACAGGTGGGACATGGAATATTGTGTACAAAAAAACAACAAAAAAGGAAGACTAGTTTGGCTAAGCTTAAAAGAAAGAAATACATGAAAATAAAACTTAAAAGGGAGTTTAGAAGCAAGTCAGGGAGAGCTTTAAATTCCAGAGTAGTGTGTTTTTGACCAGAGAAGCAGTAACGAGCTAATGAAACTTTTTGAGCAAGAGTGACATGGTCAGGCCTATACTTGAGGAAAATCACTTTAGTAACTCTCTGGTGAGTGGGTTGGGAGTAGGGAGATCCTTGAAGCTGGGCAAACAAATTAGAAGGTTGTGGAAAGCAAGATAATGTATAAATATGTATACATATATTGGATTTGACATATACTTTAATATATTTAACATGTATTGGATTACCTGCCAACTTGGGGGGGGGGGGGAAGAAGGGGAAAAGTTGGAACAGACAGTTTTACAAAGGTCGATGTTGAAAAATTACCCATGCATATGTTATAATAATAATAATTTCAAAAAAAGAAGATTATTGCAATAGTTCAGTTAAGGATGGTGGTTTTGACAGAAATAGAGACATTTGGAAGAGAAGTAGTTGGGGGAAGAAAGATAATGAGTTCTATTTTGAACATACTAAGTAAGTTTGAGATACTTCTAGGGAGTGTCTAATAAACTAATTGGATCAGATTGATTAATTGTAACTAAAGACTTAGAGGTCAATAAACTCTTAGTGCATTATCCTTTCCAGATGATATTTTTATTTTAATAGCTGCCTTGGAAAAGTGACTGCTGGTAAGGATTTGAAGCTACAAGGCTGACTGTTGGGGGCTCGGAATGGTGCAGATGATATTGGTTGGGAAAGAGGCACAACAAAGAGCATATGTGAGAGATCTACATGGGAATGGTGACTCCTGAATACAGAATAAGGCAGAATACATTGAGTAAGAGTAATAAAAAACTTGCCCCCAAAGAAATACCATGGATGGATATTTAATTAATATATTTGGCAAATGCTTAATTATTACTTATGTGGAAATAAAGTATTATCTTTTTGAAAACCATCGTAAAGAGAAAATAAGACCAAAATTTCAAAGCTGTAAATGCTGGAGAATTTGCTTTGTAACTCTAAATTAACTGAAAATCCTGTCAGTGTGTCTATTGAATATCACAAAATAATGAAGAATGTCTCCAAAATCCATCTAGGAGAGATATGGATCAGGGTACTGGTTTTCACCCACCTTTCTGTGTTACCCAGTCTGAGGATGGTCATCTACCTAGCTACAAGAGAACAGTATTCATCTCATTGGTTGGACTATGCTGAGAAGGTAGAGATTATGACTTTGAACTTAAGCTGTTTTGCTTCTCTGTCTCAAAATTACATTTTCTGCCCCTCACTGACCCCATTTAGCCAATCCATCTTAGGGGTGATTGCAATTGTAGTGAGGGCATGATAGCATGAAAAGTGCCCTGAACATGAAATCATAAGATCCAAATGAAGTTCTACTCCCATGGGACACTGGGCAAATCATTTAATCTTTTTGAGCCTTACTTGGAAAATTAGATTAAGATTGCTTGTGCTACTTATCTCACAAGACTATTTGTGAG
The DNA here is from genome assembly GCF_016432865.1 of Antechinus flavipes. Classification (NCBI taxonomy): domain Eukaryota; kingdom Metazoa; phylum Chordata; class Mammalia; order Dasyuromorphia; family Dasyuridae; genus Antechinus; species Antechinus flavipes. The sequence continues at coordinate 42,960,802 of NC_067402.1, read as the reverse complement.
CATCTATGCGATGATGTGAATGAAAGCTCTTGTTTTAAACTATAAAACAGTATTAAAAATGCAAAGTACCCAGATAAATGTCAGTTATTATTTTAGCTGGATTTAAAAATACTGGAAAACCAGCTCAAATTACATTTCTCAGTGGGCCCATTGCATCATCTTTTTTTTTATTTTTAATAATAATAATAGCTCAACCTTCGTAGAATATTTAAGGTTTGCAAAGCACTTTACATATGCTATCTTATTTTATCTTCACAGCAATCTTGTGAAGGTAAAGTAGAAATTGAAAAAATACACTGATACACTGCCTGAAAGAGATTCCAAAATGAAAACTCCTAGGAATATTATAGCCAAATTCTAGAGCTCCTAAGTCAAAGAGAAAATATTACAAAGAGCCATTAAAAAACATTCAAATATTGTGGAGCTACAGTCCTATAGTAGAACCCTCCAAGCTTACATTGCACTAATCAGCCACATTTAGGCATCCTATCATAGTGATATGTTGGTTCTCTGAGAATTTTGGTCCTCTGAGAATGAAGGACAGCAATCAACTTCAAAGAAAAAATGAAGTAGGGTCACATTTGGGAAATGATTCAACACTTTCAAGTTGATTCAATTGATTCAACACCTTGCTCACTTCCACAAAAGCCCATCCTTTTGACTCTCATCCAATTACTATTCCTTTTAGGGCAGTACATATGGTCCAAATCACAGGAGAACAAGATCTCAAGAAGAATCAGAACAGCAGGTGACACAAGAGAAAAGAGGCCTGGTTGGATTGTAAATATAAACATTTTTTTTTCTGAATCTTTTTTTTTTTATTTAATGATTACTTTATAATGACAACATTATTCCTTGCACTCGTTTCTTTTCCGATTTTTCCCCCTCCCTCCCTCCACCCCCTCCCCTAGATGGCAAGCAGTCCTTTATATGTTGGATATGTTGCAGTATATCCTAGATACAATATATGTTTGCAGAACCGAACAGTTCTCTTGTTGCATAGGGAGAATTGGATTCAGAAGGTATAAATAACCCGGGAAGAAAAACTAAAATGCAGATAGTTCACATTCGTTTCCCAGTGTTCGTTCTTTGGGTGTAGCTGCTTATGTCCGTCATTTATCAATTGAAACTCAGGTCTCTTTGTCAAAGAAATCCACTTCCATCAAAATATGTCCTCATACAATATCGTTGTCGAAATGTATAATGATCTCCTGGTTCTGCTCATTTCACTTAGCATCAGTTCATGTAAGTCTCGCCAGTCCTCTCTGTACCTAACACCATATACCAAGATAAGATCAAAATGGGTCCATGACCTAGGCATAAAGAACGAGATTATAAATAAATTAGAGGAACATAGAATAGTTTATCTCTCAGACTTGTGGAGGAGAAAGAAATTTGTGACCAAAGATGAACTAGAGACCATTACTGATCACAAAATAGAAAATTTTGATTACATCAAATTAAAAAGCCTTTGTACAAACAAAACTAATGCAAACAAGATTAGAAGGGAAGCAACAAACTGGGAAAACATCTTCACAGTTAAAGGTTCTGATAAAGGCCTCATTTCTAAAATATATAGAGAACTGACTCAAATTTATAAGAAATCAAGCCATTCTCCAATTGATAAATGGTCAAAGGATATGAACAGACAATTTTCAGAGGATGAAATTGAAACTATTACCACTCATATGAAAGAGTGTTCCAAATCATTATTGATCAGAGAAATGCAAATTAAGACAACTCTGAGATACCACTACACACCTGTCAAATTGACTAAGATGACAGGAAAAAATAATGATGAATGTTGGAGGGGATGCGGGAAAACTGGGACACTAATGCATTGTTGGTGGAATTGTGAACGAATCCAACCATTCTGGAGAGCAATCTGGAATTATGCCCAAAAAATTATCAAACTGTGCATACCCTTTGATCCAGCAGTGTTTTTATTGGGCTTATATCCCAAAGAAATACTAAAGAAGGGAAAGGGACCTGTATGTGCCAAAATGTTTGTAGCAGCCCTATTTGTAGTGGCTAGAAACTGGAAAATGAATGGATGCCCATCAATTGGAGAATGGCTGGGTAAATTGTGGTATATGAATGTTATGGAATATTATTGTTCTGTAAATATAAACATTTTTAAGGACTCAAGAACTCTAATCAATATAATGACTCATTACCATTTCAATGGACCAATAAGGTCCTCTGGAGGCAACTAGGTGGGGTTAGGTAGTCCAATGAATAGACCACTAGGCCTGGAGTTAGGAAGACCAGCATTGATATCTAATCTTGGTTCATATCTGTTACCATGGGCAAACAAATTATTTCACCTCTGTTTTCCTCAGATTTTTTTTCCATCTGTAAAATGGAGATGAAATATTTCACCTATTTCACAGAGTTATTATCAGGATCAAGTGAGATGATATTTGTAAAGCACAGTATAGTGCTTGGCACATAGAAGGCATTTAATAAACTTATCCCAGTGATGAAGAACATAACTCATCTCTTCACTGAGAAGTGATGGACTCAGAGTGCAGAATGAGACATATAATGAGAGGTGGGGAAGGCAGGGAAGAACTTGTCCAATGAGGGGATTCATTTGGTCTCCTGGGCATAGTAGTTACAGGTTTGGTTTTTTTTTTAATGGAGGGAGATGGAAAGGAGAAAAATAAGGTTTTTACTCATCAAAAACAATACAATTAAGTTTTAAAATAGAATGAAGCTTAGCCAAGAGCAAGGATTTTGTATGAGAAACAGCCTGCATGTTTGGCCAGAAAAGAGGAAGTTTGGGCAAGCTATGAGACTACATTGAACAGACTGCCTAAAGGCTGCCCTGGGCTCTAAGAAGTAGCCAATGAGAGCACCAGCCCTGAAGTCAGGAGGACCTGAGTTCAAATCTGTCCTCAGACACTTAACACTTCCTAGCTGTGTGACCCTGGGCAAGTCACTTAATCCCAATTGCCTCAGGAGAGAGAGAGAGAGAGAGAGAGAGAGAGAGAGAGAGAGAGAGAGAGAGAGAGAGAGAGAGAGAAGGAAGAGAAGGAGGAGGAAGAGGAGGAAGAGAAGGAGGAGGAGGAGAATGAGGAGGACGAGGAGGAGGAGGAGGAAGAGGAGGAGGAGGAGGAGGAGGAGGAGGAGGAGGAGGAGGAGGAGGAGAGGAGGAGGAGGAGGAGGAGGAGGGGAGGAGGAGGAGGAGGAGAATAAGGAGGAGGAGGAGGAGGAGGAGGAGGAGGAAGAGGAGGAGGAGGAGGAGGGGAGGGAGAAGTAGCCAGTGAATCTGAAGTCCCTAAAGGGTTGAGTAAAGTCCCTGTGGAGGATTCTCAGAGAGGTGATTTCTTAGCATGAGGTGTGAATGAATGAGTTTGGACTGAGCCAATAACCAGACCTTGAATCTTATGAACCCACTAACAGGCACATGCAGTCAAGTTGTCAGCTAGTACACCGCATTGTATCCTAACCCAATAAAACCAACCAACATTCATTCATTCATTCACTTATTTGTTTTTCCTGAGGCAATTAGGGTTAAGTGACTTGCCCAGGGCTCCCTGCTGGTGCTCTATCCATTGCACCACCTAGCTGTCCCTACCAACCAATATTTATGAAGCATCTGTAACACTCCAGTCACTATGCTAAATACTGGAAATACAGTTAATAAAAACAAAAATAGTGCTAGTCCTCTAAGGCACTTATAATCTAAAGAGTAAAACAATATATCCACAAAAGAAAGAGGCAGAAAAGCTGGAGGGAGGGAGAAAATCAGGCGATACCCTGCCTGGAGACATTTTGTTCCATAGATTTGAAATCAAACAGAGCAGAAGGTGCAAAGTGGGATCAAATTCAGGTGCTCTTTCTGTCAGTACTCTGCCCTCCAGCCTTCCAAATGGAAGAGAGAGGAGACGAGGGAGGTAATGTCAGTCAAGGCTTGGATTCACAGTATAGTAGTTATAATAAAAAATGATGCTAAATGGGAATATTGAAAGTACCTCCTTCCCTTATCCTGAGAAGAGTATCTTCTGTTATGGAGCTGAAATCAAACAGAGTAGAAGATGCAAAATGGATGGTTCTATTCCTGTGTTCAAAATAGTAACAGTGAGCTACCATTTCAAGCATTGTGGAGAAGGAAAAGGGGAGGAATTGCCTCCAGCATTGTCTGTGCATAGATAATAACAGCTGACTTTTAAAGCTTGTAAAGTACTTTACAAAAACACTTTATCATCTGAGTCACATCATGTGAAGTAGCTGAGTCAGTAATCATTATTTTTGCAGGTGAGAAAATAAGAATCAAATTTGCCTGTGGTTATCCATCAGTAAATGTCAGAGAGTGGAGTTGACCCTAGGCTTGTCTGACTCCAGCTCTATCCATCAATCTGTGAAATTCACAATTAGATCTTTTCTAGTTAAGATCACTTTGGTACATTTTTCTATGAATTTTATTCTGATGTCTTAAGAGAGAGGTGAGCCTGGATTCTCAAAGGCTCTGACCTAAAGTTATTGGAAGTCCTGCCTAGCTACAAAGGTAGCTTGGAAATGGTGATGGCATCTCCTCTGAGAACCAGCCTAGCTATCTGGAAAAGCTTATCACCAGAACATTTACTGCCAGCCTGTAATTTTTTTGGCTACAGCAGCTCAGGAGAACTGTCCACTCAAGGTGCTGGTGGAGTGGGGTTGGAGGGAGTAGAAAGGGGAGGGGAGTCATCATTGCATTTGTAATTTGTAAATAATGAAAGTATGCTCCTTTGGAAGTATTGAAATGAATAAGAAGAAAGTAGTTTGTAACTTTAATAGGGAAGATAAATTATATAGTAATCAATTTTTAATTATTCATATGATAATTTAGCCAGAAAAAAAATCTCGCTGTCAGATTCTATGGGAATAATTAAACAGGTTAATGTAGAAAGTCCTGAGTTTCCACAGTTTAATATCTCTCATTTACTTTTACTTTGTCATGCCCCCTGGCAACCTTTTGGGACTTCTTTAAGAAATGAAAACATGAAATAATTCATAATTTTAGCAAACTAGCAGGATACAAAATAAATCCCCATAAATCCTCAGCATTTTTATACACCACCAACAAAATCCAAGAGCAAGAGATACAAAGAGAAATTCCATTCAAAATAACTGATGATAGCAGAAAATATTTGGGAATCTACCTACCAAAGGAAAGTCAGGAATTATTTGAGCAAAATTACAAAAAAGTTTCCACACAAATAAAATCAGACTTAAATAATTGGGAAAATATTAAGTGCTCTTGGATGGGCCGAGCGAATATAATAAAGATGACAATACTCCCTAAACTAATCTATTTATTTAGTGCTATACCAATCAGACTTCCAAGAAAATATTTTAATGATCTAGAAAAAATAACAACAAAATTCATATGGAACAATAAAAAGTCGAGAATCTCAAGGGAATTAATGAAAAAAAAATCAAATGAAGGTGGCCTAGCTGTACCTGATCTAAAATTATATTATAAAGCAGCAGTCACCAAAACCATTTGGTATTGGCTAAGAAATAGATTAGTTGATCAGTGGAAAAGGTTAGGTTCACAAGACAGAATAGTCAACTATAGCAATCTAGTGTTTGACAAACCCAAAGATTCTAACTTTTGGGATAAGATTTCATTATTTGATAAAAACTGCTGGGATAACTGGAAATCAGTATGGCAGAAATTAGGCAAGGACCCACACTTAACACCATATACCAAGATAAGATCAAAATGGGTCCATGACCTAGGCATAAAGAATGAGATTATAAATAAATTAGAGGAACATAGGATAGTTTATCTCTCAGACTTGTGGAGGAGAAAGAAATCTGTGACCAAAGATGAACTAGAGACCATTTCTGATCACAAAATAGAAAATTTTGATTATATCAAATTTAAAAGCCTTTGTACAAACAGAACGAATGCAAACAAGATTAGTAGGGAAGCAAAAACTGGGAAAACATCTTTACAATTAAAGGTTCTGATAAAGGCCTCATTTCCAAAATATATAGAGAACTGACTCAAATTTATAAAAAATCAAGCCATTCTCCAATTGATAAATGGTCAAAGGATATGAACAGACAATTTTCAGATGATGAAATTGAAACTATTACCACTCACATGAAAGAGTGTTCCAAATCACTATTGATCAGAGAAATGCAAATTAAGACAACACTGAGATATCACTACACACCTGTCAGATTGGCTAAGATGACAGGAAAAAATAATGATGAATGTTGGAGGGGATGCGGGAAAACGGGGACACTGATGCATTGTTGGTGGAGTTGTGAACGAATCCAACCATTCTGGAGAGCAATCTGGAATTATGCCCAAAAAGTTATCAAAATGTGCATACCCTTTGATCCAGCAGTGTTTCTATTGGGCTTATACCCCAAAGAGATACTAAAAAAGGGAAAGGGACCTGTATGTGCCAAAATGTTTGTGGCAGCCCTGTTTGTAGTGGCTAGAAACTGGAAAATGAATGGATGCCCATCAATTGGAGAATGGCTGGGTAAATTGTGGTATATGAATGTTATGGAATATTATTGCTCTGTGAGGAATGACCAGCAGGATGAATACAGAGAGGCTTGGAGAGACCTACATGGACTGATGCTGAGTGAGGTGAGCAGAACCAGGAGAACATTATACACCTCGACAACGATATTGTATGAGGATGTATTCTGATGGAAGTTGATTTCTATGACAAAGAGACCTAACTGAGTTTCAATGGATAAATGATGGACAGAAACAGCTACACCCAAAGAAGGAACACTGGGAAATGAATGTGAACTATTTGCATTTTTGATTTTCTTCCCGAGTTATTTTTACCTTCTGAATCCAATTCTCCCTGTGCAACAGGAGAACTATTCGGTTCTGCAAACATGTATTGTATCTAGGACATACTGCAACATATTTAACATATATAGATGACTGCTTGCCATCTTGGGGGGGGTGGAGGGAGGGAGGGGAAAAATCGAAACATAAGCAAGTGCAAGGGATAATGTTGTAAAAAAATTACCCTGGCATGGATTCTGTCAATACAAAGTTATTATTAAATAAAATAAAATTAAAAATTAAAAAACAAACAAACAAACAAACAAAAGAAATGAAAACGTTTAATTGGCCCCAACCCAGAGGTATGACAAACAAATATTGCTACTGAACTCAGAAGAAATAATTGAGACATAGTGGAGTTGAGGGCAGAATATTGAGCAGTGTCGAGAGCAAAGAAAGTTATTCTTCCCTCGTCAACCTTTCACAATATAAGTTGAAATAGTCACTCTCCCAATGATCACAGAAACATTTGGTTGCACTTTCAAGTTGAAAAGGCTCAAAATATAAATCCACATTTTTATATATTACCATTAAAACTCACCAGGAAGAGATAGAAATTCCATTTAAAATAACTGTAGACAAAATAACATTCTAAATTAAATACTAAAATACTAAATACAAAAACCACCTGCCGAGGCAGGAGTTATATGAATACAAATACAAAATACTTTTCACACACATTAAAATATTTAAGCAATTGAAGAAATATTAATGGCTTATGGGTAAACCAAACCAAAATAATTAAAATAACAATATTACTTGAATTAATTTATATATTCACTGTAATACCAAACAAACTACAAAAGACATATTTTATTTTGTAGAGCTAGAAAAAGAAATAACAAAATCAATCTGGAGGAATGAAAAGTTAAGAATGTCAAAGGAATTGATGGAAAAAATGGAAGAATACCCAATTTCAAACAATATTTCAAAGTGGTAATCATCCAAACAATTACTATTAAATAAGAAATAGAGAGATTGCTCAGTAGAATAGATTAGGTACATAATATATGGAAGTAAATGACCAGAGTAATACAAAAGATCCCAGTAATTGAGGTAAGAATTCACTATTTGACAAAACCTGTTGGGAAAACTAGAAAGTAGTATGGTAGAAACTAGTTAATGATCAATAGCTCAGACCATATACCAAGCTAAGATCAAAATGGGTACATGATTTAGATGTAAAGGATAAAATCATAAGAAAATTAAGAACAAGGAAAGATTGCTTGATAGGTATATGGATAAGGGAAGAGTTCATGACCAAATAAGAAATACAGAGGTTCATGGGAAATAAAACAGATAATTTTGATTTCATTAAATTAAAATGTTGTTACATAAACATAAACAAAAACAATGCAGCCAAAATTAGAAGGAAAGCAGAAAACTAGGGGGAGATTCTTACAGTAAGTTTCTTTAATAAAGGTCTCATTTCTCAAATTTATAAGGAACTATGCCAAAGTCATAAAAGTAAGAGCCATTTCTCAATTGATAGTCAAAGGATATAAATGGGCACTTTTCAGAAGCAGAAATAAAAATTATCAATATGGGAAAATGCTCTAAATCACTAATAAAGAAATGCAAAGTAAAATAACTCTGAGTTACCATTTCATACTTATTAATCAGATTTGCTAACATGATAAAAAAGGAAAATGATAAATGATAGAAGGAAATGTGAAAAAAAATGAAACATTGTTGATTTGAGTTATGAATTAATCTAACAATTTTGGAGAACTATTTGGAATTATGACCAAAGGGTTATTATGAGGTTAAAACTATCCCAAATATAATAACAGAGACTGAGACAGAGGTCTGAGCCAATGGCACTTTATTAAAGGGTCTATGGTCCCCTCTAATGAAGTGGACCTCAGATCTTCATCATGATCTGAGATGCCATATCCCTCCAGGGCTTTATTTTTATAGGGTTAGATATCCGGTCATTCCAGAACAGCTCTACCAAATACAGAATAATTCCATTGATTGACATAGGGTACATAAGTTAAAATTAGCAATATATCAACAGGGTCACAAGGTGAGTGAGCAAGGAATACCTTCACATAAGATGGACAGGCTTCATCTTAATTTGGGCAAGTGGAAATGGTACAAGTTATCACAGTGACCTAAGTGATCATAAGATGGTCATCTGCCCTATTAATTGGACAAATAATTGGTCTGGTGATACAAATATATTTGGGGGGACCTTCCATGTAGTTGTGATCTCTGCCATGCGGGACTTAGTCACCGTGACAAGGCAAAACAAGAGTAGAAGGCTTTTATTTAATTTCTTATAGGTAAGCAGCTCACAACTCTGAAGCCTTATATACAGGATGTTGATATGATTCTATCAAATTGATTAATACTGACTAGAATAGAGTAGAGGTCCAAAATTAATTACTTCTCTCACTATAACATGGAGTATACCTCTTAACCCAGCAATACCATTACTAGGTCTGTATACCAAAGAAATTAAATAAAAAGGAAAATAACCTGTGTGTACTAAAATATTTATAGCAACTCATTTTATGATAGCAGAGAACTGGAAACTGAGGGGATGCCCATCAATTGGGGAATGATTGGACAAGTTATGGTATATGAATATGATGGAAATGGTTACAGAAAACCTGAGAAAATTTATGTGAATTGATGCAAAGTAAAGTGAGTAGAACTAGGAAAACATTGTATGCAATAACAATATTGTAACAACAGTGAACTATGAAAGACTTAGTCACTCTGATCAATATAATGATCCATGATGATTTCAAAGGATTTATGATGAAAAAGGCTATCTACTGTCAGCAAGAGAACTGATAGATTCCCAGTGCAAATTGGGTTTCTTTTTTTATCTATCTTGCTTATTTTCACAACATGGGTAATATATTTTTTTATATTATAGGTAAGCAGCTCACAACTCTGAAGCCTTATATACAGGATGTTGATATGATTCTATCAAATTGATTAATACTGACTAGAATAGAGTAGAGGTCCATGTTTTGCATGGCTTTACATGTATACTAGATACCTTATTTCTTGCCTTATCAATGGATGGGGGAAGTTAGAAGTAAGGAGAACATTTGGAACTCGAAATGAAAATTTTTAAATGATTTCAAGTGACCAGAGCATAAAATCTCTGGCTCTGCCAATCCAGCAAGAGGTTTATGGATAGAAAGACATGCCAACTCTGTCCATTAGCTATAAGTCCTTAGACAAGTGATTTCACTTTACTAGGCCTGAATTTCCCCATCTGTAAAACTGAGGAAGTTGAGAATAGTCTTGAAGGTACTTTCTAGATTTAAAAACTGATTACTTTTATAAACTAATTCCCTCTCATTCAGTTAACAGTAGTTACCTGCTAAAATTCAGTTTCTGAGTTTGCTAAGTAGTTCACTTAGTATTCTGCCTTCAGTTGTGGGATGTAAAAGGGAATGGAGAGCACACTAGCAACTCTTATCAGCTTCCTTCTTTTTTTCTTTCTCCATAAATGTGACAACCCATTCATGTGATTCGTGGATCGCAAAATACTGGAGATCTGTCTGCTGTTTTTTTGAGGAACAAAAAGGAGGAAATTACCTGAAATATTTGCTTGGCAGAATCCTCTCCTTTGGAGAGAAAAAACACTGAGACCCAAAGAGATAAAAGCCACACAGCTACTATTATCTTTGAACTTTCTCTTTTGGAGATGAGGTTATGTCAACCTTAGGATTCAGAACAGTATCTAGATCCCTACTTTAAACATGCCTCTTTTTTCTATAAGTTTTTTCTTTTTCTTTTTCTCTTCCTTCCTTTCTTTTATTTTACAATGAGAAAACTCCCTTTGCGAATCCACATTTGTACCTGGGTTTTTGAGAGCTGCCTGGGGCAACAGAGATTAAGGGTCACACAGCTCAGTCTCACATCTAGTGTCAGAAGCTGAACTGGAGACCAGGGCTTCCTGGCTTTGGAAGCCAGTGCACTATCTGTTACAATAGTCGACCTCTTTAGAATTAACTCAGAAATTCTTTACAAACAAACAAAACCTAGTTGCTCCAACCAATCTATGTGAACCATAACAGCCTTATGGAAAGATCTCTTAAAATCATTTAATCAATTGCTCTTCAACTATCCTACATTAAATATTATAAATGTTTGACTTAAAAATTGCAAAGAAGGTGAAGGCATTGGACTATATCAGCTTCACTTGGGTCCCTTCAGGAAAGGGACAAGGGAAATGTATAAGGCTTTCAAGTCCAAATGTGTCATTGTCAGAGATCTCTTCCATCTTGCCAAGATGGAAAGGGATACCAACTATTCCAGAGGCATTTCAAGGCAAGCAGAGTGGATTGTGGAGGATGATCTAGATCAACTATAAGGGAAAGAAGGAAGGAAGGGAGGAAGGAAGGAAAAAGAGGAAAGGAAGGAAGGAAAGAAGGAAGGGAGAAAAGAAGGGAGGAAGGAAGGAAAAGAGGAAGGAAGGAAGGAAGAGAGAAAAGAAGGGAGGAAGGAAGGAAAAGAGGAAGGAAGGAAGAGAGGAAGGAAGGAAGGAAGGAAGGAAGGAAGGAAGGAAGGAAGGAAGGAAGGAAGGAAGGAAGGAAAAGAGGAAGGAAGGAAAGAAGAAGGAAGGAAGGAAGGAAGGAAGGAAGGAAGGAAGGAAGGAAGGAAGGAAGGAAGGAAGGAAGGAAGGAAGGAAGGAAGGAAGGAAGGAAGGAAGGAAGGAAGGAAGGAAGGAAGGAAGGAAGGAATTTATCAGAATTATTTGAAGGACCTTCTTAAGTAAGATGTACTGGCTGCGGTGAGTTGGGAAGGAAAGAGAAGAAAAGCGGACTAAGCTGCTTAGCTTGGGAAAGTATAGGAGCTGAGCGGAGGGAGCGCATAGTGCGCAGCGAAGGCGGGGGGCGGAGGGGGGCGGTTTGCTTCAGCCCCAGAGAAGTGGCTTGAAGGAGCCGGGAGCTCAGAGCAGTGCAGCAGGGAGCAGCCCGGAAGCGCGCAGGGAGAGCGGGACATTAGCCGCAGGGAGCGCCCCGCCGGCCAGCGCCAGAGGACTGTCCGGCGGCAGTCCTTCGCCCCGGGGCGTGGGGAATGAGGTTGGCGGAGCCCGGCAGGTAAGAGCGGCCGCCTGCCCCCGCCCTGTCACTTTCCCCTCTTTCAACTATTGGACTACTGTGCTGCCGTGGACGCCCGCCTGCTCCTGGCCTGTCCTAGAGAGCGAGAAACTGAGATGCTCTAGTTGATTCAGAACTCCGGGGACTCACCCCGGATTCAGGGGAAAGAATGAGGGTTCGAAGCTCCCCCTACTCTGTCGATTCCGTCTCTCTCCACGGCCCCACTTTGTTTAGAGCTGTGGCCAGCTGGACCACTGCTTTATCAGGGCTACCAGGTTTCGGCGCTGGACTAAGGGCTGAAGAATGGGGTCAGTTTTTCTCAGCCTCCTCCAGGGGTTCAGGACTGCCCTGATCTGTGACTCCCCATGTTCTAGATGAAAAACCGCCCCTTTGAGTCGCAAGATACGCAGACAATCGAATTGGAGGAATAGGAGCGGCTGCCAAATTCAGGTGGTTGTTTAAGAGATCGATTACGTGCAGTCATAGGAGTGTCCGGAAAACTGGAAATGGATCCTGAAGAGACGAGAGAGTTGGACCGAAGTTTTCTGTGAGCCTGCCCCACCTCCCCTCCCCTCCCCCACCCTCTCCCAGTACACACAGTAACCAATAAATGGGTACACCTGTCAGGGAACCGAAGCTGCTATCCTGATCTTAGCTATCGAACCTGCTACCTTATATGTGGAAAGGAAGGCTGAGATAGCCCACACTTGCTTCCAAGGGTCTGCTTTCTGGACCCAATTCAACAAGTCTTAACTCCAGCCCAGTACAAGACGTTATTGACTGAATTTCAAAAGCCTCGGCCAGATGCTCCTCCACAATATTTAAGCCACTCTATAGAGATAGGTGCCAGGCTCAGTCCTTCCTCAGACAGCCCTTTTAATGCAGGGAGTCTTACGTGGGGAAGTGAGAGCCCACTGATAAGGAAGAAGAGATCCAGCAAACTAGGGGGCTGGTAAGCTGACTGGGTGGATATGGCAGAAAATTAGTTCCTGAATGAAGAAAACACAAAGGACCCAAGAGTAGCCCCCCCCCCCCACCAAGTACCAGTAAGATGAAGGCTAGAAACTAGAACATTGGCCAAGGGGATGATCCTCGGAGTTATTGAAGTATAGATTTACAGCTAGACAGAATCTTATCATCCATATAGTCCAATCTCCTACCTTTTACAAATAAGGAAACAGGCCCGGAGAAATTAAGTAATTTGCCCAGATTCACGCAGGTAGTGTCAAAAAGCAGGATTTGAATCGGAATTCATTGGCACATATTCATTGGCTCTAAACCCCAGTACTCAAGGAATGATTCTTCTGAGTTACCTGAATGAATGGGGGTGGGGGTTGGGGGGAGATGCATTTATTAAATCTTTACTATGGGTCATACATTTAGAGTTGGAAGAGACCTCAAGACCCAATCTAACTCCATCTTTCAGTTGAGGAAACTAATGTAGAGAAGGTTAAGAGATTTGTCAACACAAGGTTTTGTTCTTCAGTCATGTCCAACTCTTTGTCACCCCATTTGGGGTTTTCTTGGCAGGGATACTAGATTGGTTTGCCATTTCCTTCTACAAATTTTACATTATACAGATGAGGAAACTGAGGCAAACAGATGAAGGGATTTGTCTAATAATATGTGTCTAATAAGTATCTGTGGTTGGATTTGAACTCAGGAAAAGGATTCTTCGCCAAGCCCAGCACGCTATGGGTAATAGTGCCACCTAGCTGCCCTCTTGCTAAAAGCATCTTATTTCAAATCCAGGTCTGCACCCTTTCCACTGTAGCTAACATCCTTACTACAACATTAGGAATACCTAATGTTGCCCAAATAAAATATATATACCTGTGAACACATGGCATCCATAAGGCAAGTACTTTAAGTGTCAAGCAGGGTACTCTTTATAAATAACACAAAAGGCACTTAAAATGATTTAATTATCCAGGTGAAGATAAGCATTTTATCTAGACACATATTCCTTCCTTCCTTCCAGGACAGTATCTGCTTTTTGAAATCTGGGACTGGTTGGGTTTTTTTTTTCCTATGGAACTCTAATACCTTGTAGGTGTAAATGGCACATAAGCAGATATTTAATAAACGTTTGAACTAAAAGAAAGAATGAATGGAAAAGCACCTGCCATAGGGAAATGAACACAAATTCCTTAAATTCCTTGCTACCCTAAAGGTGGTGACTTGGGGACTAACTAACTAACTAACTAACTTTGTCTTCTTTATCCTAAGTTCATTTCTCTGAGGGAAGAAAAACCAAACATTATTGGCCCCATCTTATAAAAGACGAAAATGAAAGACAGGATAATAATTGTATATAGAACACTTTTTAGTGATCCTGGTAAGCATCTGCAGATTCCTTCTCCTACAATTTCTCCTACAAAGACCTGAGGTGTAGTTTCAACTCAGACACTAGTTATGTGTGATTGTGGGCAAATCACTATAATTTCCTCATCTGTAAAATTCTTCCCAGAATTATTGTGAATTAATAATGTGTGTTATCCCTCTCATAAAAAGAATCTCATTCAGAATCTCCTATCTTTAAAACATGATAATAGCTTCTATATTTGTTAAGTTAATAAGTAAATCTTAAAGTACTATATAAATGCCAGCCATTATTATTACCTGGCCCTCAAATTTCCCTCTTTATGAAGAAAGAACTTAAGACAAAGTCTTTACTCTCTGGAACCATCTAAACACCCAAGAATGTCAAAGTCATCAAAGTGTAACATGGACTGAATCCTAACAAGGTTCAAAGAACATGACTGCTCGACTAGGACTCATGCCCTTAAGATCAAGAAGGAAATCCAAAGAGTGATCCTGAGACTGAAATGCTCAACTTTCTAAAACTCATGCCTCATATTTCTCTCCCTAAAATTCACTTGCACCCCTAGCAGACTCATTACTGAAAATGCCTTATTTATTCACAAAAAACCCTCTAAAATTTATTCACCAAAATCCAGCTGGCATTTATGGTCTCAATAGAAAAAGGGAGATGGAAGGCAAAGGGCATAGTCAGAAACAAGAAGAGAGAAAGAAAACAAAAAGACAGGGCAAAAATTCTGGCAGGAGAGGAGTTAACCAGTTCTTTGATGGAATATACATTTTTTTCTAGTGGCCATTTTCCCCTGGGAGTTAAATTAATTTGTTCTGACCCTATAGCATCTCGCTGAGCACGTGTTGATCCCCTATCTGCGTCAGCACTGTGTCAATAGATGACTACTACCGGCAGCAGGCTAGACTATTTAAGAGAGAGCTTTTCCAAACCATCATAACTTCTCGAACCTGGACACTCATCACATCTCTCTGGGTCGAAATAGGAAGCTTCCGTCATATTTTAAAGGTAAGAAATTCTGAACTAGCTCATTTTTATGAGAGGGATCATATTGTCATTTACTACTATAGGAATGCTTGTTGCCATGTATGTTGGTGATCTATTATTTCCCAAGTCTTGTGGTTTTAAATCTATTTAGCTGTATTTTTAACTATGCCTTTTTTTCAAGCTTAGTCAAAGTGAGAAATTATGGCTTTATTTTAAAGAGCATTTTTAGTGACAGTCATTAGTCATTAGTAAGCTATTACTAACTTATGTTAGTAATTAACTTATTGTTAATTGGTTGGTTTTTCTCTGTGGATCTCTAATATCTTGGAGGGTCAAATTAACATGTTTTTGAAGAAAAAAAGTTTAGCTTTCAAGGTATTTCCATCTTCTTCCCTCATAGGTATAATCAAATACTGCAAAAGCTGTTCTTTAAAACAGGACTGAAATCACTCAGAGAAATATCATGCAGGGTTGGGCAGGTTTTTAAAATCTTTTCAAATAAAATTGCTGAAAGATAGCAAGGTTTAAAGTAAGTATGGAAATACCATTAAGCTCTTTAATGTAGGAAAGTGAAAATCGCCTGTTTGCCCAGGAACCAGTGTAGACCATTATGTTCTTTTCTTGTATGTGCTCTCACCTCTAGTGAGAATCTCTAAATCTTTCACATTTCTAATGAAAATGCATGTGGCTTCTATTATGATTACAATTCAATGCTAAACCATGTGTGTTGCTTGTAAAAACTCTTATAAATGCAATTTTTCTGTAGTTTGAGGCTGCTTTTTAAAATATACCTTTCCTCACAATTCAATCCAATATAATGGTTTCTTAACTAAGGGGGGGGGGGGAATAAACTATTTTGTTTCAAAATCATGCAATGAATAGAATCATTTCAAAAAGAATTCTCCTTCCCTTCATTGAAGGTTCTGCTGTCCTGTCTTTGACTCCCCGACTAACAGTCTAGTGCACCCAAGCCAGTTAAGGAGGTTTCATTCAAATTAAATGTTTCCTCCCAAAGATAGAAAAAGATAAAAGCTTTTCTCATGGTGGCAGGATTGAGGGGAGCAGGGGGATCACCCACCTTTTCATAAAGTGGATTTTGTCAAAATGTCAAGAATGAGAAAATATGAGAGTATAGATAAAAGAATGCTAGGACTCAGAGCCAAGAAATCATAGGCTTATAACATCACAGATCAAACTGAAATTCTAATAAGGAATTTAAAGGTTATCTAATTCAACCTCCTCATATAGGAAGAACTGAGAGCCATGGATGTCATGTGACTGAGCCAAGTAGTTACCTACACAGATAACTCAGCTAGAATCTAAACTTTCCTACTGAGGCTTTAGCCCCAATTTCAATCAATCTCTAGCTATGTCACATCTGGCAAGAAACTGAATCTTTCTGGACCTCTGTTTGTTCATCTAAGAAATGGGAGCTTGGTCTAGATTAAAGTTTTTAACCTGAGTTTTATAGATTCCCCAAAGAGTTCATGAGCTTAGATGAGGAGGGGAAATCACACCTTTACTTTTACTGACTTCTAAGTGGAGTTTAGCATTTCCTTCAATTAAAAAAAATCCCTATTATTTTAAGAAGGGACTCATGGGTTTTACTGAAGTGACAAAGAAATCCATGACGCACAAGACAGCTTCAGAACCCCTATGCTAGTTACTTTAGTTTGTCTCTTTGCATTCCCTATATGTGTGTGTGTGTTTCACTGAAGAAAGAAAAAGCAGAAAAGATGGTTTGATCTAATTTAACTCTGAGATTCCTTCCACTTGGAAATCCAGTGATGCTATTAAAGGATCAGTGGATTCAATCAAATAGCAATTAAAAAGACACTTTTATAGGTAAAGGATCTGTCCCATAGAGTCACCTGAAAATGTCCCCAAATGCTTTTTGTGCTTGCCCCCAAGCTCCTCTAGAGTATAACCAGACGTTATCATATTTCTTACCTGGGATAATCTCCCTCCAGCTTCCTCTGTTTTGTACTGCTCATCCAGTTTAGCAGCCTTCTCTCCCTTAACTGCCTCTGAATTCCTTCCCTCTTCCTGCAGCTATGTACAGAAGTCTCAGCATCTTCCTGCTCCTCGCTGTCCTGTCAGCAAGCTCCTTGGGACAGCAGCCAAAAGAAACCAGCCATGTCAACCCAGGGTTTCCTGAGTTTGAGCAGAGCCTGGCTGCCCAGCACCGGCATGCCCGTGCTCCTGCCTCCCCCAGCCAACTGAAGCCTCTACAGAGAGCTGATGGAAATACAGACTCCAGGAACAGCTTTGGGGCTTTGCTGGCCAAGTACATCCAGCAAGCCAGGAAAGGTAACGAAACCCCTCATCTTCCTCATCACTTGCAAATATTTCTATAAGGCAGTGTCTAGTAGGAAAACTCAGAAGTAAATACATTTATGGAAATAAGTTCTTTTTTATCTTTTCCTCAATACATATTTTGCAAACAACAAAATCTGTAACCATTAATAACATTCTAAGTGCTGAAATAATAATAATTAGTGATAAATAGTGATAACGGCAGCTGATATTTTTGTAGTGTTTTAAGGTTTCACAAAAATCATATGTGCTTTATCATAAAGCTGAAAGACATTGTTTGCAAGGTGAACCCAGTGAGTTAAGTCCTATTTATTATTCCCATATTACAGATAAAGAAATTGAGACTTGGAGTGGTACAAAAGTTTTGGTATTTAGCAGTGGTTCTTAACCGGGGAGTCCTTGGATACCTTAAGGCGTTGTGAATACATTTCAAGAGGATCTGTGAACTCAGATGGGGAAAATGGCATCTTCACTTTTCATTAGTCTTTGGTTTCTCTTTTTATTTTATGTTTAAAAACATTGTTCATTTCACAGACTGCTAAAGCCATCTGTGATATTAAAAAAAGTTAAGAAAGCCCTTATTCTAATTGATATCATATTGCTTGCTTTCTCAATGGATAGAGGAGTAGAAGGAAAGGAGAGAATTTGGAACTCAAAAAAATTTTAAATAACATTTTCAAAATTGAATGAATGAATGAATAAAAGGGGGAAAGGAAATAAAAAATAAAATTTTTTTGCAGTCCTCTTCTATATAATGCTTAGTGGCTATTAGACAGCCATTTTAAAAGAGCCCATTTCAGAAGTCATTAATTCCTTTTCTCATGTTGACAGTGTTCATTACTTGAAGCTCCAGATCTTTCTCTAAAGATATTACTATTCCCTCAATAATTCACATCTAGCACTGGATTAATCTAATTAATTCTAATTAATCAGCTCATTAAAATAGGGTAGAATCATAAGGAAATGCCTAACCTCAATTTTTTAAAGCAAATATGGTCAGTATGGTACAATGGAAAGGATACTAAAGCTAGAGTTCCTGCCTTGAATGTTGAGCTTACCTTTTAAGACTCATAAAACAAGTCACTTTGTCTACCCTGGATCTCTGACTCCTCATCTGTAAAGTGAAGGATTCGATTTAGATGACCTCCAAGGTCCCTCGATCATACAATCCCTATGCATTTTGACTTAAAATCATTGAGCAAGATGTGAACCATAATAAACTCACAATATTTGATAGAAATATGGCCCTTAGAACATTAAAGTGTTCTATGTCAGATCTCACCAAAGCAAGAATTAGAAGAAGTAAATGCTTTATGTTAAATGAATATTCCTCTGCCTCATGTCACGTCATCTGTGGGTGAGAGGGATATTTGGGCTTCTATGAATCTTTAAAGAATATCACCATTGTGAAATAATCTAATAATTTATTTCTGACTGTTGAATAGAGATCGTTTACCAATTCCCTATTTTAGAAATTGCTTCAAGTGAGACTATTTATGTGTGAGTTTCTTTTTATCCATATATACTTCCTATGTCATGAACTAAGTTAGAGACTTTTTTCATAGGATCATAGTATATAAAGTCAAAAGTGATCATAAAAGTTATCTAAGTCCAGCCTTCTTGATTTATAGGCAAGGAAATTAAGGCAAAGTGATTAACTCAAGGTCTCATAGATGGGAAGTAGAAATATAATGAATGATTCAAGTCTAGGACCCCTTCACTGAACAAATTGGGGAAGATGTGGCGAAACCATACTTCACCTGATGAGGATCTGGAAGTTTTAGTAGACCACAAGCCCAACATGCATCATAGCAGCAGAGGAGGAAGAAAAAAGATAATGCAATTTGGGGCAAAATTCAGAAGGGCATAAGAATAAGGAGGTGATCTGTCTGTTTAATTCTGCCCTGAATAGGCCATATCTAGAGTAACGTGTTCAGTTTGGGGCAGTGAATTTTAGGAAATGTTTTTGATAACCTAGGAAACATCCAGAGAAGGGGAGCACAGATGATAAAAAGTCCTTGAGATAGTGCCACAAAAGAATTAATTGGAGGAACTGCAAATCTTATAATGGAGAAGAATTAGGGGATATGGGATCACTATCTTTAAGTATTAAAAAAAAAAAAAAAAGACTGTTCTATGAAAGAGGTACATTTCTTAGCCCCAAAGGGTAGAATTGAGTCAGTGGTAGAAGCTGTAAAAAAGCAAATTTAGGTCGAATACAAGAAATAAAAAATCCCAACAATGAAAGCTATCAAAAAGTGGGATGGGCTGCCTCTGGAGGCAATTAATGACTTCCTCCTTATTGAAAGTCTTCAAGTCAAGATCAGATGTTGGTCTATTGCAGAGGGTACTTATTCAGGAATGGATAGAATTGGTCCCTTGTAGCTCAGATTCTGTGATTCAGAATCCAATGAGGAAACTCTCCCCTATATCACAGCCAAAACCCTATCAAATGACCCCCATTAGATTAAAAAAAGCCCAGAGGATTTGCTCTTCCTCGAATTTTCTTAATATTTCTCATTAATTGCAGCCCTTTTAGCCAACTATGAGTCAAAAGGTGAAGCTAGATTGCACTTTAGCAGATTTTCTTCCTCTTTCAGGAAATAGTGCTAATTTTCCTTTCCTCTAAGCCACTTAGAAGTTAGAAATCAGAGGGCAAGGGTTGCATCAACTCTTTAATGATCTTCAAAGCTTCATTAATTAGCTGTAACAAGTTTCTTGAGATGCTTCCTAGCTAAGTGACTATGAGCAAATCATTCTGGTCCTCAGTTTCCCCATCTGTGAAATGAGAAGATTAGACTAGAGACTTGTCCAAAATTCTGTTCTCCTCTTAATCCTTTTTCCTTTATGTGGAACTTCATTCACAATCTTTTTTGACTTAAGTCTGGAAGCTGGTTTTTTTGCAAATCGTTGATTTCATTTGCAGTAAGGGTAAGATCATTTGCAAATGTCAAATGTCTCTGTCACACAAGCTGCCCATATTACCAGGATGGCACTCAATAACAAATTAAGCTTTTCTTCCTAATTAATATGGAACATCAACATGTAACTCTCATTCAGTTCCTGTGAATATTTTGTATCTCCTGAGATGGTTCACATTTCAGGCTTTAAGTTGCATGTAAAGTGAAATATGAGTTTACAATTAAGCAAAGTATGTCTCTGATAGTTATCAAATATCTCTCAAATAAAAGGCCTGGAAAGTATTCTATCTCCCATCTGTATCTGCCTGGTCTGTGTGATAAAATCTAGATGAGTTGCACCTTTGGGAACTCTTTCCTAACTCTTGCCACCAAGACCACGGCAATATTAAAATTTCCCTGCTGGCTTCCCGACCCTGCCCCCAAATCACTGAGCCCACTTTCCTATTATAAGGTATTTTCTTTGCTTGAATCAGCTAAGGATGTCACTAAGGATGCTATGATTTGCCAGCCTCCTATGGAGGAGCATTCATCCTAACTATAAATATCATATTTATAAAGCAAATCTTAGGCTCATATATGTTACAGCTAAATTCTGAAATTTTGGCTAATATTGACAGGGAGCTGCATATTTATAGATCTAACTGTGTTGGCCATCTGTTCTCAACCTGGTGTTTTATTTATGGAACAAATAAACATTATGATCTATTAGTATAGCTAAGAGAAACAGCAATGGTGTAACTGACAGAAGGCTGACCTGAGGTCCAGAAACTCCAGGTTCAAGTCTTGCCTCTGAAATGTGACCATGGACAAGGTGTTTAAGTTCTCAGTGCCATGCTCCGCCCTTCCCCCAAGTCTACAAATAAAAGATTGCTTTGCTGATCAGCATTTTCAGTTCAGTTGTTTGCAGTCATGTTTGACTCTTCATGACCCTTTTGGGGGGGTTTCTTGGCAGTGATACTGGAGGGGGCTTGCCATTTCCTTCTCTAACTTTTACAGATTTTTACAGATGGGGAAACTGATTAAGTGACTTCCCCAGGATCACATGACTAAAGTGTCTGAGGTTGGATTTGAACTCCTGACGCCAGGCTTTGCACTCTTTGCACTATGGCGCCACCTAGCTGCCTTTGGCACAGACTAAATACTTAATAAATGATTATTGAACTGATTTAGATTGAGCTCTTCAAGGTCAGGAACTGTCCTTTGCCTTTCTTTGTCTCCCCAACATTTAACATAGTGCCTGGAATATAGCAAGTGGTTAGTAAATACTTATTGATTGACCCTCTCGCACAGATGAAATCCCATACAAACAACCAAAAAAATTAGCATACTTAAATATAATGAAATGTGTTTGATTTTTTTTTTTAACAAGACTAATTGAGAAGGGATTTGTTTGTTGGCAGGTAATAATAACGGAAAGATTATGTCTCACATACACACATACACACACACGAACAGTAAGATTAAAAGCTTCTCAATTGCACCACAAAAAGCTATTAGGTTGATTTGTTCAGCTTGCATCCATTTATATTGATCAATAGGTATAGTTACATCAAAACTGCTGTGATTAGACTATGGACATTTTCAAATCCAAAATGATGTCTTTAATCCTTTGAAGAAATAATCACTCTGTGTCAGGAAATGCAACTTACATCAATGCTCTCTGTGTACTATTTACTAAAATGTAGAGAAATAATGCAATGAAATCAGGGGCATTTTGATAAAATACAAAGCTACTGCATGGAACCACTACAGAGTGAACATGGAGTCAGGAAGATCTGAATTTAAATCCTGCATTCATTGTGTGACCCTGATCAAGTCTTTTTTTCCTTCTGTCTGACTCAGTTTCTTCATCTGTAAAAATTTGATTGGAGCTTCTTAGTAATGTGGGGATGAAAGAGTTAGAACCATCTTATTTACAATATTTTGAGGTAGAAAGAGCCTAGAATTAGAATAAGGACAGCCAGGATAGTCGGTCTGTAACATTTTATAAGTCATTTTTTAAAATTTCAGTTCATTCCTCTGAGACTACTTCCTCATCTATAAGATGGAGCTAATAATGCTTGCTTTAAGAATCTTCTAAGGTTACTAAGAGGAAAGCATTTTACCAAGCATCATATAAATGAGAGATATTACATACTCTCTGGAGAAACCATATTTTCATCCACCCATTCAGTATTTCGAATTCCGTACTGGAATCTCTCAGCTCCTGTGAGTCTAACTCAGATCTTTAAAAGTTTTTTTTTTCTGCCTTTCCCTTCCATTTTTACCATTTGGTGGCATTTAATGTCTAAAGTGGATTATTAAAAAAATTATAACCTCCCTATTGACTTTAATGTGAATGTTATTAGCATGATTGGGCTTTTCATCTTACATTATATTTTTAAAACTACTTTTTTTCAGAAAAGAATGGTATCCATTATGATAAGATTTTTTTAAATGGTGTTTATCCAGCTGAGGAGTTTAATTCTACTGGGAAGCAATCATCCCAATATCAGAATATTTAAAGTGCATTAGCTTAATCATTATGTTTTTTTGATTAGCCAAGCATGTTGAAGAATCTTAAGGGATAAAATTAAGAAATGCCTAATTATCAGCCAACTCATATAGCAAATACTATGTTTGCTGTCCTTGTAGGGAGGGGGCATTTGAGAGCCACTATTCCTGGGCTGGAGAACAAATGATCAAAGCACCTTATTTTGAATTATGGGTCCCTTTGAAAGTCTAGTGAAGCCTGTGGTTCTTAGAATAATGTTTTTAAATGCATAAAATAAAATCCATAGGATTACAAGAAAAAACTATAATGAAATAGTTATTTTTATTTTTAATTTAAAGAAACAAGTGTCTGGATCTCAGTTTACTATCGCTGAAATAGAAAAACACATAAAAGCAAAGGCATAGAGGACATAATGATTATAATAATTATCATTTCTATGGTGCTTTAAAAGTTGCAAAGTACTTATTAAATATTATCTCATTTGTAAAACCAGAACAATCCTGGAAAGCAAGGGCTATTATTATTCCCATTTTACTGATGAGGAAACTAAGGCAGACTTGCCTGTGGTCACACAGCTAGTTAAGTGAGGCTGGATTTGAAATCAGGTGTTCCTGGTTCTGAGGATATGGAGTGAGGTAGGGAGTGTTCTATCCACTGGGCCACTAAGGTACTATATATATGACTTTAAAATATCCAGAAATATTGCAGAAATGCAAGGGATAGCAAGGGATAGCAAAGCTAAAATCTGGAGATTTAGATTAAAATCTTACTTCTGATACTTAATAGCTACATGACCGTGGATAAATTACAACCAAATCCTAGAACAATTCTCAATAAAAATATTGTTTAATTAATGTAGTAACAACCTCCTTTTTGATTCACCCTTCCCCTTCCCCCAACTTGCATTTGAATTAGATTGTGCCCTACTGGAGAGGCAAGGGTGGTATCTTGTACTTACAAAGCATTTAATAATTATGTTTAGTTAATAGAGTTGGGTTTTTTAATCATAATAAGGATGGCCAGAATCTTATAAACTGTAATCTAGCACCAAAGATATTTAGATAAAATGGGATAAATGAGTCTAAAAGCCCCAAATTAGATTTTCTAATTTGTCCCTAAAGGCAACAAAAGAGCATCTACTGGATTTTGAGGGGGAAAATGGAGTTTAAGGGGCCTCCCAAAATTGAAGTGATGCTTGCCTCGAGGTGGGAAGTGGATCAGAGAGACTATTATCTACCAAGGCCAAAAAGAGATTGTTACAAGGGTTCCAGACAAAGAATGTCAAAACCCAGGGCAGCACTAAAAAAAAAATTGAGGGAAAAATAAACTTAAAATTGGAAATATCTATTTATTTTGCCTCTTTAAAACAATTTTATTTTGGTTTTTGAAAATAACTATTTTGAAAATCTGAAAAACACACAGAAATAAGTTATAACTCCACTTTAACAGTTTTAATTAAGGGTGATAATCCAAGGGATCTTATCAGCATAGCCCATGGAGATTTAGATGAACTATAAACCTGAAGACCCATGTCTGGAGGCCACGGAATGATGGTGTGCTTTGCCCTGGGCTACTTTCAGAGCACAATTTTATGAAAACCTGCCTTAAAGAGTCAGTGATATCCATTCACCTAGACTGCCATCCTTGGTTCCCAATAGACTTTAAGTCTTGCAATAGAGATCACTCTTGGGAAGACGCAGCTTAGAGACATGAGTATTGAACATGTTCTAGGTGTTTCTTCTTTGAAGTAAGTATTGTTAACATCCACGTTGCCATCCGTGTCAGATTTAGGAAGGGTTGAGATCCCCAAAAGCGACTGTGTGGGCAAGAGTTGACACACTTGTTTAACAGAGAAGCACACAGACAAGTACAGAGATCTCGAGATATTTATAAAGACTTCCTCCAGTTGTAGAAGCTCAAAGCAACCTTCTTGCTGCTTCTCACATACAATCCCTCACAATCTCCCATCTCTCTGCCTTTGCACGGGCTCTCTCCTCTGCCCCTCTCCTCCTCACCTTCACTTCTTAGAATTCTTAGATTTGTTCAAAGTTCATCCTAAGAACCAAGTCTAACATGAATTCTTCCTTGACTCCCCCCAGATGCTAAAGTCTTCCCCTTCCCTATCACCTTTTATTTAATATATATAGTTTAGCATATCTTTATTTTAATTTAAATCTTTAAATTTTCTTCAAAGCTTTAAACATGTCTTGACACCAACAAAACAATAACTCAGGCTCTGTTGTGTAGCATTTTCTGATTTCAGACTGAAAATGTAAGCTGATTAGAGCTGGTTCCAGCACACCCCCTCTGGAAATATAGAAAAGCTTGCCTCTAGATCAGGGCTTCTTGACCTGGAATTATTTTTTTAATTATGATTTCTAGTGTTTTTAATCATTGTATTTTAAGATAATTTTAATTCTAGTTTATTTTCTACATTTAAAAACCAGACACTGCCACAGAAGTTCATGACCCAGTAGAAGTTCAGAATCTCTAATCCAGTTTATGGACATTTATATAATATAGAGGCAAATCAGATCCTTTTTTTTTTTGAGTGAGTAATTTTGAAGTTGGAGGTTTAACACCTCATCAAGAGGATACAGTTGGTGTTTTGGTGACATACAAAACTAACTTGCTGGGAAATGATCGTTTTTTGCCATATGTAGTTTCTGAAACTGAGCCAAGAAGATGCTGCAATTCCTATAAATGGTGATCAAAAGAACTTCGTGTTTAGCAAACTTATGTTCACTTTAGATTGCTGATTTAAAAAAAAGACAAACTGTGACCTACAAAGAAAGAAACAAAGAAAGAAAAATCTAGTATTGGATCTATAACCAAGGTGAGATGATCGGGGCTTTGTCCCAAATTATGGAATCTATATGACACTGGATTTAAAGATGGTTTAAAGAATTACAATTCTTTAGCAGATTAATTAACAATGATTAGTTAAATAGAAATAGAAATCTACCACATACCTTCCTGATCACCTCCAATCAATATTCTAAGTTCTCTATCTTCTGTAACTCCCAACTCCTACTCAATTAAGGGAGTGCTTTTTGCCTCTTGTCCTTTGTACAAAGGTTCTTATGAAAGGCGAGCACTTTAATTGTTAGACTCATTCTCAATCTGTTAATGCATACCCACTTTAGTTTAATACCAATGACTGGCCCCTAGAAAGTAGTGATTAGTTGTTTATTAGAAAATTTAGAAGAAGGTTAATTAAGGTTGAAGATCTAGATACTCTCAGTTCCATTTCATATATTTTCAAACTGTTCTGGGTCTGTGTTATACACGTGGAATATAAGACTTTAATTCAGGAAAGAGTCTGAAGGAATATAAGACCTTCTTATTCTGAGTACTAACAATAACATACGTGGTATTATTTAATATGACTTCAGTGGAAGTGCAAGCTGGGAAACTGTGGGCCACCAATTCCAAGTCTTGAATCCTACAAAAAAAAATTTTAATTGCATTCACAGAGTCAGAAAACTCTATTACTTTATATATAATGTAAGTACTTAAAGGCAGGGACTGTCTCACTTTTGTCTCAGTGTTCCCAGCACCTCGTATTGTTCGTGGTACTTAATAAATGCTTATTGATTGATGGATTGATTTGATTTTGCTTCTTTCCCTCTCCTCCCTCTATTAGGTTCTTCTGCTCGAATGCCAGTCATCAAAAACCTCCAGAGCATTGACCCCAACCACAGGATAAATGACAGAGATTACATGGGCTGGATGGATTTTGGGCGCCGCAGTGCTGAGGAATATGAATATTCCTCCTGAAGAGGGTCAGAACCTAACCGGAATCTAAATTCACCATTCTCCATAGAAAAATAATATTAGCAAAACCAATCATTTGTCATCTCTACAAATTGATGTTTTAAATATACATCATATATATTTAAGTATTTGATGTAAAAAGAGAAAATCTGCCTGTAAAACTGTATGATGTAATATACATATATACAGAATTTTCCAAAACAGAGGAAAAAATTCATGCTTCCTTTCGCTATGATTTCTGGTCCTACACAGTTGATATGATATTAAATCTCATTCACTCCTCTTAGCCTGAGTGTTGTTGACTGTTTGGCAATGAACTACATCAAGTTGTGTGTTAAGAAAGATCAATGTCCAAGCCTAAGGACTATATGTTAAGATCCTGTATGATCATTTTAGTGATCGAGGGTACTGGGGAGCCCAGTCCAAATCCAGGTTAAAATGGTTGTCCTTTACCATGGCTATGTTGTTCTAGAATCATAGTCCATAAGATTCAGCTCTACCTAGAATTATATATTCTTAGTCTATGGCTCTTGGCAACCCTCTGCCATTCTTGGCTCTGCTTTCACTTTTCTTTTCCAATTGCAAGTTGACCCATGAGACATCTGCTAATTGCTATAATTCATGGAATAAATCAAATATTCTCTGGCTTATGGTGAGTTATGCTTTTGTCTTATAAACTAATCATGGGGAATGACCGCCTATGGGAGATGAATGGTAACAAACCAAAGAACAGTTTGTCTAAATTGTCCTTGAAGGAAAGGACACAGAATTTATTAAAACATTCACACATTATTTTTGTTCCTAGCTCACTTTTCTTTAAGTTATTTCTTAGCCTGGTTTATATAGGAAGTAACCCAAATGAAGCTCTGGACCTATTGGTCATACCTGACTTATTAGAAACAGGGATATGTTTTTTCTCCAAGGATTAAACTGGGTAATATTCTCCCAGGATTCTAGATTAAAGCCTTTTGCGCTATTAGAATTAATCCTTCTCTTGAGAATGGAATAACAATAATAATGGCTAACAAATACATAGCACTTAAAGGTTTGCAAAATCTTAAAATATCTTATTTAATCATCACAGCAACCCTGGGAATTGGATGCTATTATTATCCTTGTTTGATCAATGAGGAAACTGAGGCAGGGAAAAGTTAGGTGACTTGCCTAGGACCTCACAATTGGTATCTAAGGCCAAATTCAAATTTCACTGTGCCTCCTGGTGACCTGTGTATAGTGAACTGAAGTGGGTTTATCTGATTTCTCCTTCCTCCCCAAAGAGGACCAATGCTATCAGTTGAGTGATGTCCTGATTTGCAAATGAACTGGATTTCAGTGAAACAGAACTGTGCAAAGTCATCAGCCCAACTTTCTCTTCCAGAATCATTAGTGTCAAATGGCAAGATATAGGTCAGGATGATTGGGGATGGCCCCAGAATGTAGTGGAGGACCCTGGCTTTTTAAAGCTAAAGTCTCTTTCCCAAATCTCAATTTGTCTGAGGCAATACCCATTCAGGGAATAAAGGCTAGGTAAGAATTGAGGTAGAAGATGATCTAGTTTGACTTCCCAAAAGAATCAATCTGGGAGGGAAAAACGCTCAAGATCTCTGGCCAAAACAGAAACAATTGTTACTTACAGTCATTTGGAGACATCAAAACTCAAAAGATGAAAAGTGTGGCTTGGGCTGGATTGTATTGGGCCACTCAATGAAAGCCAAACTGATTCGGGTTTAAAGACATACTTTTTTGAATTCCAGTGGACTTTATCAATACCTGGCTGACCAGAACTATGTTTCAAAAAAGCATACTACATGAAACTACATGAGCCAAAAAGAGTTAATTGTCCCAGTTTTTCAAAAACAAACAAAAAACCCCAATAATAAATAAATAGGAAAGGGAAAGAATTTCTAGCCCCCAAGCCCCAAAATATCTTGTGAAATATAAGTGATTGAAACCATATATATATGTAAGAATATGACTCCCCTTCTGAACAGAGGGAAGAGGAAGAGCTTCCAACTCTGACTCTTCCTCCCTCTGTCAGTTCAATGAGTTTATAAAGTGCAAGGAAAGAAATCAGGTTTAATGGCAGCATGGAACCCAGTTTCTAATAAGGAGGCCTAGCTGTGGATTTGATGGTCAATAACCACAGCCAAGGGAGCTGACCAGCTTGCAGCAATGATGACATGCTTTTTCTAGCAGAGAATTCAGGTCAACTGCAGAGCAAATGGTGACAGGCAATAGCACTGGCTCTTCCTGCTGGTGTGCCGGTTTTCTTGGGCTCACTTGACCATAGCCAACACTGACTGAAGTGCTTTTCTTTACTATGCAGGCTAAAGAGGGGAGATGGAAATCTCATGCTTAGAGAAATTAGAAGGACGAGGAAAGAGTAATCCAGGACTTCCATTTTTTTTTTCTTTTATTAAACATCAGCTTCTTATCCTTCATTGAAGTATTGATCAATAAGGAAACTGAGGCAGGGAGTTTGAGCAGAACCCCACAAGGCTATCACCTCTGTCTTTCTGAAAGATATTCCTATATTTATATACATATTGTTGTTGTTGAGTCATTTTTCAGTTTGTCCTTTTGTTTATGAACCCATTAGACAAACATACTGGAGTAGTTTGCCATTTCCTTCTCCAGCTTACTTTACAGATGAGCTAATTGAGACAAATAGGGTTAATTGACTTGCCCATAGTCACCCAGCTAGTGTGTCTGAGGTCAGATTTGAACTCAGGAAGATGAAGCTTCTTGACTCCAGACCTGGGCTAGCCACTATGTAATATACACATACATATATATGGAAAAATCTAGTGGATAGAGACAGTCCCATCTTTGAAATACATCGATTGCGTAATTCTGAACACAGGATCCAGACCCCTCATAGTGCTCCAGAAAAGTCACCGTGATCATAAATTGCAGAGAAAGTGCCACCTTGGTGTTGGTTCAGAGAGTTTCCTATACCAACAAAATCAGAGCCGACTAGCTAAAGGCAGAGGAATTACAGAAAAGACAATCATCATCCTGACTACATTTATCTCTTCCTCAACCCATACACTTTTTCTTCCCTTAAGTTTGTGCCCCCACCTGTGTCAGTGTTCTCCCCAATTCCACATCCCTTTCTAAAAATATCCTATAGTAGCAAATAAAAATAAATTGCACACTGATATAGAGCACATTAACAGTTTTAACAGACATGTTGGCCTAAAGGGTCGGAATCCCCACATACACTAAACCCTAGATTTTGACTTATATGAACTAGATTCTATCCTAGGGGCGTATAAGGGATCTAGTGTATGTATCCTAAGAGATCCTGTCAATCTTTTTTTTCCTCATTTTTCTCTGGCCTATTAACTCAAGGTACTCTGATAAAATCTTTTAAACAAAGCTTAAGTTTGACTCATGCTTAGACCTGGCTAACTTCTAGCATGGTCTTCAATATACAAAATAGATTAGGTATAGGACAGCTATTTATTTCTTCCACTGCAAAAGAAATGTTTAAGTACAAAGATTCAAAACCATGTCTATTTAAGGCACAATACAAATTCTTAAAATACAGACAGACATGACACTTTTACTTCAGATCTGTTACATGATACATTGATACATTGATACAGCCCTATTTTTTTTCTGGGGAGGTGGAATGAGGAGGGAAAAAGGAAGTCGATATGGTAATCAACCAAAATCTTCTAGTTTAGCAAGGGATCCAGATCATGCTCAGCTTCAGGGGAAATGCCTTAAATCATACAGATTGGGAAGGATAGAAGTTCCCATTTGTGACACATACATCTCATTTTTTAAAAGTTATATCCATGGTTTATTCTTTCTTTTTTTTAATTTTTAAAGCTTTTAATTTTCAAAACACATGCCCAGATAATTTGTCAACATTGATCCTTGCATAGCCTTTTGTTTTAGATTTTCTCCTTCTTTTCCCCTCCCCTAGATGGCAAGCAATCTAATATGTGTTATACATGTTAAAATATAAATCCAGTATATATAAACATATTTATACAATTCCCTTGTTGCACAAGAAAAATCTGCTCAAAAAGGAAAGGAAAAAAATGCAAGCAAACAACAACAAAAAGAGTGAAAATGCTGTGTTGTGATGCACATTCAGTTCCCACAGTCCTCTCTCTGGGTATAGATGACTCTATTCATCACAAGATCATTGGAACTGACATCAGTTATTTCACTGTTGGAAAGAGTCATGCTCATCAGAATTAATCAATGACATACATCTCAATTTAAATAAATTCAGTAGATAGTATTTCAAATTGATGAAATTCATGAAGAGATTTGGTCTATTTTATTTTATTTTTAATAGTGATTTTTCCAAATACGTATAAAGATAATTTTCAACATTCATTTTTGTAAAACATTGTGTTCTAAATTCTTTCCCTTTCTTCTTTACTTTCCCCCTTCCCCAAGAGAGCAAGCAATCTGATATAGGCTAAATATATGCCGTCCGTTTAAACATATTTCCATTTTTGTTATGTTGGCAAAAAAAATCAGACCAAAAGAAAAAAAAACCATGAGAAAGAAAAACAAAAAGGTAAAAACACTATGCTTTGATTCACATTCAATCTCCATAGTTCTCTCTCTGAATGTGATTGCCATTTTCCATCAGATTTGGTCTGTTTTAACTCGAAGCAGAGCCATCCTTAAAATACAGTAGAGAACCTAGTTCTTCTGACTCCAAATGAAGTTTAGTAAATTAGGGCAACTGCTCCATTCCCTGGGCTTTGAGAAAGACCCTGTGTTGCCATGGAGATCGGGAGCTGAAATTGTGCAGTGATGTAGACATGTAGGAAGCCAAAAACTGGGAAGGTGGTATTTCTAAGAGCTAGTGTCACAGTACCAATGGTCTAGAGATATAGAATATAGAGTGAGAAAGAATCTTGGTAGCCATCTAATCCAATTAATCCATGTCTAAAAATCCATACTACTACAACATGCCCAAGATATGAGGATCTTTGCACACACAAAAAAATCACATAAATTGTAAGCAGCAAAAATAGCATAAAGGCTCAGGTCTCTTAACTTTCAAATCATTGCTATTAAATACTCTCATTTTCTGGCTTGTCTCTGACCTGTGATAATTTTGACTTCTAATACCTAAGACCTAGCCAGAGGTCTCTACCTCTGATAGACTACCTGATACCTAGGTCTCTAATCTGATCACCTAATCTGACCCCACTCATTTTATGGGAAAGGAAATTAAATTCAAGATAGAGAGAAATGATTTGCCTACACAGATAGTGAATAATGGTGTCAGGTTTCAAACCCAGGACTAACTCCAAAGTCAGTATTCTTTCCACTTGTGATATACACTTTCTTGTTTATCAACTTTGGGGTCTTTGGGTGTTCCAGAAGGACTAGAACCTCTAGTTCCCTTTTGGGGATTGCTTATTCATCTGCAGAATCCCCCATCACCCAGCTCTCACCTGTGGTTTCAAGAAGTTGTAGCATGGACAGCAGCCAAATTCTGGTCAACAACCATGGCAGATAAACTAAACCAGATTGAAAGTAAATCCATCAACGAGTTGGGGGATGTCTGCCCAAAACATGTGAAGACTTCCCCCTGTGGAAAGGGCCAATGAGAACAAGTTGTCCCAACGGCCACAAAGGTGGCTCAAGCGGGCACTGTGGAGTGCTTAGAGTTTGGTCAGGCTCTGTCCTGGGCTAAACCCAATCATCCTAATTTTTGTTTTGCTTTTGGATTTCAGTGACTCAGAAAAATAGAGTGAGGTTGATGGTCCTATGCAACTTTGCTTCAGTTAAATACAAGACACAAGATATTATTGGTCTTCCTTGAAACCAAGGACAAACAACAGAAAGAATTAGCCCTACTGCTTATGTAGCCAAATTCTCAGCCCTGATTCCTTCTGTCCAACCCTGTTATGCTGCTTCTCATTAACCCAAATGCCAACAAGTCAAAAAAAACCAAAAACCCAAAAACCAGTATTTGATCTATGAAGTTCACCGTACAGGGGATTCTGCTGATTTGCAACAATTCCATAAAACAAAGAGTATCTATAATCTCATTGAATTACTTTTAATCTATTTGTTGTGTGAATCAAACTCCTGAGTCAGTCATCAAGCACTTATTCAGTGGCTATTATGTCCCAGATTCTGGGAATACCAAAAAAAAAAAACAGGCACCATTCTTATGGAGTTCACAAAATTAATGGGATAAAGTATGTAAAAGTTCTTTGGAATGGGGCAGCTAGGTGGTGCAGTGGATAAAACACTAGCCCTGAAGTTAGGAGGACCTGAGTTCAAATCTGGTCTCGAATGCTTTATACTTCCTAGCTGTGTGACCCTGGGTAAGTCACTTAATCCCAACTGTCTCAGGAAAAAAAAAGTTCTTTGCAAATCTTAAATCTGTATACTAATTCCAACCATTATTATTATTCATTATTTAATTTACTGGATTTCTACTGATGTCTTTTTGTTTTGTTTTGTTTTGTTTTGTTTTGTTTTTTGTTGTTTTTTTTTAAATAACTTTTTATTGACAGTCTACTGATGCCTTGACCACTGATTCCAGTGATGAGCTTTTACCAATTGTACTATGAAAGCAAAACCAACTGACCAAAAAAAATGGACATCTAAATGTCCTTCCTCTCGGGAGTCACCCCATCTACTTCAGATTTTGAGGGCAGAAGTTAATTCTTTTTGACATTGCTTAGTTAGGTAGGTTTCTAATTTCCCCTAGCCCTTCTGTCTACCCAGCAAACTCTTCCTAGCTATAGAAACAAAAAGTAAAGAATTGTTACTTTAGATGTGTGATATCATGGAAAAACCACTGGGCTTTTCAATTTTGACAATTAGTATGCATGTGACCCTGGGCAAGTCATTAGGAAGAGACATAGGTTAGACTAGATGACCTCTAAGGTCTCTTCTAACCCCAAATCTAGGATTTGTTAAAATAGTAGCTTCCTTTCCCCTTGCTTTCTAGATTTTGAAATGTAGATGTCTTGCAAATATGACAGAAAGGATATTTGCATTAGGAAAAGAAATCCTTCTCCCCTTCCTACCACGCTCCAAAAGAAATAGTTTTTTTAACCTCTGTAGAATTAAAAACAAACCTCAATTTCATTATCACTTTAGGCACCAACCCTTAAATTTCCAGGTGACCAAAGGTCCCCGGTGATGGTTAAGGGCATTGATAAATGCAAGAAAAACATGACCACCTGCATGACTAGCGAGTGTTGTCATCCTGCATCTCTCCAAGAAAATGGCAAAAACAAAGATGGAGAATTCAATCAGCCTGTATGTGGACAGCCTACTCCAAATGCCTTTCAATTCCCTTAAGACCCAGAACAGTCAGCCTATCGTTCTCCTTTACAACAACAATATTGAATGTATATTGAGTACCTCATTCATAGCCTATAGAGAGAGTTCAGCGCTGGGGAACTCTCCAAAGTTGAGCAAGACATGTTTAAAATTTAATCTGTATTCTTAACATTCTTTTCTATTGCTTTCTTAAGTCTTAAATCAACAAAGCAATAAAACGGTTCTTGACTTACAGCATTTGCTGACTTCTGAAGTATTAGTGCTCACACTGATAACTTAACAATAGGCTGTCCTGATCCAGTTTTGAGCTGGCTCCAGCAACCCCAGAAAATGAGACTATTATCTTCATGATCTAGAGATTTAGACCATTCAACATAACCAAATAGGGGCATTAAAGAGCAACAAAATAGTTATGTGAGGACCACTTAATACATTCTCTCTCTCTCTCTTCTCTCTCTCCTTCTCTCTCTCTCTCCTTCTCTCTCTCTCTTCTTCTCTCTCTCTCTTTCTCTCTCTCTCTCCTTCTCTCTCTCTTTCTCTTTCTCTCTTTCTCTCTCTCTCTCTTTCTCTCTCTCTCTCTCTCTCTCTCTCTCTCTCTCTCTCTCTCTCTCTCCTTCCTCCCTCCCTTCCTCTTCTCTCTATTTTCTTCTCTCTTCTCCTTAATAATGTCACTCCATAATAGAGTGAATCTGAGAACTAGTTTAATTAAGCCAATCTTTTTAAAAAGCAGAAACATTATGTGAATACCATGGAAGAGGTATTCTCTCATAGTAAACAAAGAAAATGGGGAAATTGAGGTCATTAAGATTGATGATGTGTAGAGAGTAAATACTTAATAATGATTGATGAGTTATGAGTGCACATATTCAATATTTTTGGAGAAATTTCTGTGTGTTCTGGGGCTTGATGCTAATATGAAGTAAATTTAGCATAAATACAATATTAAATCCGCAGTAATAGCCTGCGAGGAGAAATAATCAACCAACAAATATTTATGCCTTAACCTGTATTTGTGTCATGTTTTACAGGTATGAAACATGCTCATAGACATGATTTCATTTGATCCTCACAATCTCAGTGTGAGGCACAAGGTGAATACCCAAGTCACTTAACTCCAAATTCAATCCCATTGGACCACGTAAGTCCCAGTTCTTTTGCCTCTATCTCATATCCTTTGTATTGTATTTATCTCCCCTAGTATTATGTATTTGTTATCTTTATCTCCCTAGAATGATTTAAGTTCCTCAATTATGTCATTCTTTATTTTTGTAGTCCCAACCCATTCCAGGATTCAATCCACAAGGGAGATGTGAGCCAAATTGAAAACTACAAGGATGAATGAATAAATTAAGGTAGGTATTATTATCATCTGACAGATGAGGAAAGGGACATATGAGTGCTGGACTTGAAATTACAAAGATCTATGTTCAAATATACTCTTTGAGACACTTAATACTTCCCTTTATAAAGGATTCAGAACTTTTCAGGAAACCTTATTTTCTATGAGCAGCTCTGCTTGGTTTCCAATCTCTAGAACATCCAGGCCCCTTGGAGCAAAGCGAACTCCTTCCAGCTTCCTTTTGTATATTGTCTTCCTCCATTTTGATTGATAATACCTTATATCAAGTGATGTATTTTCCTTTTAAAATAAGCCTTAACAGACATGTCAAAAGAAGGACACTTTGGGATTTTAGAAATAGAAATTTGCTTCAAAGGCTATGGAGTTCAACTTCTTCAATCAATCAATCAATCGATGGCAAATAAATATCTACAGAGTAAATTATTTACAAGATAGATAGACGATAACCAACAGAGGGAAGGTACTGAGATTAAGAAAAATTGGGAAAGACTTCCTGTAGGATTTTAATTGGGATAGGATCTAAAGGAAGCCAGGGAGGTTAGCAGTTGGAGCAAGGGTTGGAGCACATTCTAGGTGAGGAGACAATGAGAGAACACATCTGGAGCTTAGAGATGAAGTGTTTTATTTGTGGGATAGCCAGGAGACTGGTGTTCTGGATCAAAGAGTATATGTCAGGGAAGAAAGGTATAAGACTTGAGTGGTAGGAGAGAGCTGGTATATGAAGATTCCCCTGAAATCTATTGAGTAGGAGAATGACATGATCATATATTCTCTTCAGGAAAATCATTTTAGTAGTTGAATCTCCCATCTTCAAATGCCTTTCAGGTATCTTAAACTAAGCATCCAGTAAACATCTTAAACTCAATATGTCCAAAACAGAACTCATAATCTTTCCCCCTAAACCCTTCCCTGTGACTGGTGAGGACATCCTGCCAGACCATCAAGTTCACAACCTAGGGGTCATCCTGGATTCCTCACCCTCTCTCACCTCCCTCCCACCTTCCATATCCAAGCTGTTGCCAAAGCCTGTTGACATCACCTAGTAAAAGGTAAAACATCTCCGACTACCTCCTCCCTTTTCTCCTCTGCCCCTGTCATTACTCATACGTGGATTATCACAATAGCTTCTGATGGATCTTTCTGCCTCAAGTCTCTCCCCACTCCAAACCATCTTCCATTCTATCACAAGGAATGAGAAAATTAGAACAATGGTTAGAATTTGGCATCAACCCAGGATTCTTCCTACTAAACCCTGTAATAATCTACATAGCTACTTGCTAGCAAGAAAAAAAATGGAAGGAAATTAAAAAGGCTCCTTCCCTTGGACTCCTTCCCAACTTCTGTATGGGTTGTTTTTAGAAGAGCATAAGAACAGACATTATCTTCCCTAGTTCTATATAACAGTAGTCCTCACATTGCCCCTATCTCTCCGCCAACCTTCCGACATATTCACCAGCTTTTCCCATTATTCACTAGTTCTTCTGCCTGTCTCATCTCACCTCTTTGAGATTGCTGAAGTCATTTAGATTTGGTGATAAATGAATGGAAGAGATTCCCAGAGGGTGCACAATGATTCATCTATGGTTTAAATGAGGTTTCAAGAACATATTACTCCTATTAACTTACCCCTTATTAAAGTGCCCTCCAGGAGCTGGGACTGAATCAGACTCTATCACTTGTTTTCTGAATTAATCAGCCCGGGTCCCTGAGTGGAGGAGAAGCTTGGAATGCTGCTCCTTGCACCCAGGAGGCAGGAAGGCTGAGCCCTCCATCTATCAGTGAGTAGGGGCCTTTATAAAACTTTTATGAGAATAATCTACATGTATATGAAGATGTCTTTGGTGCAAACACAGGGAGAGAAAAGACAGGTTTTCTCATAGCAGACCATCTCTTTAGTTCAATTGATCAAAAGATACAGAGAACATAACAGCCAGTTTTATTAATGTTTCATCTCATTTTTTAAATGAACACGCATTCGTTTTCTGTCCCTCTGCACTCCCAAAGAAAAACCTTTGTAACAAATAAGTATAGTCTGATTTCTACACTGAGGAGAGGAAAAATAATTTCTTCATTGTCCATGTACAGAACTGTTTATCTCATTCTGCAACATAAATCCAACATCTTAGCATAGAATCAAAAATCATCAGTCCTGGGGCAACAAGGTGGGACAATGACTAGATCACTGGCCCTGGGATCAGGAGGACCTCGAGTTCAAATCCAGATTCAGACTCTTACTAGCTATATGACCTTAGACAAGTAATTGCCTCCCTCCCAAAAAGATCATCAATCCTCTGGAATAATAATTGGTCATTGCATTGACTGGAGATCTTAAAGTTTTCAAAGTTATTTATTTTAACACTGCTATTGTTATCTAAATTGTTTTCTTGGCCTGTTCACTTCACTCTACATCAGTTCATATAGGTCCATGTTTCTCAAAACCCATCCTTTTCATCATTTCTTATGACACAATAGCATTTCTTTTCTGATTTAAAAAAAATGATTTCTAAGAGCAAAATAGAGCTCTAAAGATCATCCTCTAATGAGGAATCTCTCCTGTATGTGTTAAGATCATGTAAGTTTATTTGGTAAATGCAACCATAAAGATCATTCTGTTCTATCACCCTCTGATTATTAACAGAAAACAAGGCATAAAACAGAAAGGTGTATGTTCTCCACAGTTATTTGTGGTGATGGAGGATGTCTTTAGTTCAATTCAATAAGCATTTTTAATCACCATTACTACACCACTAATTACATTCCTATTTTTTGTAATCATTTTAGTACCCAACAACAATTTCTTCCAATTAACTATTCATCAGGTGGGGCAGGATGTCCTATAGTGGATTAATCAAGCAAGCACAAAACATTTATTAAGTATATATTATGTACCAGGCATTGGGGATCTAAAAAAAAGGCAAAAGACAGTTCTCTTTCTTTAAGGGGTTTATAATAAAATAAATATTTACAAAGCAAGCTATATAAAAATGAATAGGAAATAATTATCATAGGGAAGGTACTAGAATTAAGAGGGGTTGGGGAAGCTTTCCAATAAAACAGTATTTCTCAAACTTCTGTTCTCAGCATCTTTATACTATTAAAATTTTTTGAGGACCTGTCCAAAGAGTTTTTGGTTTATGTGGCTTATGTTTATAGATATTTACCATATTAGAAAAAAGAACTAATTTTGAATTTGTAGAGTCTCTGAAAGGATTTCAGAGACCTACAGTGAGAACCACTGCAATAAAAGATTGAATTTAGTTGAGAGGTCAATAGTCTGAGTGGAGAAGGGAGAGTGTTCCAACCAGGGGACAACCAGAGAAAATGCCCAGAGCTGAAATTTCTTGTTCACAGAACAGCCAGGGGGCCCATATCACTGGGTCAGAAGATTCAGGCTCATGGATTTTTTTCAATATGTCAGTAAACATTTAGGAAGCATCTGATATGTTTTAGCTCTGAAAGGGCCTTTGGAGGTCATCAAGTCCAAGTTATTTATTCTACAGTTGAAACCTAACTTGCTCAAATGTTCTAAAGTAATAAATTCAGGTCTTCTGATTCCAAATCCAGCTTTCTTTCTACTGTCACAAAGCTAGTGACAAAAGATGTCAACATCCCAGAATTTCACAGTTGAAAAGGACGTTAGAGATTTTCTTTTCTTTTTTCATTTTTTTTCATTTTTTAAAATTTTATTTTATTTTAAAATATAAGAAAACAGAAAAACAGAAAAGGAATACAAAACAAAACAGAACATTGTTATGTGCCCAGCAGAACATTGGGGACAATTCACAATATATAACAAATTACTAGTTCAAGAAAGTATATATATGTGTGTATATATATATAGTAGAAGAAATTCTATTCATGAGTGTCCATCTTTTCTTTACTTTCTTGTACAACACACCTTTTTTTACTTTATTCTTTTTCCCTCTTTTCTTCCTCCCCTCCACTCCCAAACAGGTTACAGTTAAGAAAGGATATACTTATGTAAACATATGTAGATATTTACATGCACATACATGTTAAACATAGACCCCCATCGCTCACATATACATACACATGTCTTTCCTATCCCTGCTGACTCTTTGCTTTAATTCTGCCCCATAACTTGCCTTGCTATTACTTAACCTTCCCCCACCCATGAATCCCTCCCTCGTCTTCTTCCCTCACCCTTTGCTTCCCCATCCACTCATCCCTCTTCCCTTATTTCTTTATATATTTTGGAGAGTGCTATACTCTTCATGGTATATATAATTGTGTATTTAACCCATTCCCAATGTAAAAAGGTTTTCAGAATTATGAGCCCTCTTCCCCTCTCTAATGTCTGGGTATTTATTCTTCCTCTGCACCTTATTTGTATAACATGATTACTATTTTTACCTTAACACTAAATTTACTTTAACCCAATCTCTGTTTTGAGCTACCCTCTTCTTGATTGCACTTTTTTCCCCTGAGGCAATTGGGGTTAAATGACTTGCCCAGGGTCACACAGTTAGGAAGTATTAAGTGTCTGAAATTAGATTTGAACTCAGGTCCTCCTGACTTCAGGGCTGGTGCGCTATACACTGCACCAACTAACTTCCCCATTGAGCTGCCCTATTCTTAATGTCAATCTTAAACACATGGTGTTCATTTCTCATGTTAAAAAAAAACATAAACAATTTGTCCATGTTGATTTCCTTGAAATTAATCTTCAATATTGGCTCTTATATGTTAAATCTTTTATTAAGTTCAACTTTGATATCTAGAAAGTCCTGGAAATCTGCAATTTTTGAATCTCCATTTTTTTCTCATTCAATATTATAGATAATTTTGCTGGGTATCATATTTTTGGCCACAGGCCTAATTCTTTATATTGTCTAATTCCAGGACCTGAAGTCTTTTATTGTGG
This sequence comes from Antechinus flavipes, assembly GCF_016432865.1. NCBI lineage: Eukaryota > Metazoa > Chordata > Mammalia > Dasyuromorphia > Dasyuridae > Antechinus > Antechinus flavipes. The sequence continues at coordinate 42,920,554 of NC_067402.1, read as the reverse complement.
CAGCTCGTAAGTCCTGTACAATTCTACTTGTAGCTCCATCATATTTGAATTTTTTTTCTTGTTACTTGTTTAAAAAAAAAAAAAAAAAAAAACTATGATAGGTACTTTCACTTTCTCTTCCCTACCTCTCTTCTCAACCTCTTGTAATCCAGTTTCCAATTTTAATATTCCACACCTGAAACATTTTCTTTCCTCTGTTATAGCTACTGACCTGTTTGGTTTCTATTATGTCTCAATTAAAATCCTTCTTTCTTCAGGAAACCTTCCTTACTTCTCTTAATCCCGGTTCCTTTTTTCTATTAACTATTTTAAATTTATCCTATATATAACTTTCTATATACGTAATTGTTTTCATATTGTCCCTTTCCCCACCACCACCACCATTTGATTGTGAACTCCTTAGCAGAGACTGCCTTTTTTATCTTTTTATCCTTAGTGCTTAACAATATGTCTGACACACAATAGGCACTTAATAAATGTTTATTGACTGACTGATTAATCACACTTACTATACAGGCACTGTGCTACACATTTTACAAATATCATTTCATTCTAGCATCACAACAAGCCTGGGAAGTAAGTGCTATTTCATATCTTTTTTTTTTTTTAACAGCTGAAGAAACTGAAGTAGACAGAAGTTAAAGACACAGAAAAAATAAGTACCCAGAGGCTGAATTTTACCTCAGGTCTATCTGATTCCAAACTCAGCACTCAATTCACTGTGCATCTAGCTGTCCACCTACCATATACCTATCCTCTATTTGGAGATTTACAGTGGGAGGCAAGCTAATACATCATCCACTAAACCAAGGATATTCCACATTGATGGTGAGCTAATTGTGACATTACATAAGTATTACATGCTAAAAATCAGATCAACTGTAACCAAATGATATTCCTCCAAGATAGAGAGTTCAGGAGCATCAGGAAGATGGAGAGACCCGAAGACCAGTTAAGGATGCCGATAAAGAACAGGCAGACAAGGGCCTGAACCATGGGGATGGCAGTGAAGAGAAAAGAACAGACATTGTGCAGGAACAACTGAGAAGACACAATTTCCTAACACACAGTCAATGAAACATGAGATGAAGGAAAATCAGTTAGAGTATTGTTTTACTTATCCAAAATTCAGCTATACGGAAATTTTTTTATTCAGGAAAAGATCAAGAACCAAAGATAAGAAATTAAAAACTCCTGAGCAACAAAAATAGCTGTCATGAAGTCATTGCACTAAAAATCAATGTCTCTGTGTCTATTTATTCCTACTTTAAATACAGTTCTAACACCCAGCTCTACAATAGAAAATATCATACAGTAAAGTATAACTGGACAGAGGGACTACCCACAGATAAAGTTCTCACTTTGAGAATAGGAAGAATTGATAGAAGTCTGACAATGATAAAGGAAAAAAGAAAAACTACTTGAAAAACAGATAAAAGGCCTCTCCCTCTCTCCTTCCCTCTCCCTTTTCTCTCTTCTTCTCTCTCCCCTCTTTCCCCCTCCCTTTACCTCTCCCTCTCTCTCCCCTCTTCCCCCTTCCCTTTTCTCTCTCTCTCTCCCTCCCTCCCTTCCTCTCTCCCCACCTCTCTCTCTCTCTCTCTCCTCTCTCTCTCTCTCTCTCTCTCTCTCACACACACACACACACACACACACACACACACACACACACACACACACACACCACATAGCAATGTGGCACTATTCAACATAAAGATAAACATCCCCACTCATTCCTGAAGTACCTGAGGACACAATTCATTGTTGTTCAATTGTTTTAGTCTTTCAGCTCTTTAACTCCATTTGTGGTTTTCTTAGCAAAAGTCCTGGAGTGGTAAGCCATTTCTTTGTCTAGCCATTTTACAGATGAAGAAACTGATGCAAATAGGATTAAGTGACTTGCCTGGGGTAAGTCGTTAGTAAATGTCTAAGACTAGATTTGAAATCATGAAGATTTCCAGCCCAGTGCTCTATCTACTGCACCACTTATCTACCCCAACTGTAAGCTTGGCTAGAACCAATTAATGTCCATTCCTACTACTTAACAAACCCTATTCTCTTAAGCTGTACCTTCCCCAAGTGACAAGTGGTGATATAACTCCTTGATTTGTCAATTCTATGGATCTGCTGAAGCTAAATTATGTCATATTTTAAAATAATCACCCATCTCTAGATGTTGTGTCTGGAAGGCAGGAAAATAATTTAAATATTTTAGTATTGATGTGAGGCTCCTTGAAAGTATTTGATGAATCTTTTCATAAGCTAGAAAGAGGCCAGGAGATTTCCCAATATGAGCACTGCTTTCTATCAGTTGCCCATAGTTCTTAGCGTCCTACTTAAAAATCTTACATATGGATGTAAATGTTCCCATTGAAAATATATCAATTGATTCCTGGGGGTTCTTGACTGCTCCAGCACACCATTAGTTATAGACCTCCACTTCAATCTCTGAAAATATCCACTCATTTAACTAGGACAAATAATACTAATTGCTAACATTTATATAGAACCTCGGGGGTCACAAAGTACTCTCCTCACAACTCTGTAAAATGGGCAAAGCAAAGCTGTTGGGGGAGGGGGGAGAGGGGTTGAGGACCATTTTACAGATGAGGAAAACTGAAATTTGGAGTGGTCAAGCTACTCACCCAAAATGATTGAAATGCTCATTATCAAAGTTCTCCTTATTATCATAATCAATCAAAAAACATTTATTAAGTGCCTACTATGTGCCAGGCACCATGCTAAACTCTGGGGATATAAAAGGAGGTCAAAGACAATCTCTGACTTTAAAGACCTTATAATCTAATGGGATAGTTGGGGCATCTAGGTGGTGCAGTGGATAGAGCACTGAAGTCAGGAAGACCTAAATTCAAATCAGACCTCAGACATTTAACACTTCCTAATTGTGTGACCCTGGGCAAGTCACTTAACCCTTATTGCCTCAGGGAAAAAATCTAATGGGATAGACAATATAACAACAAATATATAATGCCTGTATGTACATATTTATATATGTGTCTATATAGATGTGTACATATGCATATAAGTATATGTTTGTCTGCCATTTGAAACCTCAATTCTGATTATATCTTGAATTTTTCCATTTACTTTTATGTTCCTACACCAAATAAATAGGAAATAATTAACAGAGGAAAGGCACCAGGATTGGGAGGGGCTGAAAAAGGCTTGCTGTAGAAAAGATGGGATTTTAACTGAGACTTCACCGAAGTTGGGGAAGTGAGGAGGCAGAATCCAGAACTTTTCCCAGAGTAAGAGACTACTGTTCTAGAGGAACAATTCCAGAACATTTAAAGATCCAGTACTCCAATGAAGATCTTACCTTTTGTGTAAGATTTTAGGATCTTGCCTTCTGATCCCCAGACACAGAATTGTTTTTAGAAACTAGAAGTTCAGATTTGTCCCTTACCGAAGGCATTGCCTTAAGGTCATCATTTCCCAGTTTTCTCACCTGTAAAATTAAGTGGGATTGAAAATATGATACAATAGAAATTATCACTAGCTCTGCTTATTATACTTGCTAACTGTGTGACTTTGAGCAAGGAAATTAACTCCTCTCAGGCGCCTTTTCGGGAGAAAAAAAAAAAAAAAAAAGATTTCCATGGTCCCATCTCTGTGATGCTTCCAACCTGTGTTGGAACCCGTGATTCTCTAATTCAGGCTCAGAGAAGGAGGTGTTTGCTCAAGGTTGCCCAGCGAGGGAATGGGAAAACATCAGATTGAAAATATAAACTGCCAGTATGATTGGACCACTAAGGGCTTTCTTTGAATCATGTGCTGGTCTCCAAGTGCCCTCTGCTGGCAAGAGAAAAACAATAGTCGATGTGTTTCTACAGTCTCATAAGGAAGAAACAATTCTAAATGAGTGAAGATGCTTTCCAGTGATACACTGAAGCACCAGAAACTTTGTTGCGCAGGTAGAATGTTACAGGAGGAAGGATGCCTTGTAGATTCCCTTGCTCTCTGATGTGGTGGGATGTAGTTTTCATTGTAAATAGGAGGTATTTGGGGAAGATGGGAGGGGAGGTTCCTTCTTAGAATAGATACAAAGGCTTCAGTAGCCCAGAGCATGAGGGACCTTTATCCCCCAATCCAAGTGGACAAGGATGCCTAGATGCAGGACATTATTCCATCAGCAAAATGTAGTTCTAGTCCAATCTGAAGAGACCTTTTCCCTGGCTCTATCTTACATGTTTCTATTTATTTTCATGTTCTCATCTCCATTAATATGTAAGCTCCTTGGAATCAAGGATTGATTGCAGTGTGTGTATGTGTGTGTGTGTGTGTGTGTTGTGTATCTATAGTACTAAATATGGCATAAATATGGCACCTGTTCAAATCTGAATTGATAGGGATCATAATTTTAGTTGTTTTTATTTTTATTTTTGTATTTATTTTTATTTTTGACATTCTGATTTTTTATATTTTGAGTTATAAAAGACTATTACAGAAAGGAGAATAGACACAAAAACCCGAGGATATAACAAAGTAGAAGTGAGGGGGGAAATGGATCTCAGACTTTATGATAATGAAACAGATTATGATAATAAAATGTTATTTTCAATATGTTTTTCATCTCACTAGCCAATCACAACCTGAATGAATGAAATAGATCATAATTAAGATAAGGGCATTTCCCAATTCGTGAATGAATTATATCTCTAATCAGTGGGTCTGTGCCACAAGAAAGGGCAGATGTCTCTAAGACAGTAACAAGTGGGTCCCCAAGATCCCACGTTCCTTTTCTGTCATCCACTATTATATAAACTGTGCCTAACCTGATACTGATAAGTTTTCAAGCTAGAAGGGACTACGGAGAGGGTGTCCTAAATCTTTATTTTACAAATATGTAAACTGAGGAAGAGTGAAGAAAGTTGACTTGTCTAAGGTCACACAGTCATTAAGTAGCAGAAATTTAAATCTCAGGTCCTCTGAGTTTCATCCAGTGAAGGATGTGTCTTGACTAATCAGGAATTACAAGGAGAGGATTCTAAGTGAAGGAAATTTTAGACAAGAAGTTCTCCTAGGTTCTTTGCAACACAAAGACCATGCAGCATAGACTCCAGTGCTTTACATCTGTAGGCACTGAATATGCTTTTGTTGAATGGCTCTTTAGTACTTTAGATTCCCCCACAAACAACAAAGGTTCAACACCTCCAGCCTCCTCTTTCTTTGTCCTACTAAGTGCAAATTCTGGCTCTGCTACTTGCTTTTTGTGTAATCTTGGACAAGTAACAATCTCATTTATCAAATGAGATAGTTGGACTAGGTGACCTCTGAGGAGTTGTAAAGTCATTAGATTATGAGATACTTAAAGTTTTTTGCTTCCTGTTGTATTCCCTAGCCCTTAGCACAGTACCCGGTGGTTTCAATTGAGTTCGACTCTTTTTTTTTTGTTGTCTGACTCTTCTTGATCCCTTTTTGAGGTTTTCTTGCCAAAGATACTGGAGTGGTTTACCACTTCCTTCTCCAGATCAGTTTATAGATGAGGAAACTAAGACAATCAGTTAGGTTTACTGTTTATTAATCGTAAAATGAATTATAAAATGGCAGCTAGGTGGTGTAGTGGATAGACCACTGGATTTGGAATTGGGAAAATTCAATCTTCCTAAATTCAAATCCAACCTCAGACACTTTTTAGCTGAGTGACCGTCTACAAGTTACAAACTTGCCCGTTTGCCTCAGTTTTCTCATCTGTAAGACGAGTTAAAAAATCAAAGGACAAATCTCTCCAGTATCTCTGCCAAGAAAACCCCAAATGGGGTCACGAAGAATCAGAAACATGTCAACAATAAAAAAAAAAAATTGAGATGTTTGGAGGTTGTCCCTCCCAGATCTATATTTATATCTTAGGTCACTTGGCTCACAGATGGTACCGATTCGGTTATCTTCACACTTCATAGATAGATTACTGCAATAGCCCAGTGGTTGGTCTCTCTGGCTAAAGTCTTCACCTTCCCAATCCATCTTCCACTCAGCTGTCAAACTGAGTTTCCTAAAATGCAGATCTAATTATGTCACCACCATGCCTGTTCCTACTCAATAAATTCCACTGGATCCCTATAACCTCTGGGATCAAATACAAAATCTTCTTTCTGCTACATGGATGCCTGTTTATTGTTTTCCCTATCAGAATGTAAACTCCTTGAAGATACCATATTTTTGCCTTTCTTTCTATCTCCAGTTACCAGTGACTTTCACATAATAAGTGATTAATAAATGTTTGTTGACTAATTGACCTCCCTGAGCTTCAGTTTTCTCATTTGTATAATGAAAAGGTTGGATTAGATGATCTGGGAGATCTTTTCTAGCACAAGATCTTTAATCACCTGTCAATAAAATTTTTATTAAGTGTCTATAATATGTATCCTAGGACCTACACTACTTAATTAATAAATAAGCATTTATTAAGCACCTTCTAGGTTCTCATTAGTGTGCTGAGACCTGGAGAGAATAAAGGCAAAAGATAATCCTTGTTCTGAAGCTCATAGTCTAATTGAGGAGACCACAAGAAAACAACTGAGTCCAAAAGAGATACAGAGAGGATAAATAGAAGATGATCAATATGTCATCAACTCCTTCCCTTTCCCCCCCAACACACTATTTTTAGTCTTTGGTGTTTTAGCCCTTAGAGGCAGAAAAGATTATATGGTTAGAGCTGGAGAAACCTTCCAGATCATTTAGGCCAGATTCTTAATCTTCTTTGTGTCATAGATTTCTTTGGCATTCAGTCTAGTAAAGCCTATGAATTCATTCTCCGAATAATGGTTATAAGTGTATAAAATGAAGCACATAGGATTAGAAAGGAAACCAGCTTTGTTAAAATAGCTATCAAAATCCTAATAATAATAATTTTGTGGACCCTAGATTGAGAACCTCTGATTTGGTCATTTTTCCCCCTGAGGCAATCGGGGTTAAGTGACTTGCCCAGGGTCACACAAATAGGAAGTGTTTAGTGTCTAAGATCACTTTTGAACCTGGGTCCTCCTGATCTCAGGGTTGGTGTTTTATCCACTGCGACACCTAGCTGCCCCCTGATAAGGTAAATTTTAAGAGAAAAGAAAAAGAAACTAAGGAACAGAGAAATTAGAGGGACTTTAAATCCTATCTCTAGAAAGTAAATGGAACCAAGTGTGGTCTTACAAAAGAAATCACCTCCACTTGGGTATAAAATGCTACATCAACAGTTTTGTTATAATATACAATATAATAAATATGTCCATTTTGCTAAACAATTTTTCTTCTTTTTCTTAAGGATTTCTGGGTATGGAAGGAGAGGAGAATGTATTTAGAAATTGCAATATAAAAACTTTTAAACTTTAAAAAAAGTTAATTGAAGAGTTAACCACTCCTTTACATTTCTATAACTTCATTTCCCAAAGATCTATGCTCTGAAGGGGGATGCTGCTTAGAGCCACAATAGCTGACCAGGGGGTATCATGCTTCTGCAGAGTCATCTTGGGCTCCTGTTCATCAATGTGTTTAATTAGTAAATTACTTGCTTACACACAAAAGAGGACAAGGAGAATTTAGCATTTATGGCGGTCAGTGTCTTTTGATCAAGAACAATGGATGAATAAAATGGCATGAAATGATTATATCAACATGTTATTGTTGAGTCATTTCAATCATGGCAGGCTCTTTGTGACCTTTTTGGAGGGATTTCTTGACAAAGATCCTAGAGTAGTTTGCCATTTCCTCTCTAGGTCATTTTACAGATGAAGAAACCGAGAAAAACAGGATGAAGTAACTTACCCAGAATCACACAGCTAGTAAGTGTCTGAAGCCAGATTTGAATGCAGGAAGATCAATCTTCCTAATTCCAGCATTCTGTCCACTGAAGCACCATCTAGCTACTCATTTTACCATAGTTCATTATTTTTATATGTAATATTACATGTCATATATATAAATGCACACACATTTACTTAGAGAAATAAAACTGCATATACCATTTGCTGTTCTCAACATAGTTCCTCAGAAAAGAAGTTTAAAAAAAAAAAAAACCCACACATATCTGAATATGACACCAGGTCACTCAAGCTTATTTTATTGATAATTAGATAAGAAAATTTTATTGTAGCATTTGATGCATTTCCCAACACACCTTCTGGGAGTGGTTGTACAATGTCTATCATTTATTCTGAAGGCTAAAGTCTGTTGCGCCTCCCAAGTGGATGATGTGTTATTCCTTTTTTAATTCCTTCATGGTAACGTATGGTTGATTATTCATTTTGGGTATATAAAATGGTCCATTCAGTCTGTGGTTTTCCTGTTATCCTATCTAGCTACAGGTTTAAGATACATTCAAATTTTAAAAAAAGATAGTTAAGTTATCTGCAGTAAGTGCACACATACAACAGCAAATCGAGCCGAGGACACGCTTTTACTAAAATGTCTTAGGTTTAGAGAATAAATAGGAATTTTAAAACATGAGCCGCGCTTGCTTGTATGCTTTCTCTCAAAGCATCCTAAGTGTCCATAACACTATGTGGACTCCCTTCAGGGACGGACAACTCTATCAGAGGGGCAAAGGTGACATATTATTTATGTGAAAGATCATCAGTACTAATTCTTCAAGTAGGAGGCTGGAAGAAATGGCAATGATCCTGTGACATAAAACCAAATATAATAAATAAACTACCTTCTTGGAAGGAAACATTTTATAGAAATACAATTGGTGTGAAGAATAGGAAATGGACTAGATGAGGTTAAAAAGTAGATAAACTTATGTACAGAGACATACACACAATAGGGAATCAATAATAAAAGTAATTTTCGTAGGCATTATTTAACTAGATCGAGTATATTACAGTACACTCTTGTTGCTATGTCTGGACATGTAATACTAAGATGCTTCAACTTCACGTTTGCAGAATTTTTGGTTCGTGTTTCTGAAATGTATCTTGAAGTTACTTGTAACTTTCACCTCAATTATTTACTCCTGTGTGTGCATATATATATGTTTGTGTTTATTAATAAGATTGCTACTCTCCCAAAAAACTCCACATTTGCAATACTCCACAGAACCTACCTTTTCATTTTTCATTCTCTCCAAAAGCAACTCCATCTTTTTTTTTTTTTTTTCCCAAGCACAGGACACAAAAGTAAACAGGAAATGGAAAAAACAAAAACAGCCCATAGGCTAGAAAATCACATTGATACAATGCCCTCTATTAAAGAGAGGGGGGAAATACATGGGTATTAAGTGGTCGCACCTTGGAGCTGCTCAAGTGTTTGGATTTCAAAAGTGGCTATTGAGGAAAAGGCAAGGATATGGAGCATATGAAAATCCCACAGCCCTGCTTTTTTTTTTCAAATAGTCTGATATTCTGCAAGTGAAACCTATCAATCAAAAATTCTATAGCCTCTCTCCTTCATACCACTGTGCCATCCCTCAGTTTTGCTGTGGGTTTTCTCTTACCGGATAATACCCTTTCTCCAAAAACACCCCCAATGTTTCCCCCTTTAGGCTTTCTGATTTAAGTAAGGATCTTTGGCTCGGATCATTAGACTATTTTTGCTTAGAGGCTGTGGTTCCCAGAAACCAGTTGCCATTTTCCCTGATGCAAGATGAAAATAACCTTGTGAAGTGTATATTTCAGTGCCATGAGAGCACGTGGTAACATGATGCTCAACCAGCACCATTATGCAAAATGTGTTTGAAGGAAAAAAGTGTTTTTTTTTTCTTAAAAAAAAAAAAAATCCATGCATCCTCATTCTTTCCAGACTTTTGGCCTACTTGTGGATTAAAAGAAATGGGATTTCAAGTTTTCTGCATAAGGAAAATCACAAACGTTTCCCTCCAAAACACAATCTTTCATTCAGGCAGAGGAGCCATGTGGGCTTTAAAGAAACTGGACCACTGGCAGAAGCAAAACAAAATCAGGATGTCCCAACACAAACATAAAGTTGGCTGCTTTGTTGTGCATATAGTAAAGGACCAGGCTTATGATACGTTCATCCAGGAGATCGAACATTAATCCACCCAAAATAATGACACTGTGATTGGTATCATGTGAAAAGCCTTCCATCCTTACTATAACCATCCCTACAATCACAGTCAGCAAGCCAAAGGATTTACTTCCCCCCTATCCACAGGATAATAACTGGTTTTTCAGTGCATCTTTAAATAAAAGAAAAACATTTTTAAAAGACCTGGCAAAGGTCAGCAAGTTAAATCCTTAAGATAGCGATTGCAGCGTTGGGCCATTTCTTATGATATCTGAAGAATAATAAAATTAGATACAAGGTCTCTGATAAATATTTACATACTATACAAAATTTACACTCTTCTCCCATTAGGCACAAGTTTGATTTGTCTACTCAGGAGGGATTGAGAGAGAGACAGAGAGAGGGACAGAGAGACAGAGGCAGAAAGAGACTGAGAGTGGGGGACGGAGTAAGAAGGGATGTCAGAGGACTGGGAGGGTGAAGGAAAATATTGTTTTTTGTTTTGTTATTTTTTTCTTAAAAAAAAAAAAAAGGAACCAAGTTCCTCTCATCGCAAGCTTGTCTGTTTTGGAAGCTTGGCACCCATCAGGATGCCGGAAGTAAGAGTCACGGGGGCTTTCATCTGCATGCTGGACCCCACCATGGTGGGGAAGCTGCGGTTCCTTCGAATCCCAGTGTTCAGCTGAAGGCCTCCAATGGCACTCGTGACAACAGGGCAGCCGAGGGGAAGGCCCTCAGGGACGAGGGCCCTCGCTGGTCCCTGGGCCCCTGGGCAGAGAAGAGGCCCCTGGTCTTCCGTCAAAGCGGGGGCATGGGTGCGCCCTGAGTTCACCACCTTGGCAATGCCGAACCGCTTGACTTTGTCCACAAGGTTGAGGTTGGAGACAGAAACCTCCGTCTGGCTCTCACTGTTCCTAATGTTCTTTTTCTCCCTCACCTCCTTCAGGATGGAGCTGGCGGGTTTGGAAGCCAAGAAGTTGTCATAAGGGGGACTGGTACATTTGAAGTCAAAGGACGGCGGGGAAGACAACGGAGTCTGCATAGGCGAATTTGGAGGGGTGGAAGGGATCACAGCCATTTTAGGGGAGTAGGGGTTCAAGAGGGGGCTCCTGCCGGCCCGGTCCCAGCTCTGGGGATTGTACACGGCCGCCGAGATACCCCGCTCCTTCAGCAGCCACACCAGCCCGAGGGACGTGCTCATGGTGGTGGTGGATTCCCGGAGGTTGGTGAAAGACTCGGCCAGACTCAGGCGCCGGGGGGTGCATGGCGTGCCCACTGGCGTGGACTTCAAGTTGCTAGAATTGCCACAAGCTGGAGTCGGTGCTGAGTTAAGGCTAAAAGGGAAAAAATTAGCTCTGGTTAGTCAACGTGAAACACCCTCAAAATCCGGGGGGGAATTAGTATGTGAATTGATACCAATCTGCTCATAGCGGGTTGAGCTGAAACAGTACGATCTTAGGTACTATTTAAGCAGAAATAAAAATGCACTGATACCTTTGGGATACCCAAGGTAAACCTACAGACAGAAGGTAAGCTCCATGAAGGCGGGGTCTACTTAATTTTTGTGTTTTTATCTCCAGTGCCTCGCCCAGAGTTGTTGTCGTTTCTGGAATAGATGAATGGATGCACTGAAGGCCAGTCCCAGAAAAAACTGTAAAATCCCTTACCTCCCACAACCTCTTTGTAAACTCAATTCTTCTTTCTCCTTACTATGTAATAGCCTCTAAGAAGGGTCCACTGACTTTCATCCATCCAACAAAATTATAATAATAGAATAATAATAACAATAGAAATAACTGGCACTCATAAATATTACTCTGAAGTTTACAAAGTGAATTATGTCTTATCTAATTTCAATTTCACAACAACACTATAGGATAAGTAATACATTTATTATCCCCATTTTACAGATGAGGAAACTGAAGCTCAGAAATGTTAGGTATATGCCCAGGGTCACACAGTTATCAGCTCTTTCTGTCTGTCCAACATGCGACCACACCGTCAATAGCTTAAGGAAAAGTGATACATTGATTTAAAGTCACTCCATTGTCCAAAAAGGATGAGATTTCGCTGGAGTGGACGCTCCTCTTCAAAAAGATAGATCACAAGCCTTCTAGTTCTTGGGAGTGATTAGAAACATTTAGTGGTCAAGCTTCTACAGGTAAAAATATTTTTACCTTAGCTGACTGATGGATTCCTGGACAGCAGACAAAGACATACAGTTTTGTTACTGGGTCTGGGTTCAAAGCCTTTCCAGTGGATAAGGCCTAGCCAAAATGGTCCCCTGCAAGCTTTGCTTTTGAGAACACAGAATCATCCTTACATCACAATGAGTCATCAGAAGAAAATTCTATCCAGACCAAATTTTGATTGGGGGGAGAGGGCACGGGGGAAAGGGATAAAGGAAAAGTACCACAAAACTGCAAGATGTCTTTTTAGATTTGCTGGATCCCCATAAAGTACTGTCAATTCTACCTATGCAAAGACCAACTATGACAAGAACTGAAGCCATAAAATAAGGGTTGATTCCTCTTAATATCAATCAAATGGAGAAAATCATTAGGTAAAAGACTTCTCCTACTTGACTCAGTTCCTAATTTTCTTCTCTTCCACCCACTTCACACTAGTTCTTTTGTCCATTAAAAAGGAAAAAAAAAAATAGATGTTTAGGAAATACACTTTAGTCAGTGCTCACCTGTGTGATAAGATTGACTAGCAACACACCCAGTTGTGCAAAAGTCAAAAAAATCTAGTATGTGATTCTTCCTCGAATAATACAAGAAAGTCACTCAAATGTGCAGATTGTCAGCACCAGAAAAGACCTAAATTTCAGTTCAAGTTACACTCCCTTCCCACTCTTAATTACCCTACTTAGAAACATGAAAACTAAGGAGCAACTTGATCTAACCATAGACAGCTATATTAAGTGAAAGATCTGCCAACTTAAAATAGAAACCCTAATCCAGTGCTTCTTCTTCTGGGCAACACTGAGAGATCAATCCTTCTCCTACAGTTTGTTGGATCTGTTCATGGATATTGGTTACCAAAATAGAATTGGACAAAGGGTTCAGGGAAGGGGAAGATGGATAGGCTGGGACAGATAACAAAGGTTTTGTCATTTCTAACATAATACTAGAATAGAAGCTATATTTATTTATGTGTTGGTGCACACATATTTATGGAATAGAGAATAAGATAAAGGAGAAAGCTATCAAGACTACTGACAATAGTGGAGGGGAGGAAACTCCTTTCAAATAGGAACATCAGATAACAGTGGCAAAAAAAAAAAAAATCTAGGAAACTCATCCTTAAATTTTGGCCACCACTACTAAGGTTAACATAGATAACCAAGTATAAGGTTAAAATAAATAAACAACCAAGTAAGGAAGAGAAATAATAAGTGGTTAATAAATGGAAAGAAGTGGAAAGAAAAGAAGAAAAGGGAAGAAGGGGCAGAGAGGAAGAATAAGGAAAGGAAGGAGGAGAAAGGGAAGAAAAAAGAGGAAGAAAGAGATGAAGGAGAGAGGAAGAAAGAGAAAAAAGGAAAAAAAACAGGAAGAAAGGAAAAAGAGAGGAAGGGAAAAAAGAAGGAAGAAGAAAGCACAAAGGAGGGAGGAGAAAAGGAGGAAGGAAGAAGGGAATGGAATAAGGAAGACAATGAAATCAAAACCCTTCCATTGGAGTTCATAGTGCTGACAAACCTGGGATGACTATCATAATTTATTTCCTTATGCCACCTGGTGGACTTGTCTGTGACTGCCAATGCTACCTAAGAGAAAGCTCCACTGAACAGTACTCCCATTGGATCAGCCACAACTTCGTGAACACTTGAAAAAAGTGGCTCCTGCTGATTGCCTTCTCTATACTCCAGAGTTCATGAGAGAAAGAATCATATTATCCAAGAGAATTTTTGTTTGCATGTTCAGAATTAGTGGGGAGGACGGGAAAGCCAGGGATGAAAAATTCTCACAAATAAAAGATGTGTAAGCCTCAAAATTTAAGTTTAAAAACTTCAAATCAAAGCTGCATCACCTTTGGCTTGTTAGTCTGTGAGCTGAATGAACAGCCAACATGCACACCATCTCATGAATACAAAGCATCTTCACACAAAGGGAAAAATTATGAAAACACAGGCTGGAGAACCACAGCTGAGAGTTCTCATTCTGGTTTTGTTTTTTTAAAGAGTAATGGAAGTGGATTTTAAGAATTGCATTTCACCAAAAATATGCTTTTAAAATAAAATTTACCAAAAAAATTCTAAAATTTTAAACTTTTAACAAATTTTATCATTCCCAGTTTTTCTATTTAATTTCTAACTATCAGGTTACCAAAAATAAGATTACTCAACCAAATAAAAACAAAACAACAAATCCAACTTCAAGACTGAGGACAAGGGACTCTTCTCTCTACTTAAAACTCTTGGTTTAAAAAAAATGTAATTACTGGTGTGCCATCAGAATTAATGACCACAGCCATGTGAATAGAATACCTTCAGGGACTCTGTTTCTTTGACTTAAATTTTTTTTTGCTAATTGGGTTTACAGGGCAAGAAAGAAAGGTATCACAGTAAGAAAAAAAAAAAAGAAAAAGTAAAATTTAAAACCAGAGTTTCATCATTGAAAGCTTGTTAATCTGGGGTCTGTGAACTTAAAAAAACCAACAATTTTGATAATTATACTTCAGCATAATTAATTTTCTTTGTGATCCTGTGTCTTTTATTCTATTCCTTAAAAAAAATTCTGAGAAGTGATCCATTAACTTTACTAGACAGCCAAAGGTTCCATTAGCCCAGTTCCACCAAATGAGAGCTTTGGGGTTGAGTATCTATTAGTGTCAATGTCAGTTTCCTATGAAGTTTGAGGAAGGAGCATCTTTAAGTGTTAGGAACATGACCTGTTAGAATATTAGATTAGGATGCCAACAAAATGGCCTTCAGCATCTAATCTCTCCAGGTTAGCCACTGTGTCTCTCTCTCTCTCTCACACACACACACACACACACACACAGACACACACACACACATCCATTGTACAAAACCCTGCAGGAACAAGTACTGCCAACAGTGTTGCTCACCCCCTGACCGATTGTTTGCCCTATATCTCCTTTCAGCATAACGTGACATAAGGCCGTTTCATCCTCCTCCTCCTCCTCACATGACCTGTGAAGAATTATTTACAGGTGAAAGAGCTCCTTGGTGAGAAGGGTCTTACGCCGCCCCTCCCTACCATTCAGGTCCACTTGAGGTCCATTCTGGTCCACCCTGATTGGGCAGGATGTTTTTCTTGGTCCCTGAAGCCACTGTGACAAAGTTCTCTTGGGGTGTAAATGTAATTTCCCTTTAGTTAAATTTCTGGGAGCCCCGAGTAGGGTCATTTTGAGAGCTAGGTACAAGTGAAGCATTCTCACCAGTATCCACTGTACAACTTCTCAGAGGAAACTGAGGGGAGTAGGCTATAGGTTAGGAATGGGCTCTGCTTTTGGTCTTCAATCCCTCAACAGATTCTCTCCAGTTGGGTATCAATGAAACAGTGAAGTTGTGTAGAGTAACGTAGAAGGGGATCTCAGAGGCCACCAATTCCAATATCATTGTTTTATAAGTGAGAACACTGAAATGGGGAGAATTCCCTGGTCATAATGTCTGACGTAGGGTTAGAATTCAGGTATTCTTGGCTTCAAGACTAGTACTCTATGCATATATTATCTGGATGCCTGATAAAGTAGTGGTCCTTATGGTTTAGGACACAGTGAAAATCAATCCCCTTCTAAAAAATTTCATGCTACTATAAGTAATTTTAAAGCAGAGCTCCAACAAGAAGGTCCCTGGCAGTCTCCATCAAGAAGTAGCCTAAGAATGCTTTCTATTCATACTGTTGGCTTTTTGATCTCTCAAGGTAATGCAGAAGTGCATTAGGAAATTTTACACATCTGAGAAGCACTATGGGATGATGAAAGGAAGCTTGGCTTTGGAGTTGAAAGCTCTCGTTCCAGCCTTGGCTTGGCTCATTGTGAAAAACCTCAGTTTTTCCTTGTCTATAAAGTGAGGAAGTTTGACTAGATGCTCTCTAAGGCCCCTCTTGATACTAAATCTATGAATTTATGATTTAAATCCATCCCAGAGAGAGAGATTATTGATAGAAAGTTGGAAGGGACCTTAGAAAGTTCAACTTTTCATATTATAGATGAGGAAACCAAGTTCCAGAGAGATCACATGGTTTAAAAGTGTTGAAATGATCTGAAACCAAGTTTTCAGACTCCAAATCAGAGCTCCATCCACTTTGTATGCTGAGCTGAATCCCACGAGCAGCCTTCAAAAGGGAAAGCTATCTGATTCCAAACTGAGTCCTGGAGGGGGAATAAAAGGAGCTTAATACAATAACATTGGTCCTTCCAAACTGTTGGTTTGTGCTTTTGGCTACAAAGGCTGAGCACTGTCAACTATTTCTTGAAGTCACCCAACTGTGCACCCCAGGACTGTCATCCCTTACCTTGGCGTGACCCTTGTGAGCTCATCGGAGGGATGCAGGATGCGGCAGGTGGTAAAGGTGAAAGTGGAGTTGGTCTGCGACATACACTTCCCAGGATGATGAGCTACATTGGAGGAAGAAGGGGAAAACACACACAAAACAAATTCTTTGACATTTATAGATAAGTGAGAGAGAGAGAGACAGAGAGAGAGAGAGAAAGACAGAGAGAGAGAGAGACAGAGAGAGACTCCAAAGTCTTCACAGATGCAAGAAGAGTGATGAGATACCTTTCAGTTGGATCTAGGCGAGGAAGGTGAAAACACAAACGTTCTTGGTTGTTGGAGAAGCTCTCAAAAACAATCGAAAATCTGAGGTTTGGCTGGTGAGTACCCTGACCATGCAGGGATGGATTCCAGGTTTCATCCTGATCCAGGTAAAGGTATCCCATCATATTTCTTTTCAGTAGTGGATCCAGCTTGGGGGTAGGGAGGCCAATCTGCCTTGTATTTAAATTTGGTTCCTGGCTGTGTACAATAGGGACAGCTTTCCTCTTTCAGCACTCAAACAGATGCCAAAACTCCAAGCAAGAAAGGAGAGGGAGCATTTGGGAGTGTATCAACACGCCAGGGTTGTTTCAAGCACCGTTTCTCTAAGCTGCTCACCCAACAGGGGTTGGGGGGCTGTGGTTGGGGGAAGGGGGTGAGAAGCCTTTTGCTCCCTTTTTCATTCATGAAAAGAGGCTCTTAAAAGTTGGTTCCACTACTGCTCATCTGTAATTGTCATTGCAAGAGATGCAAACACCTCAGTGGGAGTTGACAACAACTTTACAAGGGCACACATTGATCAAGGTTGATCTAGGTTGAAATCTCAACTCTGCCATTTTCTACATGGAGGATCTTGGGTAAGACTTCACCTCTGAAAGCTTCAATTTCTTCATTCAATCAAGGATGACCATGTGAAGAATACTGAAAGAAAGCCTTACTAAAACACAACAGGTACAAGCATTGGCAGGGCCACTGATTTCATGGATGATCTTTGAATGGATGAATATTTCTTGAAGCCAATGGCAACCATGTTGGTCAATTTGCCCAATTTTTCTTTCAAAGGTTTGAAAGGTTGTTGTCAAGTCCCTGGCAGATTAGGATCCACAGCAAAGGAAATCAGAAAGGTTAAGAGCCGTGCGACCGAGAAGCTTGCTAAGGAATTAGTTTTACATTCTACTTAAGAGATCATGATTGCATAGGATTTCTTCACTCATAACTTAAAGGTTCTTTTTTTCTTTAAAAAGAGATTGTTCCAAATGGCATGCACAACACGTTCACAGAGATCCCCATCCCACTCAGCCCTCAGAGACCTCCTAGGAGGAGCAGACGTAACTTAGCATCATTGCCCCATTTGTCCAGTTTGCAAATTAAAAAGCTGCCGTGACCCTTTTAGAAAAGAGTCTTACAGAAAAGCTCCCAGCTTGGGTCTAGAGCTCACTGGAAGGACTCCATTTTTTCTTCCATTTGTTAAAGAAACAGAAACGAAAACTGTATGTTACAAATCAAACTGGATGAGGAAATCAGAGAATGGAGGCAAAAAAAAATCCCAAATACATAATGGAAGATGACATTAAGACCATAAGGACTGAGATGGATCAATGGAAGGTCAATGTGACATTGTGGTTCACTTCAATACAACACATGGCTGCGTACTTGAAGTTTGCTGTGCAAGGGGTTGGTTGTTGTCTTTGTTACTGGAGCAAACTCTGAATCATAGGATCTTAGATTTAGAGTTAGACAATCTTAGGGCTCATCTCTCATTTTACAGATGAGGGAATTGAGGCCCAGAGATGGTAAGTGACTTGCTCAATGTCAACAAACATTAAGTGGAAAGGCAGGGATTTGAATCCATGACCTTTGGGACCAAATCCAGGGCTCTTGCCACTGTGCCATAAGTCATGACATAAAAGGCATCAAGGTGGGGAGTAGGGGAGAAATCAGGTCCAATCTCCATCACATCTTTTTCTCAACCAATCAATGTAATGTATGATGGACTCAGCTAATTTAGAAACTATTGCAAACACATACACACACACACACACACACACAAATGGGAAAAGCTATGAAGGGAAGGGTAGCCTAGCAATCACGACTCTCTTATTGTGATAAGGCTTAAAAAGAAAAGCCACAGAAAAGCTGAGGAAAGGATCCCAAATAACAGACATGAGGTTATTTGGAAAGGAGAAAAGAAAATACAGTTATTAGAGATTATCAAGACACAACAGTTCTTTACTAGATGACACACATGATTGAATGAAGCAATGCTGGATTTAAGATCAAGGGCATCCACCTTCTAAAACACATGGCCCAGATAGCCAAAGATGGGGGGAAGGGGATACTGGGGCACCATGTCACTTTCATTCTCCACCCTTTTTAGATTAGAATTGAATTGCAATATCTTTTTTGAAGTGGGCATTTGAAAGACATAGCTGCATTAGCAGAAGCAGAACCCATCACTGAAAAACGGGCCTTGGGGACAGGGAAAAGGCTGCTAAAAGTATAGAAGTCATCGATCTCCCAAAGCCATGGAGACAAGGTAGAAGATCAAGGGAAAGAGATCAAGATTCAAAGCCAAAAGATTCAACCCCATCCCAAATACCACTAGGAAAGCTTGGACCGGGTCTTCCTCCATCAGTCAATAGAGGCTGCCATGTCGCTGAAGGACTTTCCTTCCTTTAACAACAAAGACAGTGAGTGATCTCATATCACTGGACGCTATGGAAGCACCTAATGTTTGCCAAAAAGCAAAATCTATGTCATACCTAAAGTTCAGCGCTATTAATAAGACAACACAACTTCCCATCATGGGCATCTACACTCAGTTTTGACATTTCTTTCCTAAGGAAGCTAGACTTTTGAATAAATATGGTTTCCAAAATTCACATTCCCCAAATCCTTCAACTACAAAGGGGCAATGAGGAATATAGTATCCTAAATGTAATAATCAGGGGTTCATTTATCAAAGAGGTCATGAACCTTTGGGCCCAAGATAGAGAGGCTAAATTGCTTAAAATATTCTTTTTCAATGAGACTAGAGAGCCAATCTCAAGGTGCATGAGAGATGGCTGATGGTCTGGGTTTAAAAGGCTTGGGCATGAATAAGGGAAGGTGCTTCTGATGAGGATTTTATTTAAGAAATTTCACTTATCTTTAATGAAAATAAACAGGTTTTTTCCTTTCTATACTTCCCATCCCCCATCTTCATCACTTGTGTGTGATCCCTTTCCACCAATGGAAACCTTTAGGCTTTAGTCAAGATCCTGGTATGGGAATCTCTCCAACAAGAACAGATCAAGACCTCTTTATCAGATATGAAAATTGAAATGAGGCGTATCATATTTAAGTGACTTGCCCAGTGTCACAAAGGTCATCATCATTCAAACCTGGGTGTTTTGTTTTTATATACTTACAGTCCAACATTTGATCCATTAAATCATATTACTATTATTCAATTTAGGGATTTTAGGGAGAGGGGTTTAAATCTACAGGGTAAGGAATTCCTAATAATGAATAAACCTCCCCCCATTAATGCAGAATGGCAATTGCTCTACTATTTATAGTAACTTAAGAGAGTTAGTTGCCTGGTGCACTAAGAGATTGATTGGCTTAATCACAAACATTACTTTCAGAAGTTAGGTCTTTCTAATACCTTCTAGCTCTTTTTTTTTTCTATTACTATATCACATATTCTTTCTTTTTAAACTATCTCCTTTTGGTACATATGCTCTTTTAACTATGATAAAGAAGTCTTTCAGCTCTGATTGACTTCTTGATTCACTTCTCCATCAAATTTGTGCCCTTTGATAAATTATAAGTGATTTGATTGTACATATGGTTTTCCCAATTTCCTTTCTTTCTTCCTTTCTTTTTTAAACTATTTCCATTTCTTACATTTGGTCCTTTAATTATGATAAAGAAGGGATCAAGGATCCTTCCAGGTGACTGACTTCTTGATTCATTTCTCCATCAAACTTGTACCCTTTGATAAATTATAAGTAATTTGGTTACATATTTAGCTTTCCCAATTTTACACTTCAGTGGTTCTATGTAGACTAATCTAAGATCATTAGAAGGGCACCACAAAAAGATCTCTCTGTTCTCTCTAGGACCAAAGTCGTGGCCTAGAGATAAATTCCTCAAGAGGCCTTCCAGAAAACTTTTCAAATATTAACTGTATTAATCCACTCGCAGGCAATATTTTTCAATCGCTGTCCCACAAAAAGCTTCCTAGCAGGCCATGATACTCAATCCCAAATCCCATACTGAGCTAGGAGGTCCACCATAGGTAAGTTGTCTCTTCTCCAGAAGGACCCAGCTGGGTCACAGCACTATCAACACCTCCTGCAGCAAGTTGGGCTTTGGCAAAGGAGACTCAGTCCTGGTCTACTTGATCTTCCTTCCCCAGACACCAACATGGAGCCTGTCCCAAGCCAATTTAGTCAATCCCATAAATGAACAGGCCAAAAATGACTGATAAGAAATATCCCCCAAGTGACCCAAATGAACAGATTCTACTAGGGTATCATATCTTAGGCACTAAGGACTATCTAATTTCACTAAGAAAGGACAATATTACTACTATAATCAAGCTCAAACACCTGCCTTATGAGATTGGGTCTTCTAATCTTTCTGTAGCTGTCTCCATGATTTTACTTCTTTCCTTTAAAGTAGCCTTGGAAATAGCCTAAATGGATACCAAGAAGCAAATAGTTAAATGAAGAGTAGTGGGTTCATTCATCTTCCCGTAAGGAAGGAAAAGCTGAGGCATTTTTTCAGGGACCAGTTAACAAAATGTTTAAAAGAGACTCATGGAAAAATAAAATGAGCTGGAAAAGTGGGAGTGAGGGAGAGAAGATAGTCATACAAAACACGCAGACTAGATAATTATTTTATTCACAAGAATAATGGTTTTTGTTGAGGTTTCAAAGAATTTTGCAAACACCTGAACAACTCTTGGGATATGAATATTGCCAATTCACATTTTTAAAAAGGAAGCTGAGGCCCAGGATTGACTACCCGAGACCCATGAGATCTCTCTCTTTTCCCCCCTTTGAACTAAGGGACAATTTTACCCAGATGGAAAAATCCTCAGTACTTGAAAAAATAAATTGTGGGCAAATGCTACAAGCTTCACGACCTTCTCCCTTTATCTCGGAACTTTAATAGGACTTTGAACTCTCCTGTGATGTAGAAGGGCAAGACAGAGGCTGATGAGGGCTGGTTTTATTAAGGCAAGTCTGGTAAAGGCACTCAGACTACAATTCCAGTCACTGCCACCAGGGGGATTAATGCCATCAGATAGTCAGCTTTTTAACTATACTAAATCTTTAAAATGTTACTGTCTAAAAAATCCAAATTGCAGGTATATAAAAGCCCATTTTGCTCTATGACAAAAATGGGTCTAAATATATTCCAAATATACATGTGATCTTGATTATTTTTTTGCTGAAGAATTTAACTATCATTTGCAAGTAGCCTAAGTATCTTAAAAATACATAGAAAGCGCCCTATTCTTAATGAGTCTCCTTGGCTTGGAACATGATCCAGTTAAATCTATAGGGAATATTTTCCGATTTACCTAACAGCTGCTAGATATGATTCTTCTTATCTCTCTTTTAAAAATTTTTCAAAAATAAAATAGGTCTTGAATCTGTGATTGCATTGGTATAGGGAACTCCCATAAGAGAAAAGTCCCTTTACCAATCCATACTGGCACCTTCCCTGAAACTAACAGCCTTAGTTGCCTCAAGCCCCGAAAGATTAAGTAATTTGTTCAGGATCACACAGCCAATATGTGTCTGACTTGAAATCAGATTCTCCTGGCTCCAAAGCCCACATTCTAGTCATTAGTCATTAAAAAAGAAATCAATAAATATGTTGTTGTTCAGTCATGTTCAACTCATGAACCAATTTGTGGTTTTCTTGGCAAAGATACTGGAGTGGTTTAGCATTTCCTTCTCCACATCATTTTACGGATGAGGAAACAGAACCAAACAGGTTTAAATGACTTGCCCAGGATCAACTGCTAAGAAGTGTCTAAGGCCACAAGGAAAATCCTTCCTGATTTTAGACCTGGCATTCTATCCATTGTGTCACTTAGCTGCCCCCAAATTTTAAATAATTATTCAAAATAATGGAGAGTAGACAAGTCATACATATACATATGTGTGTATGTATATATACATACACACGCAAATATAAGTCTATGTACATATACACACACACATACACATACATATTCCTTTTGTTCATCTCACTCTGGAATTCTGGCCAAATTTGCTCAGTAAAGATCAAATTCAGTACTAAGGCAAGGAGGAATGCTTCTCTAGCACCTTTATGAGTTCTATTCAGCTAATACAGCTGTAGTTTGAGCATGAAAATTAATGTCCTCTTTGGCATTAAGGAGTTTCTGAAATGAGGTTCTTTTATGAGGTCTGAATGCTTTTCAAAAATTCTGAAAATTTGGCCTTTCAGGTAGGGAAAAGGTCCTGATACACTGGTCTCCAAATCTATAATGTTCTCTTGGTATTCCTGCGATACAGATACACAACTTCCACTGTCCAGCTCCCAAAGGCTCCCCAAACTACCCTAGTAATCCTTCCTTCGGGGGATCCTAGGTAAGTGTCTGGTTGAGTTGACTTGGATCCATTGAACAAAGGCTCTGCTTGGGTCTTGCCTAGCTAACCTATGGCTATAAGCAATAGTCAAAGTGTTTTCTAGTACTGTATGAATGTATCAAAGATTACTATTGGCTATTCTCTTCCATTCTGGGAAATAGCTTCCCTTGGAAAGATCTATGGTTCTGAAGTTGGCCACAGCACACCGTTTGAAAGTCATTGGTCTGTTATCTGGACTAACAAGCCTGGGCTTTGCAAATACTTGGAACTATAGTCACTTCTCTCATTATATTCCCTGCAAAACCTGAATCTCCCGATAGGTGTAAGGGGGTTTGCAGTAATGGGGTTTCCTCTCTCCCTCTGCATTTATGATAACTGTTCTAGGCAACGTGTCTGGGAAGGGGATGACCCAATATTATCAAATTTTGTTCTCAAAGTGGCTTGTTGCATTTTGGGAAACACCAAAGGTGTCATTCTCTCGAAATCAAGTATTCAGATGATACGGGGGTTGAAACTGATGACTTTTTTCTGAGTTGGTCTACAAAATAGTATCACTTTTATTGGGCACTAAAATAAACCAGGTTAAAATATAATTTTAGCAGGCTCACTGATGGTATCTTCCTTGAGGTCTTTTCTATTTACAATGTATACCAGGTGTCCCAAAAGTCTTCCTGCAGTTTTAAGCTTTAATAGATTAAATAGCTTTAAGAACTGAAAACTGTACCAAGGCTTTGGGGATACCAGTAGAGCTCATCTGTACATAGTTATTTGCATTTTCTCTCTCCCACTGGATTGCAAGCTCCTTGAGGTCCCAGATTCTTTTTACTTTTTTTTTTTTAATTCCCAGTGCCTGGCACATGAACACTTATACTTAATGTTTGTTGCTTGACTGACTACCACATAGTATTAGAGTCCATCCTGATTTAACTCTGCATGTGCAGAATCAGAATAAGTTTCATTTTGTTTAAAGCATGGTCACTATGGCTTATATAAATTATATTTTTTCCTGTGATTTATACAGGTTATATTTGACTGCTTTGTTTCACTATTCATAATGTAAATGGCTCAAGAGGGTGCTTCTTCTGTGTTTTTTTCCTTACCATGATGCTTAATGTCCCCATGATAAGAATTAGGCTTGAATGACTTCATCAAATCAATTAGATTGTGAACTCTTGGGGAAAGGAACTGTCTTTTGCCTTAATGTTCATTCCTTGCTTGCTTGTTGGAATTAATATAGAATCATAACTAAGGACAGGACTATAATTCTAGAGCTGGAACTTCAGAGATAACCTAATCCAACCCACTCATTTTACAGATGACCTAGCAGAGTCAAGATGGTCCTCCAACTACAAAGTCAAATCTTCATTGACATTGCTTCCTATTCTAGAAAACTCCATCTAACCCCAGCACAAAACCCTGCCCGTAGGCAGATTCCTCTGGTAAATTCTCACCTTATTTTATGTCATTATTCAGAAATTTGCCTGTGATTTCATAAAAGAACGGTAGCTCCTTAGCTATCCCCACTGGCCTGTTCCTCTTGGCCATCAAGAATCTCATGATGTTAAAAAAAAAAAAATCATAAGGATAAAGTGGTATATGGATGAAAATCTCATCTGTATGTGACCTGCTGGATAAATAAGCTTCGGTTATAAAATCCTGGGATAACTCTTAATCAAAACGTT
Organism: Antechinus flavipes; assembly: GCF_016432865.1. Taxonomy (NCBI): domain Eukaryota; kingdom Metazoa; phylum Chordata; class Mammalia; order Dasyuromorphia; family Dasyuridae; genus Antechinus; species Antechinus flavipes. Next base: position 42,895,778 of record NC_067402.1, on the reverse strand, counting down.
CTTTTTTCTTTCTTTTCTATTCATGGAAAGGACAAGCTAGTTCTGTTTGCCAGTTCTCTTTGAGCCTCCTGCTATGGAATCAGAGGGTGACTAAGTTAGTGGATTGTATAGTTATGGGTCAATAATACCAGTTACTAGTCTAAGTAGAGAGCTAGTGAACTCTTCAATTATTTTTCCTTTCTGGCTTCTTCACCAATGAGTCTCCACCTTCTCCCTTCCCTCCACAGTTCCTCTAAAACAAAACTGACCTTGGACAAATGAAGAAAAAATGGTTTACCAGGAAGACAGATTGAGATTACTAACAGAAAAATAATATTATATGAATCATTTTAATACTAAGCAGAGAATTTTGAAATCCTTGTCTCCTCTTCCCCCTCCCCCAAGGATCAGGTGGGTCAAAATATATACTTATCTTCTTCTTTTACTTAGACTATTACACTGAGCAAATTATTTAATCATTCAGCCTCAATTTCCTCCTCTGTTAAAAAAAGGAGGTTGTGTTGGAATCTTTACATCTTTACATTGTATCAATTAGTTCTACTTAGTACCTTGTTTCAGGTTCTGGCCCAAAACATCTTCTTGTAAGATCAGATCAATAATCTATCAACTCTAATGAGTTAGCAGTTTATAAAGATTCCAATAGGTTGACTTGATGGTCCCTAAACTACTTTGAAGATCTAAATTACAAAAATGACAGTTCTGGGGCAGCTAGGTGGTGCAGTGGATAGAGCATCAGCCCTGAAGTCAGGAGGGCCCGAGTTCAAATTTGGTCTCAGACACTTAAATTTAGCTGTGTGAACCAGGGCAAGTCACTTAACCCCAATTGCCTCAGAAAACAAAACAAAACAACAACAAATGACAGTTCTCTAGCTCTTTTCCACGTTAAGAATAATAATAAATTCATCATAATCATCATAAATAATGATGATATCATAATAAATAATAATAATGTCATAAGCTTTCCAATTCTCCATTGTGTTAACATGATCCTTCAAATGCAGTCTCTTCACTGAGATCTAAGTGTCCTATATATGTATACATGATTCCTCTCTCAACTGGCTGCACTATTATCTTGGGACTTCTCTGGCTAGCTTCTACCATTCATGATCCCAAGAAACTCATTATTGGGATAATTTCATCATCAGCCTGAGGACTCCACTGCCTCTCTGATTGGAGAGTGGGGCCAAGAACTCCAATCCATCATTTAAAGAGAGATCTCCTCATTTCTTACCTGGCTGCACTATTGTGGGATTTCTCTGATTGACTCCCTCCCTCTCATACCGCTGTACTGGGTATCTCCTCCCTCCACCCCAACTTTCTTTTGTTTTGTTTTGTCTTCCCTCGATAGATTGTAAGTTCCTTGCAGCCAGGAACTTTCTTTTTTTATATTTATATCCTCAATGCTTAGCACAGTGCCCAGCACATAGTAGGCACTTATAATGAGTGTTTATTGATTTGTGGGCACAGCGAAAATTTATGATTATTTTTCATAGGATTATAAATTTAGAATGAGAAGGGACCAGTGAGGTGAGCACATTCAACTCCATTTTATAGACGAAAACTGGATTCTCATTAGAAACATGAAAATAAACAAAATAAGAAACAGAAACAAAATAAAACTTTAACCTAGAGATTAAATTTTTCAGTTTTAATGCACATTAGTCAAAACATGACACAGACTCTTCCTTTGACGAGTAGAATATTTTAAAATGCAGTGATATTTAAGAGAACACAGATAAAAATAATAAATCCTAAAAAGTGCTCAAAACTTTTACTCCATTGGAGTCCATAGGCTCTCCAGAAACCTATTTGAGACATGCTTACAACACATCAGTTGCTAGGGAAGACTCCAGTAATCTTCATCTTATGGAATCTCCAAAGCAGAAGCTACTGGTGTTTTGTAGCATGAAAAAAAGGAGTCACTAGTGATGACCTAGTTCAGCTCCTAGGGGACTCTGGCCTCCAGAGTAAAGAAAAGGAACCTAAAAGGAATCCCGAGTCATACCCTTCTCAAATCATCTTGGACATACATAGATACAATTCACTAAACCAATGTATATTGTTAGAGATTCACACAAGTCTATTCAATACTTTTTTTAAAAAAAAGAATAACTTACTTCTCATATTTCAAGACTTATGGGAAAGTCCCATTACTATAAGAGGAGAGTCTGGTGAGTTATGTTTGGCAAGTCTCTTTTTAAAAGATGGGTCTGACCCAGGAAGTATCCCATGGGGAAATCCACCATAGATACTCTAAGGACAATTGACTTGATTCGCCCATCCTTTGATGTGATGGCTAATGTTTGAGTTCCAGAGGGGATTAGTTCTTTCTTATTCCTAGTTCTCTGCCTTGATCCCTCAGCCAAGTTTTAACACTAGGTTTCTAAGCACAGTCTCAGATGGAAGATAAAATTGTATATATTGTGTTGTTTTAAGTTTGGGAGATGGAAGAGGGATTAAATGGTGTGATTTTTATTAATTGCAGGAAGATAAGTTCTATTTTCTTTACCCCAGGGAAAGTCCTTCTATAATTTCATTCATTAGTACTACACTTTCTTCCAGCTCCTCAATTACATGCTGACTGCTTATTTAGATTTTGCAGGATCATTTTGTGATTCATTCACACGAGAGTATTTGCAAAGGCAGCTATTATTTCATCAAAGCAATAAGAGATAATAGAATGTAGGGTAGAGAAGAAGAAAGCTATCTTGTCCAGTGGGTAATAGTGAGAATGAGAAGCTAGAGGAATTCAGTGGTAAATTTTAGCTTCTCAAAATACACAACGAGATCCGTAAGCCATACACACAGGTATCTCATCGCTTAAAGATGTCAGGAAAGTCTCCAGTGAGAGAAATTCTCAGCACCATCATGGTTGTTTTAAAAATAAGTGTGCAAAGAGATAAGTATTTCCCCCCATGACTTATGTCCTAAAGTCTGTCCTGAGTATAGAATCAAAAAATGATTCTACGAGAAAACAGACAGCAACAGAACTTAGGAAAGGAAAAGTTCTTTTGAAAGGAGGACATTTCAGGCTGACTTCTTGTCATGGATTTTGAATGCTGCTTTGTCACCTTTTCCTAATAATAAAAATAAGCAACAGTAGCAGAAAGAACATTGGATCTTTAGCCAGAGGATCCGAGTTCCAATCTTTCCTCTGATACCATCTTTGTCATTTTGGGCAAATTAACTAAACTTCCCAGGGCCTGAGTTTTCTCAGCTGTAAAATAAGATAAATTGAATTAATTGGCCCATGGGGTCCCTTCTAGTTAAGCTGTATGATCCTTCAATTTTTCTTTTTTTCACTAAACTTCTATTCAAGCAATAAAATAATATTGTCACTATGATAATGCTAAATTAAGCAATTTTTTCCCTCTGACCTCTTTCATCTCATGGGGATTCTTCTCAGCAGGAAAGAGGGCTGAGTTGTTTTAAAGTAAAACCCCATAATGCGAGCACTGTGGATCTGTGGTCCCAGGGGCTCTGAGCACAAGATCTGACTTTCTAGGACAGAAATAAAACTCCTGACCACGTGCCAATGGCCTGGTTAAACACATCGCCCAAGGCTGCTCAGCAGGCAGAGGTCTGTACTCTGCCGAGTCAGCCCTTTACAGGAGCTCTTCTGGAGCATCAAATGAGAATGGAGTTCCCTTGGGTTCTGGGCAGGGGTTATGGCATGAAACAAGGGAATTAGTTTGAGATCTTTGGGCTTAGGGACTGACTGTCGCTTCTGCACAGAAAATAGGAATGGGGAGATTGCTGATTCACTTCTGGGGAAGGGGAACACATGCACATGTGTTTTCCAAGAACTAAAACACAGAAACAGAGACTACAACACCACTGAAGGCATGCTACATGGTATGGTTCCTACACTCGGGTCTGGGCGCATGAGGATCGATGCTAGAATAGGCTGGGACATTGGAGAACAGAACAGACTGAGCCAAAGCTCATACTGAACAAATGGTTTGAATGTCTTAAGACCCAGCCCCACGTTGTTTGAGAGAAAGCCTCACTTCCTTGCAGCTGTGACTTAGTTTAGACCATTTCCTATAGTGATACCTCGACAACTCCCCTTGTTGTGTTTTGCTCTACACCCATGATTCTTTGATACAGGGAACTCTACTTCACCAATGAGTATTAACAGCTATTCTACAATTATGTCTTAGCTACCTGGGGCATTGAGGGATTAGGGGACTTGCTCAGAGTCATACAACCACTATATATCAGAGGCAGGATGATAGAAAGGCAATTGAAATCCAACCCCTTCGTTTTATACAAAAGTAAATTGAGGCACATATAGTTTAAATGATTTGCCAAGGGTCACACAACTCTATATGTCTGAGGTAGAATTTGAAAGTGGACCCACTGACTCTGAAGCTGGTTCATTATCTTACGCTGCTTCCCTTCAAAAATCCAACATTTTCATAGAAAGATGATGCTAAAAATCTGTGATCCTGGGGTAGAGAGAACAGGGAGGAATGATCATTTTCCCTCCAAAAAAATCTGGATCTGTAGAATTCATTGGTAATACTGAGTTTTCTTATTATGAATTTGCTTCTGTAGTCTACAGTGGCATAGTGTCCTGCTCAGTTTCTAAATTCCCAACCTCGCCTCCTCTTACTCTGAAAACTCCCCCATTGGCCCCTGACCACTCCTTCCTGACTCGTGGTGAGCAATATGGATCAATGAGGAAGAGCAGCCTGGGGACCTCAGGGCCCACAATGGGCACTTCCATTTAGCAGCCTTTCCTTGTCCCACTAAAGGCAGCTCTGTTAGACCATGCACTTCCAAAGCTCAACAGATATCTAGCTGTTAAGAGACAGGACATTTCTGAGTTTGTTTTTAAGAACTCAAAAAAAAAAAAAAAAATGGGAGCTTTTTAATCATCACCCAAACAGACGTGCTGAAGCTACACAGAAAGCACCACTAAGGATGGCACCCTGGAAAGATGTAAAAATGGCCCAGTATTCAGCATCCTGTAAAGGTGTCGGGTTTACAGGACTTAATGCGGTTCCCTCACCAGACCCCTCATCATCATCATCATCGGCCGCCGTCGGCTCCTGAATCTCCTCGGGGAATGCCTGAGACCGGCCCGGATAATTCTTGTGGTCTGAAAGAGTCATTTGTACTTGTGACCTCTCACCTGAGGTCTCTGAGTGCTGAACTGGCATGGAGGTAGCAAGGCCCTTGTAAGAAATGTCACCTGTCTCATCTTCTTCAAAATCGTTAAGGCAGTACACTTCGTCCAGGTCAACGTCCAGGGTCCGGAAGCCCTTGGTGACAACGCCAGGCCGGGGGTCCAGGATGCCCCCCAGGTGAGGCTGGGCCAACTGTTGCCAGTGATGAAGTGTAGCAGAACCTTCCAAGGGAGAGCATCACCAGGAGGAGAAAGAGAGAGGAAAGATGGAGAGGAGAAGAAAGGGTTAGCATGGATCGCCAAATAGTCTCTTTTGCCCAAATCCCCAATTCCTTTAGTGAAAAACCAAATGGATCCAACATGCTTGAGTTTTTGTGTAGGTGCGGCTGGATTATCATTTCCCAACATGCAATGGTGTTCTTAATACTGTTCTTGGATGCATCATAAATGCAATTTGTTTTGCAAAATGCCCGAGAGGAATGTGTAAGGGGGTGTTCATAGACTCTCTTCCTAGGCATAGAAAGGATAGCATAATCACACAGTACTATTTTTTAAAGTAAACAGATCATACCTCTCTGGTGGCAAACGTTTTGTTATGCTTACTTTTAAGCTTGGAAAATCCACCCACTATTTTGAGCAATAGAAGGACCTCCCCCCCCCCCAAAAAAGGAAGAAAACAAAACAAAACAAAAAGAATAAACCTAAATAAATGAATATATGAAGAAAGTTGTTTGAAAATTTTAAGTAAAAACGGCTTATGGATAGCTGTATAGAAACAAGTACATTAGGAGTTATTCAAGTCAAAGATAATTTGGAAACAATGAGAAAATCAGCAAAACATATCTGCGCATATATGTAATATATAAACACACACGTGTCTGTATATACATGTCCACATACACCTGGATGCATGTGTGTCTTATATTTCTTTGTGGATAGGATATTATCTACACATAAAGAAGAACTAAAGGACCACATAACAGACTAACAGAAAGGGCTGAGATTTCATTAGCTAAGCATGTTGTACTGTACTTGTCAGCTCCATTCTTGGGTGCCAGTATTTTAGGGATAGTACATGGGCAGAGAGGGAGGACAGAGAGAAAAGGAGTGAAAAATAGAATGAGGGTAGTTCTACACAAAGAAGGAATCAGCGGAGATGATTTATTAGGTGACACATGAATATGGTTTGTAATAACCTCAGATCCCGGCAATAAATTCAAGTAGTCAGTATCCATTAGTCATTTATGTTCTAAGGAAAGGAGGGAGTAAATTCCTTCTCTCTCGTGCACACACACCAAACCCACTTTGTTCTTTTGTGTCAATAATTAATCTCAGCTCTTTTAGAATACAAAGAAAACTGGAGACCTTTTAAATGAAGCAAATTAATTAATTCTAGGATCTAGCTGGGTTAAGTCACGTAACCCAAGAGTGAACAAAAATTTCCCAATTACTACATTTATATCACATTTAGATACACATATTTCCTACCCAAAAAGAAATACAGGGCTGGCACAGGTGACCTTTAAATACAGTTTTCGGATGGAATGATTTCTATACCTTATATTAAGACAGGACATTATGGTGGAGTAAATATCACACTGGTCTTGGATTTAGGAATGTAATTTCTAGGTATTAAAGCATGTTAGCCCATCCCATGTGAAGATGCTTAACACAGGAACTTTTTCTGTTTTGGGAATCTAAGTTCTTTTTCTTACATAATTAGGTTGTTTGACACTAAGCAAACTACTTATCTTCTCTATGTTATGGGTAACTCTCTAATGCTTTAAATTGCAGAGAAGATGACAACCTGGAATGCTAAAGGGATTTTCCTTACTGGGAGTGCCCCACACAGATTAAATCAAAGATCTGTTTTCAGACATACTTATGAATTAACTTTTGAAAAATGGCATCTGCATCCAGGAAGAGAACTGTGGAGACTGAATGTGGTATTTAAAACTTTTTATTTGTTTTTTTTTATTTCTTGGGACTTTTTTCACCTTCTGGTCTAATTTTTCTTGCAAAACATGACAAATATGGAAATATGTTTAAAAGGATTGCACATATCTAACCTATTTCAGATTGCCGTGTTGGGGAAGGAGGAAGTAAGGGAGAGAGGGGAAAAAAATTGGAATACAAAGTTTTACAAAAATGAATGTTGAAAACTATTTTTACATGTATAAAGAAAAATAAAATACTATTGAGGAAAAAAAAAGAAAAACTACCTATTTAGAAGCTGGGCACATTTCTAGTATTTAAGAAGATTTTCTATTTTCAAAATTTTATTTTATTTTATGTTATATTTTATCAGGACAATTCCATATGTCTGTGAACTCATAGGTCCAGATCAAAAAAGAAAGATATTTTGTCATCTCACTTACAGGAATATCTCCCAAATAATTTTATTCTGTAATCATGGAGCATGAGAAAAAAAGAAAACTAGTCACTCTTGAGTAGCTAGTGAAGTTGTAACAAATCACTCTACTGTCATTAAATGGACTTGGTGGTAGATCAAGAGTTAGCAAGCTCTTAAGATCTGTAGGGTATTAGCAGGGTTGCCAAAGATTGGACCTCGTCTATAAAGAAAGGAGAAGAAAGAAGAAAAAGTGATAAAGTGACAGCAGAAGGGACAGAGCAAGGTGAAAAAGAATCCAAAAAGGGGACAAGTACAGAGAAAAGTTGCCAAAGATAGGAAACAATGAGGGCTTATCAACTAACCCTCTCAATTGCCACTCAGTGACATTCATGCTATTACAGGCTGTTTGACCCTATTTTAGGAGATCCCCTGGAACAACCTCATAGAGCTAATACCTTGCCAGGGTGTAATCTTATTCTCCAGTGTAAACTGATAGGATCAAGCCAACATTTTTCTGTGGGTCACCTGGCTTTGTATGACAGCGGATCCCACTAACATTCTTGGAATCAGACCAGATTTCCTATTCCTGACATCAAAACTTGTTCGTGCATTAACTTTTCATGCACACATTAAGTCACCTAGTTCAGACTTATGTTGGCAGGGCACTCAAACCATTACCAAAAGTCACCATATACAGCTTCTCAATCCTTTTAGAGTATGGGAGAGTGAGTATGGGAGACACTGAATATAGCACATTGATCCTGCTTGGATTTAGGAATTCATGGATCAAGTTTGGTTTTTGATATGTGCATGTGGTTTGACACTGGACAAAACACTAAATTCTCTGAGTTCTGAGTAACTCTCTAAGATTTTAAGGTGCAGAGCAAATGCCAACTTTCTTGGATAAAGGAAATTTCCTTGCAGGGAGTTTCCCACATGGATTAAACAAAAACTCTATCCAGATCATACTTATGAATTAACCTGTGATAAAACAGGCCATTTCAAAACTGGAGAGATGTAATGTTCAAGTGGATTTTCTTGAATTTGGGAAAGTCAGAGAAATGACTATCTACTGACTGGGGGGGGGGGGGGGGGGGAAGGGGAAGAGGGGGGAGGGGAATGAACCAAGTCAGATAACAAGCAAAAAACCATTTGCATCACAGCCCAGAAAAAAAACATGGGATTAGGTCACAGGACTGGATTTGGACTTCCTGGGCTCTTATGAAAAGCACATGATGAATCTAAGGGAAAAGATAATCTAATAGAGTTTTCAACTAAAAGAGAAGACTCCTGGGCTCAAAATGAACTCATTGTGGAACCCTGACAAGCCTCCATGTCTCGGTGTGCCCATCTATATACAGTAGGTGCAAAAACCCTCTCTTTCAATTCAGTACCATACCTAGGATAAAGAACTTCAAGGTTCTTTTTAGAACCTTGGGAGGTTCTAAGTTAAAAATTAGGCTGTAGAAAGTATTTAAAACTTTAAAAGTTACTATATAATTTCAAGTCATTAAAGCATGCGAGCCCATTTGATGTCACTTAACAAAGAAAAAGTAGTAATAGCCAAAATCCAGTTTCTGACACAAGTTTCAAAGGCATTTTTTTTTTTTGTGGTATGCTATGTCCCTCTTCCAAATGAATGCCACAAAAACATCTACTGTTTACACAAGGAAGAGGGGAATTGAGGCCATATACCCAGTAATAGAAATGAGGATGATAAAATCACTGAAAAACTTTTGTATTTTATATAAAAATCACCCTTAATTTGCCCTAAAGTAAAAATGACAAGACCTAGTTTAAAGATTTTAGCTACATACTTTGATGGGCTATTATTCAAATTAAGTATCACTCTTATGAGTTACAATTCAGAAAGAGACCTACAGTTACCTAAAAAGAATACGCAATATTTAAGACAGCAAGCAATTCTGGTTTTTGAGGCAGAAGGAAACGAATCATCCCATACTGCCCTGCCATCCTTTTTGAATCTTTACTAGACTCCTTGAATTATATCTGTTTTCAGTCCATAAGCAAGTCTGTTCTACTGCCCCACAATCATCACACTTCCTTCACATTGATCCCTTGTTGGGGACAAAAGCCTTGAGGGTGGAGACACTTGATAGTAAGGTTCTATAAATAAATGAATCAGCAATCAGTCTGCATTGGCTCACCTCTTAGTCAACTAAGTACACAAGTCAGATTATGTCTGGGTTCAGCAAACAATGAAGAAGGAAAAAGAAAGTTTCTCCCTTCCCTTCCTATTAACAACTAGGTTTGATGCAAAGGAATGAATAGGGAAGAAAAACTGACATCTCTGTCAATGGTCCCTCCTTTATTTATCCTCTTTCCACACTGACTAGTTCCAGATAATATTGTGGCTGCTACCTTAGTGAAGAAAAGCCAGCTTACAGGTTTTGAAAAATTCATTTAAGTCAAAACCCAAACATAGAAATGCATCCGTTTTCCTATACATAGCTTGAAGGTATATACCCTATTAATAATGATGTTTAAACTTCTTTGGAATTTCAGTTCAGATTTTTAACTCTTTGGAAGGGCTAAATGCAGAAAGCCATAATTTTCTCCTTAATGTGTGAGCGTTTTCAAACTGAATGATTTATTCTTCATCTAGTCAAGATAACAGGCAACATAAATCTAGGAAAGGGCAGGTAGGGGGAGTACAGTGGATAGATCTTCTGGCTTGGAGGCAGGAAGCCTCATCATCCTGAGTTCAAATCTGACCTCATACCTGCTAGCTTTATGACTGTAGGCAAGTCAATGAATCCTGTTTCTCTCAGCTTCCTCATTTGTAAAATGAGCTGGAAAAGGAAATGACAAACCAGTCCTATGTCTTTGCCAAGAAAACCACAAAAGGGGTTGCAAGAGTAGGACACAACTAATCAACACAACAAAAAATAGGAGAAAATTGACAGACTTGTTATCTGTCTATGGTAGCTCTCCAAAATGAAACTTTCCAAAGGCAAGGGTGAGAAGGATGATGGATTATCTAATATGACCTTACCCAAACTCTCCCAGCCCCCCTAAACCATAGAACATGCTCTCTAGATTTTTACCTGAGGAGTGCTAATGGGAGGAGGAGGAGGAAGAGGAAGAGGAGGAGGAGGAGGAGGAGGAAGAGAGAGAGAGAGAAGGAGGGAGGGAAATTGAAGATTGTTGATATCAAAACTAGCTACAAACAGCAAGTCTGGTACTAATATTCTAAAACACACAGGATATCATTATGCTGATATGACTTCTCGGACACTCAGTTGAAATCATGGGGATTTTCCAAATAAAACTTTTCAGATATGAAAAAGGAAAGAGGAATATAAAGCTAAGATAGACCTGATAAAACTGCCAAGCTAATTAGTTAAGCTACATCAGAGGAATCTCTAAGAATCATCCACAGACTAGACTAGTATGATAATATTTGACTCTAGGCTCCCAGGAAATTATGTTTCAATCAGGGATAGAGTAGATAGCATGAAATTCTAGGTGAAATTCATCTTGTGATTTCCTGTTAATTTACCTTAAATCTCTTACCCAACACTCATTCCCAAACTATATAAGATGAAAGGAAGTCAGACAGTCATAGATTTAAACTTAGAATGGGTGTTTGAGAAAAATGAGGTAAAGATGAACTTGTATAATTGGTATAGAAACAAACTAATCTATTTCAAAGAATGAAAAAGGCACCCAATATTATAGGTTCGAGTTTAAACAATAAACCCAGAGGAGATATCCTTATAGGATCCTAAATGGATGAACAATGCATTAAGGAAAAGGAAAGGCAAGTGAAATGGTAAAGCTAAAATAACACAATCACTTCATGAGAGAAGGAAAAGAAAAGAAAGACTGATAGAAAGATTATGGAAATAAAAGATTTTATTGGAAGGGGGGAAAAAAACAAAACTGGAGGCTTAGAAACAATCACAATGTTTGCAAGTAAGAAACAACTTAAATCAAAGTGGACTATTCTATTCCCAAGGTGCTAGAAGGCACCTAAGTAAAATGATCTTCTAAGAGAACTTATTTGCTTAACTCTAAAGACTTGTTTCAAGGGTTCTTTTTTCCTACTTTTTCTTTGAGGGGTGGAAGGGTAGAAAAAATAGATACTTGTAAATTGAAAAAAAAAATTTTTTTAATTAAAAATTTCTAATGAGAACAGAAAACTCTATTATGAGAAAAGGCAGAGTCAGTCCAATGGTGTGCATTGAACGCAGCATTTGGAGGGCAGGAAGACACTTTCTAAAATTGTTATTGTGTCTCAAGTTTTAATTGCTATGGGAAAGACTTATACATCTTTGGTGAGATTGAGATGCAGACAAATTATATGACAAAAACAAATGATTCCAGTGGAAAAATGGAGTAAAAGATCATAAAAGAACACATATAATTCTTCAGAGAGAAGTGAGGTTGAGATATCACTATCTCAAAAAAAGAAAAAAATAGGCTGGACATGATGGCACACAACTGCAATCCCATCCTTGAGCAGTCTGAAGCTGGTGATCTCTTCTAGGAGCTCTGTGCTGCTCTGATCAAGTTTCCACATCAATAAAGTGAGCCTCTGAAATTGAGGGTCACCAGGTTGCATAAGGAGAAGTAAACCAGCCCATGTCAAAAATGGAGCTGGTCAAGACTCCTCCATTGGTAGTGGTTTAAAAATCTTGAGCAACGGGGCAACTAGGTGGCACAGTGTATAGAGCATCAGCCCTGAAGTCAGGAAGACCTGAATGCAAATCTGACCTGAGACACTTAACACTTCTTAGCTGTGTGACCCTGGGCAAGTCACTTAATCCCAATTGCCTCAGGGGAAAAAAAAAAAAAAAAACTTGAGCAGCTCCTGCATAGCCAGCCTATCAGATAAGGTAGGATAATTGAATCTCAGAAAAGCGGGAGGAAAAAAGGAGAAAGAATAAATAAAGTTAAGTTTTTTCAAATTCAGTCACCAGCAGTGCTCCTGAAACAAGAATTAATAAGCACTAAAGAGACTTATTCAATTGAGTAAACTAAAAGATACTTCCATTGTAACATTGTTTCCTATTTTCCATGCTATAGAATCTTTGAGATAGATATGCATACATACATATGTATTTGTATATCTCCAATCAAACTACACAGTGCTCATTCTGAGAGAGGATATTTGAGCAAATAAATCATTTTCACTTGGCCAGTGAAGATGCGATCTAAAGTAATTGCTTTTGAAACCCTATTTAGGGAATCAAAGCTGGAGATGAATTTTCTGCTCTTTCCCAAGTTCTAAGCATAATCTAATGCATTGATGAACTCTGACACAGTTTCATTAACATTTCAGAAACATGAAAAAAAAAATGTAGGGGAAAATTTTTTTAATCGATTTCAATTAAAAAATTAAATTTGGATTGAATTGTTTTTGAGCCCTTAAAATACAGTTGGCCTTCAGGGGAATTTTTTTTTTTAATTTCAATAATAAATGGCTAAAGTTTATGGTACTAAGTTACTCTAATGAATTTCAAACCAGCAACGGGGGTGACTATCTTTAAAATAAAAGGAGTATGTATTACAGAGATTTCCCGATTTTCGATGGTGGATTAAGGACCAGAGAGAGTCACCAAGAATCACCGAGAGAGGCCGAGGCCCTTTGTTATCACCTTCTAAGGGTTTCACAATCTGGAGTTTCTCGGGCAGGTAGGAACGGCTGCTGAATGACATGCCAGAAAACCCAGTGAATTCTGAGAATCTCGAGTGGGTGCCGAGGGACATGATGCTTTCAGTTGGGGTAAGGGAGCCACTGTGAAGCTCGCCCTTCTCTGCCAATTCCCGTAGCTTCCTCTCTTGCTCTTCCTCGAAGAACCTTCTTTCCGAAAGGTAATTCTCCCGTCGAAGTGACAGTCGCCGAAGGGCTATCTCCAGGTCGTGGGAGCCAGGAGTCCCTGGAGTCCCAGGCTTCTTATTCTTGTCCTCATTTCTAGAAAGAAGATGATAAAGGGAGGTGGAAATGGGAGAATGAGAGAGAGAAAAATGTCTAGGAAAAGGAACATATATAAATGCAGTCAATTCTTGGATCCTGTAAGAAAGTCTACTCTTGGAGCTTATTATTAAGAAAAGCTATTTGTCAAGAATAACAGGTTAAATCTGAAAGAAATAAGACTACAACACAAGTACATGAAAAGAAAGTTATTTAGACATGTATGCAAATAATTTACAATATGTCTGTGAAATTTACCATCTTTTGTAGAATTGAAGAAAAAGTCTTTTTCAATGGGATAGGAAACATTAATATTGTTCCAACTGGCTCTTCCTGATTTTCTAAGAATTTAGCTAAATCTCAGTTTCTATAGGAAGCTCCTATTTGGTGGTTTCTTCTCCAAGACTGCCTTTACTCTGTATGAATCCTATATTTAGACAGTTATTTACACAGCTTTTCTCCCATTGGAATGTTATCTCCTTGAGGGCAGGATCTGTTTCACTTTTGATTATGTTATCTACAGCAGGTAGCACAGTGTGGCACATAATTATTTAATTAGAGATAGTTTTTCCTTCCTGAATTAAATGAGCAGAGAGATTTCCTCATCATTTAAAAAAATAAAAACACTACTGATCAATTGGTCTTGACAGATCATTTGGCCCAAAAAAGGTTTGCCCAAGTTAAACCTATTTTAGAGGACATTTGCCCACTCAATCTAGAGCAGCAGGCATATGGGGTAGTTCCCAGAACTGATTTCAAATGCTGAATTCAAGTCAAAGATTTGCTACTTACTACCTCTCTAGCCTCAGACAAGTCCCTAATCTATTCTGAGGCTCATGTTTTTTCTTTTCAAAATCAAGGGATAGCACAAGATGACATCAGAAGAACTTCTCTATAGTTCTAGTTCCAGGATCACCTCAAGCAAAGATGTCATAAACTGACTGGCTAATGAGAGCTGGTAACTGTAGTATCCATATCTGACCAGTTCACGTGCTCAATCACATAACCCAAAACCTTCCAAAGACCAAAATGGCACGTCAAGCTTCACTGACCCCATGTCTGATGACTCTGTTTCCAGGATGATGCTGTTGGTCTTATTGTCAATCATGATGTTGGTGATATCGCCCCCATAGAGACTAGACCTTGGTGTGCTGACACAGCTGGAGATGATGGAGTTCATGGCTGAAGACTGGTTGGAGCCTGGGATGTTCATGGGTGATGGAGTAAGGGACCGCTGCTTGACTACTTGATTCATGTTTCTCACAGCCTCAAAGACGCGTTTCTGATGGCTAGAGAGAAATAGGTACAATTTGTATGAAAGGGCAAACAAACAAGCACTGGTGGGAGCCAGAATCCAGGAAAAATGACACGTGAAACTGTTAACTCAGTCACCTTCAAAATATGAATACCAAGCAATTAGCTATTCCACACCATAAAAATATTTTTGAATGCATGGCATTTATCAAGAAGCTTGAAAACCTCTAGTTTTACTAGTTTTACTTACAATCCTTCCCAGTGAAATTATTTACAGGGCAGCCCATGAAGGCACAATGGATAGAACACTAAACCTGGAGTTAGAAAGACCCAAGTTCAAACCCAAGTTCAGTCACTAACTGGCTGTGTGACTCTGGACAAATCATTTAATGCATCTGACTATTTCTCCATCTGTAAAATGGAACTTATATAGCATCCATCTCCACGAGTTGTTGTGGGCTCAAATATGTTATTTGCAAAGCATTTGGAAAAGTGCTACATAAATGCTAACTACTATTTCTGCTGAAATGAAGGTCCTAAATACCTAGTCTGTGCCAAAAAGAAATAAAGCAAAATGCAATAATGCTTCATATTTCTAATCAACACTTTAAATACATGCCTTTTTAGGCTGAGCAGCTTTTCAAGTGGCTCAGATGCTTTAAATTAGCAATTTGTCAAAAGGCAGGATCCATGCCAAACAAGGACAGGTATTTCCAAGTGAAGAATTATTCATTTTTCAATTTGTTTTAAAGCAGAAAAAAAAGAGCACTTGTATTCAAATGACTTTAACAAGCATATGAGAGAAAGCCTGGGCATTCATGTGTATCTGTTTATCCAGCCTCTATAAAAGCTTTTCCTTTCCAATAACAACAGCCGTGGAAGATAGACTCTTCATGTAAATGTAGAACTTTAGAATCAATTCACATATGTTACATTCAATGGAGCCTTATGATGACTCCACAACAGAGGCCAGAGATACAAGTTACTACTATATTCCTTTTCTAAGATAGGAAAATGAGGTTCAGATATGTTAAGGGACTTGACCAAAATCACAGAGTTAGGAAAGTTGTTCTGGATATTTTATTGCGTAAGGAGAAAGAAAGGTTCTTCACTTTTTTGGGTTTGTCATGGATCCCTTTGGCAAACTATTAAAAGCTGTGAACCCCTTCCTCCTTTTTGGAAGAATACTTTTAAATACTCAAAATAAAAGGATAACAAAGGAAACAAAATATATAGAAATAATTATCAAAATAAAAAAAGAAGTTTGTGGAACCCAAAATAAGAACTATGAGGAGATCTTGATGAATATCACATCAGTGTTTATAACTCCAGTTATAAAAAGAAAAGAGAAAAAGAATATTCCAGCCAATTTTCATGGAGAAAACTAATAAAGTAAAGGGAAGCCAATTCTAGTCTTATCCCTTAAATACCTCCCCCTTCTTTTTTTTTCTTTTAAAATATTAAGAAATGTTAAAAAACCTTGCTTTCCATTTTTCAGGTAGGCTGAATTCAATATCCTCACCAAGGAAATAGTGCCTACTGCCCTTAACCTGGGAGGGAAGGAATGTTGTCAAGTATTGCTGGTCTCCTGAGTTGTCTTTAGTCACTAGCAGCTAATGGTCAGTGAGTCAGTCATGGTGGGCATTAGAAGGAAATCTGTTGGGCCATTACGTTATGTCAGGAGATTCAGGTTCTTCCATCTGTAGCTCCTTTCGCATAGATCCTTCTATCTCAGCAGCCAAGGAATCCTAGGCAAAGCCAAAAGAAATCCAAGTGAGTGTTTTACATTTGAGACAATTCAGTAACTGGCAACTTAATAATCCTCTTGATGGCCCCAGCAAAGAGGGAGGTATCTAGGATACTGCTCGTATGATTGATATAAATAGTACAATTAAGGAGGAACTCATACAAGAAACAAAATCTTTTTTTTTTTTTTTGGTAGAGAAACAGGTAAGGGATTGGATCAAGGATTTCCTATATGTGGAGAGCTTTTGGTGAACAGTGAAGTGACTTGTCCAGTATCCCAGACCCAACAGTCATCAAAGGCAAAGCTGGAATCTTGACTCAGAAATGATTTCTCTACCCACTGGATTCTCTGCCCATCTCTTAAACAAACTTAAGAAACAACAACAACAACAAAATCAAGTAACTTCTTCATATTTACAAAACAGATGGAAAGTATCTCCAAGATGTTATAGTCATAGATCAAGAGATATCCAAATGAGTTTTTTTTCATTTTGTTTTGAGACCAGGTATCTCCATCTCACCCAGTCTGAATGAGTAGCAGTCACTCATTGGGGCAATAACACTACAGATTGGCACGGATGTTTTGACCTGCTCCATTTCTCTTTAGTCAGCTAGTAGGGGCTGATCATACTGGTGTTGGACTTCATATGAACACCTGATTGGCTTTAGAGCCATTGCAGCTCAGAGCCCCCAAGAGAGATCCATCAGTTTCCTCTTCCCCAGGAGGAATTATTGAGTGGATATTACCTGGCAATAGTGAGTTTTAAATGAAATTTAAAGAACTTTAAAGAGTTTTCTTACATTTTTTAAATTAGATTTTTATGGACTAGCAAACCTATTACAAAAAAGACTGAGAATGGAAATGGCAAAGTCTGGAAGATGGAGTATGTCTGAAAAGATGTCAGTAAGGGATGCTAAAGACGTGAGTTTTTGTTTTAAACTTTTAACCTTCAAAAAATCAGTTCATCAGGTCATATCAGACAACACTGCTCTTAATTATTCTGATATAATTTTTCAAATGAGATAACATATATAAAGTGGCAGCAAACCTTAGAATGGTACATAGCTAATATTACAAATTCTGCCAAACCTCAAGAAAACCAAGAGTTTCCTGGCTAGGGGGCATTTATTCAGCTACTACAGAGAACAATCTCTAAGATGGGATTTACTCAGGAGATGCTGTAGCCAAAGGAAAAAAATCCCCACTTATTGTAAGACTTTTCAGGGATCAGTCTCTTCCCAAAGTAGCTCTTCTGGTTTTCAAACCACAAACCATTACTGGACCCTGCATGGAAAGGCTTTCTATGTTGATGAAACTCCTACCAATGTTGGCGTCCCAATGGCACACCCTCTGGGAAGTTGGGGTCTCAGCATGTGAACATGGATTATTATAGTATATGAAAAAGAGAAATCTAGGATAGTATTAGAGCAGCTAGCTTGACTGCTCAGAAACAAGACAGGCATGAGTGGCTCTGTCTCCCAAAACAAATTCTCCTTAGCCAAAGATTTCTGCCAGAAAGCAGTAAAATAATTAGCCCAGGCTGTATTTTTATAACATTTAGCACTTGGCAAGTTCTTCCTCCTTCCAAAAGAGCTCTTTGGTTTTATTTTAAAGAGCATGTTGTGACTTATACACAAGAGAACTGGCTGCTGAAAGAGGATGTTGGAAATGACACAAAGTGTCATCTATTAATCAAATCTACCACAAATGTTCTCAAAAGTATCTTTACTTTTGTGCCCTGACTAAAATGGAGATTATACCTTGCACAACTCACATTGTCCAAAAGTGAATTCAAATAAATTTCCTTTTCCAACCCTCTTTACTTCAGGCTCAACTGAAATTGCACTTTTTATTAAAAAAAAGAAGTCCTTCTGATGATTTCAGAAAGGTCTGGAGAGACTTACATGAACTGATGCTGAGTGAAATGAGTAGGGCCAGGAGATCATTATATACTTCAACAACAATACTATATGATGATCAATTCTGATGGACCTGGCCATCTTCAGCAATGGGATGAACCAAATCAGTTCCAATGGAGCAATAATGAACTGAATCAGCTACGCCCAGTGAAAGAACTCTGGGAGATGACTAAGAACCAGTACATTGAATTCCCAATCCCCATATTTTCTCCTGCCTGCATTTTGGATTTCCTTCACAGGCTAATTGTATAATATTTCAGAGTCCGATTCTTTTTGTGCAGCAAAATAACGGTTTGGTCATGTATACTTCTTGTGTATCTAATTTATACTTTAATATATTTAACAACTACTGGTCATCCTGACATCTAGGGGAGGGGGTGGGGGGAAGGAGGGGAAAAAATTGGAACAAAAGTTTCGGCGATTGTCAATGCTGTAAAATTACCCATGCATATAACTTGTAAATAAAAAGCTATTAAAAAAAAAAAGTCCTTCTAAATGTTAGTAGTGCCTTTCTTCTGTTAATCAACAGAAAATCTCTAATTTACCTTGGATATATCTTGCTTATACATAGTTGTTTGCATAATGTCTCCTCTCTTAAGACTGTGAGCTGTCTTTTGCCTCTCTTTGCACCTCTGGCACTTAGCACAATAAGTGGCAAACAGTAGGCACTTAATATGTGCTGAATTGCTAACCTGACATACGTATGTCAAGGTAGGCAAAAAACTGATTTCCAAGAAATATCTGTTACATGAGGCAGCTAAGTGGCATTATAGGGCACAAAGCACTGGGTCTGGATTCAGGAAGCCTCATCTTCCCAAGATCAAATCTAACTTCATACATTTATAGCTGGGTGAACCTGAGCAAGTCACTTAATGCTATTTGCCTCAGTTTCCCCATCTGTAAAATGAACTGGAAAAGGAAATGGCAAACCATTCCATTATCTTTGCCAAGAAAACCCCAAATGGGATCATGAAGAGTCAGACATGACTGTCTCTCTATTCTGTTCCTGCCGGCCAATAATTCTCTCCTACTTATGCTTTTAAGATATTAACTCCTCCAATAAATATTTAATCCTCCAATAAATTATCAAACATCTTAAAGAAAAATACTTCTTTTCAGTCACATATAGTAGTATAGACCCACAAATTTTAAATCCTGAAATAAATGAGCCCAGAACCATAGGCAGGAAGATGGAAAGAAGTAATTTCAAAGTGCCAAATTATGAAGGCCATTTAGTCTAAATCACACCTGAACTGGACTTCTCTGGACAATATCCCTGACAAGAAGCCATCCAACCATTTCTTGAAGACTTCTAGTGAGGAGGAATTCATTGCTTTTCTCAGGAAACTCATTCCACTTTTAGATTTCATTTACAATTTTTTCTCCCTGACATTAAGTCTAAACTTTTGAAACTTTCACTTAGTTCTGTCTTCCTGGGGGAAAATGTGACATATCTATTCCCAGTTCCACTTGGCAGCTTTTCCAATATGTGAAGAGAACTATCAAGTCCTCTCTTCTCCTGACTAAATAGCCTTAAGTTCCTTCAACCAAGTCTCATTCAGTGTGAGCTCAGGACCTTTTGCCTCAAAACACAGATTAGACCCATGACTTCACTAGCATTGGGAACTCCCAGGTGAGGATATATTCTCTATCAATGCAGGTTGCTACCTGTTTTGTAATTTATAATCTTAGAGAGATGCCTAAGTTATTTAACTTGTCCCAAGGTCAGACAGCCAGTATATGGCAGAGGTGGAACACAGATGTCCTTGGCTTCAAAGCCAACAATACTGTCCACTAAGCCATACTCTCTTCATTCATCTCATACAAGAATAAAAAACAAAAACCAACAGTGGCTGTTTTTTTTTTCTTTCCCTAAATCCCTGACCCTGAATGACAATAGAAGCATTATTACTAGAACTGATAAATACCCAAGCAAGTAGTAAGTATTTCCAGGCTACTGATAATACTTTTTTTAGGTACTCAAAGCACCTTTACCCTGTTAATGTCAAGCTAAGTAACCAATAAGTGCTGCATCTGCAAGGGTTTTCCATTCCCTTTTAATTAAATCAGAAGTGGTACAGATTATTGACGGGAACCCAAAGAAGAAACACAATCAACTTTCCTAAGTCAATTAACAAGGAACCCTCAGCTGTACCAGATGTGACTCATCCACAGTAAACTTATCTCCGTGCTTCCATAAACTTACTTCCCATTGGGTGACAAAGTCCAGGGTTAAGTCCAAAAAGGCTAAAGCTGAATTCAAGTTTCCTAAAGATCACAGATTCTATATATTCTGGTAATTGGGTGTTTTTTTTTTCCTCCAGGGGAAGAGAAAAAGACTAAAGCTGAATTCAAGTTTCCTAAAGATCACAGATTCTATATATTCTAGTAATTGGTTGTTTTTTTTTTCCCCAGGGGAAGAGAAAAAGACTAAAGTTGAATTCAAGTTTCCTAAAGATCACAGAATCTTTTTTGTCTCCTAGGGAACAGATTTGGGAAATATTCTCTCCTACAAGGATCTTTAAACTCTTGCAGAGGTCATGTGGTTTCTATGCCATCTGAAGCCTGAGTTGATGTAAATTCTCTCTATTCATCAAAGAGATTTCTCTTACTTTCTTTAGGAGAACCCTGAAATGTAGTGGTGTTTAAAAAAAAAAAAAAAGGCCTGCTATATGTTACAGTCCAGGTCAGATGCTGCTCACCATAGGAAAGAGGCCCAGGGAGTGATAACGTCGGGAGATGGTATTTGGCATGGATTTGTTGCGGAGATTTTTCAGCTCTTCTTGCGCCTCATGAAGCATTTCCATGCATTCTGCATACTTGTCCTCCAGCTCCCGCAGCTGGAAGAAATTCAGAAAGATCCCAGAAGATTGCTTCATCCTCTTGCAATAAACATTCCAAAAATGGATGTGCCAAAGCTACTGCTTCATTTCCTCAATAAGGAGCCCAGCATAATAAACCCATCAACAATGTCTGCAGAACTGAGCCCAGTTACCTTAAAAGTCTTCCTTTCCTGAAAAATCCTTTTATTTTTCAATTTATTTTCTTCTGGGACAATGGGAAAGATTACAAAAATATCACCTAAAAAATGTGACACCAGCCATAAAAGGCCAAAATATCTTGAAAGGTTAGAATGACAGTTATTATGTATGGGACTAACTGCCATCTAGGGGAGGAGGTGGGAGGAAAGAGGGGAAAAGTTGGAACAGAAGTTTTTGCAAGGGTCAATGTTGAAAAATTACCCATGCATAGGTTTTGTCAATAAAAAGCTATAATAATAAATAAAAAAAGGAATGACAAGTTATTATAATTTTTAAATTTCCTTATTTTAGATTCATTTTAAGTCAAACTACTGTAAATGAGGCTGCAATTAAATGGTTCCTATGAAGTAATAGAGGCATTATATAGCTGGGCATAAACTCAAACTGAAGTCATAAATTACTTTATGACCTGAAAGAAATTTCTAAAGAAGAGATGATGGCCAAAATGAACAGAAGGATTAAGATACAAAAAAGTAAACAAACTCCAATCTCAATGGACAGGAAGCTACTATATGTACCTCGGCTGTAAGTTGTCTCTGGGCATCTTTAGCAGCCCCCAAATGTTGGACGAGTTCCTCATTTTCAACAGCACACTGAAACACAGTAAAGAAAATGTATTTTCTAAGTTAAGGTTCAGCTTCTATTAAATCATAAACTCCTTAAGGACAGGCTCTGTCTTTTGCCTGTTTTTGTATCTTTGGGTTTAATGTACAATGTTTGGTATGTTTTAAGAACCTGAAATGAAAAGCTTACTAGTTGACTAAATCTTCATTTTCTTCTCAGTTAATTTATTACAGTTCTCTAGGGGAAAAAAATTATTTCAATTATTAATGATTTTTCTCTAACATATGAAATTCAAAGAAGCTCTCTTAATTCTGTGAAATAAATATTCATATCTCTCTAATCTAAGACAGCCCAAAAGTGCTGTTCCTAGGTAGCACCAGAATATATCTATCAAAGGCACCAAGGGACTCACAAGAAACTCTATATTCTTTTTGATACTTCAGATTCAGAGTCAATCAACTAATGAGCTTTATGTCCTTATGTACTCGACACTGTGTGATACAAAGATATATACACAGACATCCATGTACACATAAATATAAATATGTGTATATGTATGATATAAAACAGTTCCTGTTCTTGAGATCATAATCTATCAGAATACCATGTACATCTTTTAGAAAAATGTCCAGGTTAGTGAACCTGGAAAAATTAAATACTGATCTGGATAGAGCATAGGTAGGAGACCTCGGTGTACCATTTATTCCTTGAGTTTATTTATTTCCTTTGAACCAACATCCTTTGTAAGATCTCCTATCAACATTAAATACTGCAGATTAATAATAAAAAAAGAATACTGAAAGCAAAACTATCCTATCCTTTGGACAGCTTATATGCTGCATTCATTCAAATGAACCGTTATAAAATGTTCCTTAGAAGCCCAATGGGAAGGATCTTGGGTTCATTTCCCTAAAGGTGGAAAGTCTTTAGAGTCTAGATCAAAAGGGAAGGAAAAAACACCCAAAGCAACAAACAACAAGAAAATGAAAATAACAATAACGTGTTTCCATCTATATTCAGACTCCTCATTTTACAAATGAAAGGTTTTAGTTTTCCCATGACCATATGTGTCAGAAGGCATGAAGAAGAATAGGACAAAACACAAAGGTGACCGTGTACTCCCAGAGGAAATCTGCCCATTAATGAGATCACAGAACACCTGAGGACTCTAGGAAATTCTGTGTCTTAAGTGAAACATGAGATATTCTTGTTAGAAGAGACCTCTGTACTGTGTAAAGTAATAGCAACATTGAGCCATGATTAACTATGCTAGACTTAGCTCTGCTCACTCATACAGTGATCTAAGATAATTCCAAAAAGACTCAGGATAGAGAATGCCGTCCACATCCAGAGAAAGAACTATGGAGTCTGAATACAGATGGAAACACGTTATTGTTATTTTCATTTTCTTGTTGTTTGTTGCTTTGGGTGTTTTTTCCTCCCCTTTTGATCTGAATCTTCTTTCACAACATGACTAATGTGGAAATAAGTGTATCATGATTATATATAAAAGCTATATCAGGTTTCTTGCTGTCTTGAGTGGGGAGAAGAAAAAGGGAGAAAAAATTGGAATGATGAATGCTGAAAACTATCTTTATATGTAATTGGAAAAAGTGAAAGAAGAATAAGAAAAAGATAAAGGAAGGAGAAGAATACATAGAGGAAAAAGAGCAAGGAGAAGGAGAAGGAGAAAGAAAAGGAGGAGAAGAAAAAGGAGGAGAAAGACAAAAATGAGGAGGAGAAAGAGGAGAAAAAGAAGAAGGAAAAAAAGGAGAAGGAGGAGGAGAAGAAAAAGGAGAAGAGAAGGAGACCTCTGATGATGTCTGTATCATAAGCCTAAATTTGTTTTTCCAAAGCCTCTATCCTTCTATCAAATATCTTTCACAAATAATGATTTGTTCTCTATCATGATGAGACAGAAGATGCATTCATATTTCTAGTTAGTTAATATGACAATCTCTGTTCAGAATGCTAGGACAATGGAGCCAATATGGGCTGGGGGAAAGGAAACTAAATGTGTGCTTTAAAAAAAAATTAAAATACAGCCAAATGCTCAACCAATCTAACTCAAGAAAAGCAATCTGACTCCAGGCAGGAGATTTATCATATAAAATATTGTATAAACTGCAAGAAGTTGTCACTGTGTTGGTTATTTGTGCTCAACCACCTTCCTTATTTCTTGATTATAATGGGAGGCTTACTGAGTGGATATGGGGACATGGGGATATCTGGAAATGATTTCAACATAAACAAGAAAGTTATCAACAATTTTCCCCCCAGAGGACCTGGGCTCTACTTAAGAAGGAGATTTTGGAAATTCTGGCAATTTTGGAAAGTCACAGAAGGCCCTCTAAGAAGCACTCCACTTCTAAATCTTAAGATTATTTATTTCTAGAGTTTTCTGCAGAGGCATCCCAAAAAGCTCAGCACCATTTTAAACTTTAGTCATTTTTCCCCCAAAGGTGTGGAGCACTATGGAAAGATCACTGGCCCCGGAGCTGAGATCCTACCTCTGATGCTCTGACCTTACAACCAAGTCCCTTAATCTCCTCTGTTTCCTCAACGCTAAAAATGAGAGAGTTGGATTAGAAGCCTCTGAGATCTCTTTCAACAAGGATTTTAAGAAGACAGCTGGGAAATACAAAACTAAAGAGCAATGACTGCCTTCCAGCCCAGAAACAAATGGAACCCCAAGATCTTACAGCCTTAGCCTTCTTCTGCAGATCGACGATTTGAGAGAGAAGATGGGTGATCTCTTCTTGTTGCCGGGATGCGTCCTCAGTCTTCTTAGCTAACTCTTCTGAGATACTGGCAATCTGGACATTAGCATCCCCTGAGAGAGAGATCACACAAAGGCAATGATGAAAAGAGTTCAGAAGAGGAAAGTCTGCAGAATCTGCAATGTGTGTTATTCAGTCGTTTTCAGTAATGTTTCACTTTTTATGACCCCCAATTGGGATTTTCTTGGCAGAGACAATAGAGTACTTTGCCATTTCTTTCTCCAGCTCATTTTACAGATGAGAAACTGAGGCAAACAGTGTTAAGTGACTGATCTAGGATCACACTGTTAAGTGTATGAATCCAAGTCATCATCATCATCATGGAACTTCAAATCCATTCCTCCATCAACTATCGCATTTGGCCAATTCATTCAGTCACCTTCATTTTCCACCATTATAATCTCTAATACACAATTACATAGAATTTCAAGAATTCTCAAGAGGCACTACATCCACTTTTAAAGTTTACTTTAAAACCACAACATAATAAAGAGGAAGGAAAAAGAGAGAAAGAAAAGAAGAAAGAGAAAGAAGAGAAGAAGGTAAATTTACTAGCCATTTGACCCTGGGCAAATTATTTAACCTGTTTACCTCAGCTTTCTCAACTATAAAATGGGGAGGATAAGCATATATTAACACTCAGAGTTGTTGTGAGAATCAAATGAGATATTTGTAAAGCACTCAGTACAGTACTTGCCAAAAGTAGATTTAAAGTAAGTACTATTGTCACTATCATCCTTATTATTATTACATCTAAGTTCCTAGAAGTCTTTAAAATCTGTATAAAAAGTCGTGCTTTCTAGTCATTAGATATGGGCAGGACTTTTCACAGATTCTTTTAATACCTTGCTGATCTGATCTACACATTCCGCTTACCCTCTTATCTAATCGGAGAAACTTGTGAAAATAAAAGTTATGTAATATTTGTTTTTCAAGGGTGAAAGTTCTGACATTTTACAAAACAAATTGCTTGTAAGTACAGCTTTCACACATCTTTGCAGGCAGGTCTCTTTGCTTATCTTATTCAAATTCCATTTAACCATTCAAAGATTCCAGAAGAAAGGTGATATTATAATTAAATAAGAAAAAAATAAAGGGCAGTAAAACTAATCACCGAACAAACAGATATTCACTCATTCACCTCTCACAAATTCTCCATAAATAACTATTAGAAATAAGGAAATTAATGGATTTCTTTTGTTATTATTTTTTTAAGATTATTTCCCAAGGGATTAAGCAAATTTCAATGTATTTTAGGAATGGAAGCAGAAGGCAACAAGAAAATGCAAAGGGAAAATGTCTGGTTTAATGTATGAAGCTTGGCGGATGTCAAAGGGGAAGGAATAAGGCAGAAAAAAGGACGTACTCAGCTCTTTGACACAATCATTAACAAGCTGTTGTTCCTTTTCCTCGTACGTGATTGTTTCGGTCTTCAGTTGGCAGGCCTGTATAAAATGGAATCACAAATTCCATGGTTATGACTTAGCTGCTCGCTGTTGCGCAGTTTGTCAAACACAGATGTACAAGACTACCAATGATAGGGGTCTTTGATCAAACCTCTGGCTACCATCTTTAGCAGCATATCTGAGAACGGCTCCTCTACAACAGTTCCATAACCATGGGTCTCTTTACATTAAAAAGCCAACAAAGTCCCCCTCTTCCCCTCCACCAAAGGTGAATGCATCACAAAGACACTTTTACTGAATGCAGAACAGATAATGAAATTGTACCACTAGGAGTCAACAAGTTAAATAAACTAGGATATAAGTTAAAATGGAGCTTTGAAAAGGCCCAATCCACCCTCCTTCACTTAGAGATAAGAAGTGGGGAGAGTGATAAACAATTTGGCCAAGGTCACATATCTAAACAGTAGCATTGCGATCTGAACATGGATGTCCTAGTCCCAAACTCAATGCTCTTTTACCGTGTACCAATGATATGAAATAGATAACCTAGTTATATGGTCTCATTTCATTTTTAATTTTTTTATATAGTCTCATCTCATATATATACCTTTACTGAAATTAGATACAATTCAGATCTGAATTCATAGGCAGGAGAAAAGTGTCTTAAAATATTTCTCCTTAAAGTCAGGGATCTACTCCTTTTTGTCTTTGCCTTTCTGGTACCTAATGGTCCCTGACACAAAGTAGGTGTTAATGATTAATGGTTACTGACTGAAAATTCCTGGTGACATGATCAGCATGAAATCTGCACCCAATTCTAGCCATAACTTAATCATTAAGAGACCATTAAACACTGAACTTAAGTCTTTGGCCAGAAAACCTTTTCGACAATACTTTATTTTGTTAGTGCTCTATACATGTCATATTGTGATATAGTATATACTAACATAGTCTAATAATGTTATATATTATGTGATATTATATTACAATATTATCATAGCACTCTGTATTTGTTATATTATGCTATATTATATTACATTGTATCATGTAGGGCTTCTTAAACTTTTTCACTCGCAACCACTTTTTACTCGTGAAATTTTTACACAATCTCAGGTTGTGTAAGTATGCAAAATATGTATAAAAATCAAACATTTACTATAATAAATCATAATTTTGTTATTCCCCATATTCAGTGGCAAGTGACCCCTATATGGGGTCACAACCTACAACTTGAGAAGCTTTGATATAACACATCATTATAGTGCTCTGTACTTGTATTTTATTATTCATTTCTCTTCAAGTTGTATTACTGACTCATCAAAACTTTGTTTATCCTTTCCTCCCTTCTCCTGCCACCAAAACTTTTCAGCTTCCTTTTGTGTTCTTTTCTCATTAGCACAGGAGCTCTTTCAGAACAATTGTGACCTATCTTTCTGCTTAGATTCATAGCATTTAGTAGACTAATCACTGAATAAATGCTTGTTGATCTGGCTTATATGTTATACTCTTGTGCTTATTTCTCTGTTGGATTCTAAATTCCTTAAAGGCAGACACTAGAGGGCAGATTAAAAAAAAAAAAAAAAGATTCATTTTTGCATGTTTCTATGCCAAACATCTAAGAGATAATAAAAGAATGTAGAATTTGCCTTTTCCTCCACTAAGAAATGAATATGCTTCCTATCAGACAATGAGGAAAATGATCTCGAGCTCATGACTTATGCTACAATCTAATGTGGTTATTCCCTTGTAGAACTGCATGTGAATTGGTTCTAATTAAGATTTCATGGGATAGTTTTTATATTTACATAATTATGTATATATAGGTATGTATTAATTTCATATTTATAGTGTACATAATTTTATATGGACTTCTTGTCTCCTCTGTTGTGAGTAGGGATTAATTTCCTTCTTTTTACTTGTATCCAAAACTCCTATCTCAGTAACTGGCACATAGTAGAATCTTAATAAATACTTCATCAACTCATTGCCGAGAAATGCATATTACATTTTCTCACATGGGGTCCATCTTCATGAGTTTCTATGGCTGAAATAAAGCATCACCTGGTCACAACTTTGTGGTGATGAATCTCTCTGAACTTACCTGGATGACCCTGGCAAAGTGTCTCAACCTCTCAATCTCAGATTTCTCATCTATAAAATAGAGATAACAATACCTGCTTTTTCTGGTTATTTTAAGTTTCAAAAGAGATAATGGATGGAGAATGCCTTAGACATTGTAAAGTATTAAATAAATACAATCCAATCAGCATTTAGTAAACAGTTATGTGGGAGGCACAGTTGTGAGAAGCAGCCTGCCATTGTAGATGGAAGAGCCATCATCATACTCAAAAAGACGTGGGTACAAGGGTTTCCTCTAATACATACAGTTTATGTGATTCTGAAAAATCACTCAATCTCTCAGCATCCCAAGAAATACTCTAACATTATAAACGCTAAATAATTGCCAATGATAAAGTTGTTTCCTCACTGGTAACTCCCATTTAAAAAAAAAAAAGTACAAAGTGCCATATTAGACAATGGGGACAAAAAGACAAAATTTAAAAAATAAAATTAAAAACTTCCACAATCCATGCCATCAAGGAACCTACTTTCTACTGCTTGGGATGGGAGGCACACAAGTGCCTCTGAGGAAGGAGATAGCATAACAACTCAAGGGAACAGCAAAGGCTTTCTGTAAGAGGTATCAGGGAAGGAAGGCTTCTCCTTGAACAAAAAAATTACATAAATTCATCTGTCCCTCAGCCACTACTCAGAGTCTTTCTGGTTGCCCAGGATTTGCAAGAATTTGTGATCTACTAAAAGTTTTCAAGAACCTAAGGGCACCTTCACATTACAGGGAGTCTGAGGTTAATAACCAGAGAAATAAGAGATGACATTATTAATGACGTAGTCAAGGTAACTATTACCCTTAGTCATGTTTAAATGACTTTCTGAGATCTGGTTTAGTACCTACAACAAGATCACTGTTGGTATTAGTAAGGTATTTGCTCTCCCAAGATAAGGAAAGTAGAGCTACCACCCTTCTGAAAGGAGATAAGGAGAGGAAGGACTTCACCTCTGATCTAAGTACAACATTCTCTTCTTCAAGATCTTTTAGTTTCTTTTGAAGAGAATCCAAATGAAAATAGTTCTGGACGGAGGACGAAGATTCATTTCTCTTCAACCTGGTTTAGGGGGAAAAAAGAAATAATGTAATGTTACCACATTGTGATAATTAATGAATACAATGACTACAGAGAAGTAAGGGAAGACAACACAAACTGATTCAAAGTACAAGAAGCAAAATCAGGGAAATAATATACATACTGAATATGACCATAAAATAATGAAGTTTCTTTATCAACCAATATAGACCAAGCTTAAATCTGTTCTCAAATAATTAACAGAAAAATGTACCTCCTGCTTCGTCCTTGACAAGCTGGGGAACTAAGGTATGCAATCATAAGATGTAAAGTTTTGGGTTTGGGATTTTTTTAATATTGGCTAATTTTGCTGAACTGTTTTGTAATGGGAGATAGTTCTGTGAGTAGAGAGGTTGAGAGGTCGTGATGTAAGACAGTAGTGAAAATGTACTGGCAGATGAAATTATGACAAGTTCTTTATGGGGGGAGGAGTATTAATTTGCTGTTCACCTACATTCTTTCTCATGATCTCAGGAAACAGCAAGGAGAGTTCTATTAATGGAAAGGGGAAGGGAACAAGTTTTTATTAAGCACCAACTATGTACCAGGTACTGTGCCTTTATAAATATTATCTAAAGAAATCTTCACATATAAAAATGATTCCTTTACTTTTCATAAAACAATATAATCTTTACTTACAGGTTTGTAAGCCTCTATATTTAAGCCTCACTATTTCCCTCCTTCTTATAGTTGTAATTCATCTGGGCTTCACTAATATAGTTAATACCCTGAGACTCCCATAACCTGAAGCAAGCAATTCAGCAATTACCTAGAGTAATCAAGGGCTTGTCTGCCAAGAGATCAGGTGGACAGATTAAAACCTGGACTGTGGTCCTGAGGGGCAGTCAAGCCATCTCTAAGTGACTAACAACCCAGTGATTTCTAGGATCTAATTATTTAGCACCAGGTGCCATTCACTCAAGGGCTAGACTTGCTCAATTTTGCAGGAGTACTCCATAGTGGAGAGGAAACATTGAATTGTACATTGAAGAGCTGGCTTTGGTGTCCACAAGACACATGTTAGCCATGCGACCAGGAAGAAGTCCAATAACCTCTCAGAACATTCCCCAAAACTCTAAGTTAAGGAACAGGATCCTAGCCACAGTGGTAGACAGTTTATTCACTTAGAGTTCCCTATATTAATGAAATCCTAGATCCAAGACAAAAGTCCAAATTCATATTTAACATTTTTACTAAAATATCCTATCCCCTAGAAAAGAGAATCAATTATCTACTTTATAGCTTTAATTTCACATTCCCCAGCCCCGATATTAAAGTAATTCAATCAAAGAATGATAAATAGAGTTTTCAGAGATCATTTAATCTAGCCCCCTCATCTTACCGGTAAGGAAACTGAAATCCAGCAAGATTTTGCAGGTACAAGATTTAAACTCAGGTTCTATGACTAGATTTTTCTACCAAATGACCACCATCAATCCCTCAGCCTAAAATGTCTTTCACTAATATATTTGATTTTGTCCCATTTCCCTAAAAGTATCAAAGGCAAATTGTCAGCTTTATGTTCCAGGATCAGGATGCCAACTTACGGGGTTGAGCAGACAGATTCAGGCTCACTCTCTTCAGCAGCACTGGTGTAGAATTGAAGCAGTTCATCCTTCATAGACAATTCATGACGCAATTGAGACACCTGAAGCAAAGAGAGGTATCACAGGTTTCATTCAGTTTGTAGGAGAGGTGCTCTAAGGGCCAAATCCCATAGATGCTCACATTTTCCAAGTTATCCTAAACCTCTCCAAAAGTCATTTATTATTTGTCAAAATCAATAGTCCTACATACAATTGTTCCAATACTTAATATGTGCCCTTCCCTATGCTAAGTATTGGGGTATACAGAACAGAAACAGTCCCTGACTTCAAGGAACTTACATGGAAGAAGTAATAGTATAATTATAATTATCCCTTCCACATTATACGGGATCAAGGGTATGGTTCTCTCACCATCAGGAAAATCTCTATAAAATTATTTGGCCCTCCCTTCATACTGGAGAAAAAGTCTGAATTATTATAGTATTAAAAGATAAAATACATTGCTATTATACAATACAATACATATTATTGTACGTATTTCTAAACTTTTTCTGTGTTGTCTTCTGGCCTTTGGGTGTGATCTGTGGCTTCTGTAAAACTCCTCAAAATTTCCATTTAATTTTTTATGCCGACCTGCAATATGTCAAAATCACAATAGGGAAAGTTGTGATCTAGAAGGCTTAACTGCAAATACATTCAAGATAAATACACAATAGATGTAAGGTGGAGAAGAAGGTCCTAAAAGCTGGGAAAACCAGGAGCAGCCTTCAGCAGGAGTACCAGGAGTACAAAAAGCCGCAAATGCCTCTCCTTTAACAATCACAAATTTCATGAGAGAAAGTTGATTTCATATAAGAAAGACCAAATTGTCTTTCACCTGAGTTTAATTTTGCTTGTATTAATAAGTTTGGAAGGGGGCATCAAAAGGCAATAGTAGATTTTGACATACAGCTAGGTCCCATTGAGTGGGAATAACTAATCTTTGAAGTGGCTGTATGTGTTTGAATTCATGGCATATGAAGTTGTAATCATGTAAAATATGGT
Organism: Antechinus flavipes; assembly: GCF_016432865.1. Lineage (NCBI taxonomy): Eukaryota > Metazoa > Chordata > Mammalia > Dasyuromorphia > Dasyuridae > Antechinus > Antechinus flavipes. The sequence goes on along the minus strand of NC_067402.1, from coordinate 42,863,845 downwards.
AATTTCCAGCCCAAAGAAAATATAGAAGGTAAAATCGATAACGTGGTCATGAGTTGAAAATATACCACTGATCCATCAATGCATAAACATTCATTAAAAGACTATTGTGCACTAGATATTTGCCTAGGTGCTGTGGATATACATGCAAAGGTGAGAAAGTCTTTGCCCTCAAGTAGCTTATAGTGTACCATAATACTATGATATCCAGCCATATATCTGGAGGCTTTCCATTCTTGAGTGTAAAGGGCTAAAACTCCGAGTAGGTGCACTGGGGTCGGACAACCGAGCACTTAAGGCTAATTACCAATTGGACAATACTCTATTAGCTTATGCTTGGAAAATGGCCCTTCCCACTATTCTGTGCTGGCTCGATCTTTTGGTGTATACAGATAATTGTAGGAGGGATTAGGGGGTGGAGTAAAACAAGCCAGAGTCACTTTGGCTGTGGAAGAGGTGAAGGGAGGTTGTGGAGAGCTTGCATCCATTCCCTTCATTTCTCCCTCTAAAGACCAAGGACCCTGACTCCGGCTGATTCTAAGGCATCCAGAGTGCTACCCGAACTTCACACTTGAGGGTCTTACCTCTTCCCTGATATGATCTACTTGTTCCTCAAGCAGTTCATTCCTCTCGGTCAGAGTTTTGTTCTTCTTCAACAACGACTGGCCAATCCGAGCAGCTAATTCTAAATCCCGCTCTTTCTGTCAAGAGACACAAGGCAAAGAGAATGTGATGTAACATCCTTGCCTTCATTTAGTCATCAGGTTTGAACTCTCCCCAAGGCCCCCTTCCCATTTCAGAATAGGTTTTTGTGAAAGCACAGGGAAAAAAATCCTGCGTTAAAATAGCAACTGATTATTCATTGTTCATTTCTATTATTTAATGCCCCCCAAATAGATCTCTACACATAATACAGAAAAAACTGTCATTTATATGTCTACCTGAAGCATAAGAATGAAAGGGAGGTCTTGAGAGCAACTGGAAAGTCTATTTTTGTTCCTAAAAATGAGATTTCTGCTAATAACTATATATGGGAGATAGCTTTTACACGGTATGGAGTTGTTTTACTTTTCCTTGAACAAATCCAGAATGTTCCAGCAAGAGAGCCAAACTAAGATAAAGACATGGACTAAGGATATAAGGGAGGATGCTATACTAAAATTTTTGTCTATAAAGTTCTTACTCTATTTTTTATTCTTTGGAACTGAAATGTCTACAGGGAACCTAAGAATTTTGTGTTTAACTGAAAGTCATCAGATTTTGTGTTCCAGGAAATGTTTAAAATGAAAATATAAAAATCTCCCTTTCCAATAAATGGTAAGGCTGTAGTATCAGTTCAAATAACAATTGTTAAGAATATACAATTACATGTTTGAGGCTCACATAAGCCAGTGTTAGCCCAAGAGATTGCAAAGGAATATACTTAATTTTATAACGCCACCAGGAACTTTACAGGAAGGCTGTCATTAAGACAAGCAGCTGCCTGAATACTAATGTCCAATTGACAGACACCGTTATAGAAGGGAATTCAAGCCCAGCATACTACAACTATATTCTGGGAATACTATGGATTCTAAAGGCAAGACTAAGAAGAATCAAGCAATCAACAACTTTATAACTTATCAACACAATGTTAAGCACTATTGAAACAACAAAATGCAAAATAGGTCCTGCCCTCAAAGTGCTTACATTCTAATGGCAGAGACAACTTAGACATAAATCGCCAGATATACAATAGACACAAAAAAGGATGTTTGGTGCCTTTAGAAGCATGGAGGTCAGTAAACTAAAAGAGATAAGTTGACAAAACTCCAGAATTCACTTTTAGTTTATCCACAGTCACACTGCAATTTTTAAATAGGAAAAATGACAGCTCTCTGGGGAAGGCAGAAGCATTTATTTTAGTGCTTTTTAGTAATTATGAACTGAATGATATACTCCCAGAGTAAAACAATTAAGTAATGGGAAAATGCCACAAACCACAATGTCCTACAGAGGTCTTACTCAATGACAGTAGCATGGAGATGACAGCAGGTCATCAATTCAGATAGGCCTTGACAAGCAGGCTGGACAATAGATTGGATTTTGGCTATTTCCCCAATGAAATGAAAGGGACTCCAGGTGATAAGGGAAAGAAAATAAACATTTATTAAATATCTACTAAGTACCAAACCCTTTAAAAATATCTCAGTTTATTTAGCTTGGTTTTGTAAAATGTTTTGAATCCAGCTACTGGGGAAAGAGATAAAAATATAAAATGGTCCTCAGGCTCCCACTTCCATAACTAAAGATAGTAAAATAGCAGAAAAGGAGACAGAAAGATTTAAAAATTAAATGGTTTTTAAATCTATTTACAACAGGAATTTAAATTAATCTTGACATTTCTAATGCATAAGCTTTGAGCAATGGATCACTAAGACAAAAAGCATTGGGGAAAGAACTGGCTCATGCCCATGATAATTTCCTTACTTTACATGAAAATAAGAAACAAGGAAGTTGCCCCTGTTTTTGTATCTAGGGGTTCTCTCCCAGAAAAATGAATAAAAATGTCAGCACAGATGGCTTTATTGTGAACCCAAAGCCAATGAGAAACATCCCCTCACAAGTTATTTGGTCATCTTGCTTTGTACATCCTTGTGTATGAGAGAACAAAAGATGTGATGTACAAAAAATAATACAGGCCATTTATGAAAATGATCATAGAATCAGAGATCTAGGGTGAAAGCAATCTTTACTGCACAAACCACTCATTATGAAGTTAAGGAAAGTGAGATAAGGAAAACCTAGGGAGGTTAAGGGTTCATGTACGCAGTAAGCACTGAGGGCAGAATTTCAGACTAGGACCATTGCACTATAAAAGCAGAAATCCTCCTATTGCGTTCGGGTTGTTGGGTCTGTGGCAGCATCCATTCTAGAAGATGAAGTACAGAAAGTCTATGAAGAAAATGACAAGATTCTAAACACACGCTGATACTTGGTGACTTTCATGTTCAGAGAAGAATGACAAAAAATTCAGGGGGAAACTTGGTTTTATATTTAAGAAATAAGGGGAGGGAAGGACTTACAGATTCCTTGGCAGACTTACAACCCTGTATCAAACACTATTGTGAAGTGAGTTAAAAAATATTGGATTGTATAGTTCTGCACACAAATATTGTACCTAGGATATACTATAGCATATTTAACATGTATAAGACTGCCTGCCATCTAGGTGAGGGGGTGGAGGGAAGGAAGGAAAAGTTGGAACAGAAGTGAGTGCAAGGGATAATGTTGTAAAAAAAATTACTCAGGCATATGTTCTGTCAATAAAAAGTTATAATAATAAAAAAGGTATTGGATCCACCACAAAAAATTAAATTGCTAATAATTTGACAGAAAAGAAACAGATGATTAAGGATACAGAACTAATTTTAGAATCAATTGTCTATAAATAGTCAAATTACTGAATGGAAAGGACAAAAGTCAATGCAAACAACAAATCTGAAGATGACAAGAAGTCATATGCAATTGACCACAAGAACTCCCATTTGGTGTACTTAAATAAAGTTACTGGCTCTAAAATTTGTTTCTATATTGTCCATCCATGCTTCCTGTACTTTTTTTAAGTGAAAAAAAGATGACAATTCCCTTTGGGGGCTTTAGACACTGATTTTAGTGGCTTTTGCCAAATCAGAATTTGAATTTTATGTTCCCAGCATAAAAATAAACATTTTTAAAATTTTTCAATATAAAATTGTATTAACCATTTGTTTTTGTCTATATCTGTTTCCTCAGTTACAAAATGTCCATAATAATAGCACCTACCTCATAAGAGTATTGTGAGGAACAAAAGAAATCACATTTGAAAAGTACTCAGCACAGTGCTTAACACACAGCAGGCACTAAATAAATATTTTATTTTCTGTCCTTCTCTGAAAGATTATATGCATGTCATAAAACAGGAACAGGACAACAAATAGATATGATGTAGAAAAAATGGGCTGACACTTTTACAATGATCTATACTCGATAGTAATGAGAACAGACCCAAGTAATTTGGTCTCTATCATCCGGTATGTTATTGTACAATAAAGTGGTAATAGAATTTTAAAGGATTAAATCAGAAAAAGCAGCAAAACCAAATCAAAGTAAGAAAGAACAAAACTATCTCTGTGTTGCATGATACTCAGTGTTAAAGGTACTCACATCAATTTGAAAATACCTCAAAGAAGGAAGATTCTCCCAAAATTAAAAATATAAAAAATCACAGGTCTTTTTTGCTTTTTTTTTTTAAGGTGGGACCAAAAAAAAAAAAAAAAAAAAGACATCAACAACTATCAATTATATGCTTCTATCTCTAGGTAATATTATAATTTCATTTAAAAATCTTTAGAAATGGTCTCTGGATGTATACAGTATCTTCAATAAAATATGAGAAGAAGCAGGCAGACTTTCTGGAGATGACTTTCTGCCTAAGACCACAACTTTACTGTTATATAGAAACCTGACTGTTGAGAAGTGGACAAAATAAGTTCCTCCTGTGTTTATCATTTATTGATCTTGTAAAAAGCATTTGACACAGAATAAAATGCAGCCTTGAAGGCACCACTCAGAAAAAAAGTGTTTCCCCAAAGCCTCCTCCATGAAATTCTCAGTATAAACAACGGAGTTGAGGAACACAAAGAGCCCAAACCTAGACAAGGAGAAGGACATGTGTCTTGGTGTCATATTCATATTAAAGACTGGAGAGAAACTGCAGAGGGGTGATAACTATCCACTGCCCCGTAAGTCTTAGCCGTACTAGTATTCTCTCAGGAATTTCAGCAGTTACAGAACATGACATTCTCAGAAAGAATCAAAATTACAAATTATTGAAAGAGCGATATAATGTGAATTACATTGTAATTACATAATTACATTAAATAAGCATTTACAGAAAGCCTGAAAATATGCCTCATACACATCAGCACCTCTGAGGAGCACAACTCTCTGGAGAATATCTACAGGTAACATTCTTCCCAACTGAGAGATGATAACATGAAGGATCTGAGACACCAAGTATTTGCCTAGAATCACAGGTGTCAGAGATGGGCTGTGAATTGGTCCTTCTCCTCAATTTTTTAAAACCTCTGGCCAACCATTAGCTTACCAACAATGAGTTTTAAGGAGCTGATGCTGGTTAAGCTTTGGTGAATACTCAGTGTGCCAAATTTCATTTCCTGACATTGATGTGCTCCTCCTAGATCAAATTCAAGGCAGCAGTATAGCAAACATTTCTACCCCAATTCACTGGTAATTTGGCATGACAGAGCTGTGACATTTTTTAAAAAGCACCCTATTGTCTCACTGGTTCTTCTAATAAGTAAAATGGAAAACCTTCTTTTTGTAGATAAGTATTCCCAACACAGAGCACAGTGACTGGCACATAGTAGGTACTTAGTAAATATTTGTTAATTGCTTGAAATATCATCAAAATAAAATACGGGCTTGCAGGAAGCCTTCTAACACCTGTTGATAAAGATTAAATTAATGATAAAAGTTTATATATCTCATTTGAAAAGGGAGGGTGGACTTAAGTCTGATGAGAAATAAATCACTAAGAAAATCACCAAAATCACCAAAGAATTCTCTCCTGATTTCAAGGTTCTCTGATCGCTCCAATTTAAAGATAATACTGTACTACATTCTCTTTTAAATTGAACTAAGGGAGAAAAAAGCTACTTTCACCTTCCTTAATAAAATATGAGGGAAAGTTAGAAAGAATTAAAAGAAAAGGGAATTTTTCCTCTTCCTTACATTATCTAACATGATTAATATTTATTTCTTTAATAATAAAAAGGGGAGGAAGCAGATCTTCCAGGAAAATATTTGAATATATTAAACTGTAATGTAAATGAGAGAATAAGATATTTGGGGAAAGGGGAAGAGGAATTTTTTTTTGAGAAACATGCAAAAGGCTGCATTATTAGTCTATAATTTATAGTTTTCTATAGTTGTTTTTATTTTTCAAGTTGGTATAGTTAAGCATTGGAGTTTGAAACACAAGAATGTGACAAAGCACTTTCTTCAAAACACTCTACAAAGTAGTCAAGTGTGTCAGTGTCATCCCCACTTTCTAGACAAGAAAATTGTGGCTCAGAAAGGTTAAGTGATCTGCTTTGTCCATAACTCCCTGACTGCCAAGTAGACTGATGATCCAGGTCTTTTTCCTTAGCAAGTCTTGTGTTTTTTCTAATGGACCAGGGCTGCTTCTCAAAATGCCTTGGAGAGCATTCAATCAATTCAGAAAGTTACTACTGTATATAGCAGGTGAGAGTATAAGAGTGGGCATAAGGGGGGTCAAGGAAGATTTTGTGTGTATGTGTGAGAAAGAGACAGAGATAGAGAATTCAGGAAGGATGATTGATCACTGCCAATCCTCAATCTCATCCTTCCCTCTTCTGCTCATGTATGCCTCTCAGACATAGAAAAAACACACACATACATACACAGTATTATAAAAGTGTTTTTATAAGTGATATCTTTTTTTTAAAATTCTCAGAATTTGTGTATCAAAAGATTTCTACTTCTATCTTGTTTTACTAAAAAGGGAAACAACAAAATACACCCCAACCCACCCACTCCCCACACAGAATTGTATATAACAATGTTTTCATTATAAACTATTCCTACCCAAGTCCCTAGAAAAGCTTACCTCCTCAAGAAGACGTGTCACAGCATCTATGTCATTGTATGTTTTAGTCATCTGGCCCACTCTCTCAGCACATAAAACTGAAACAAACAAACAAACAAAAACACCATGAAACCATTACCTGAGGCATCAGGTAATTAGTGAGGGAGGAAGGGAATAAGCATTTATTTAGCACCTACTATGTACCAGTACTATGTATTATGTACTTCTATAAAAATTATTTCATTAGTTCCTTATAACACCACCTGTAAGGTAGGTGCTTATTGACCCATTTTACAGCTGAGGGAACTGAGGCAGAGGATGATTTGTCCACAATGACATGGACACTAAATGGCTGAATTCATACTTGAAATTAATTCTGATTTCCAACCCAGAGCTCTATCCACTGTGCCAACAGCCTTCTACATAATTAGTACACACAATTAAGTATGGATTCCACACACAGGGCCACCTGTCTTAAATCAAATCAAGACTCAACATCACTTTTCAGCTACAAGAGACTTGAACTTTTTTCAAGGAGGATAAGCTATTTTTTTCAAAGTATTGAGAAATTGTTGCAGAGAAGAGGGAGTTATGTAGGGCACAAAAGAGAGGGAAGAGAAAGGAGAGACGGGGACCAGAAGTGGTGGATGCAAGCTGTTAAGTTCCCATGAGGAACAGGGGCAACCAATGAGGAAATATTATTCTCCATTTTCCTTCCCTCCAAAAATAATCTTCCAAAAGAGGGGAAATTCAACAAACTGTCAATTTAGAGATCTAAGCATGCTAATCATTGCTTTTGTTTTATTTTGTTTTGAAATTATTTTCTTTTCCTCTTTTTAAGTATGAAAAAAGAAGGAAGAGGATTGGGGAAAACAATGGATTCAGGGCCTTCAGGGGCATAATTTGAGACATAAACATCACCTTTTTCAACAAGCCTTTCCTAATCTTCCCCAAATTACCTTCTATTTATCTTCTTTATATTTTCATCTATACATATATAATTACGCACATATATATTATATATGCGCAAACATATTGTATTCTCCCAATAGGATAAAAACTCTTTGCAAGGAGGAACTGCCTTCATTTTTAGACCCCCGTGTCATTACATCATGCCTCGAACAAAAGGCACTTAATACATGCTCATTGATAAAGTAAGACTGGAAGAATTTAAGCCTTAGTTTAGTTGCTCCAAATAATCTAAATTCAGCAGTCAATCAAGGGAGACATCTGAGAATTGTAACATGTCACAAAGTCAGTGTCAAAGGCATTACGAGCTGCAAAATGTTGGCCTGAAATGGGATATGGCTCTAAATATTTTATTAAATGCCAGCAGAGATATTGTCCTAATGAATAACCCAGGAGAAAGCAGAGCTGATAGAATGGTTATTTTTCAACTTGAAGGAGGCAATGACCTTGAAACCAATTCTAAATCTGATCCTCCAGGGAGATTTCTAATTAATGGAAGAAAAATGAAAGCAGAGAGTTGTAAAGCAAGAGCTAATCGTATATCTTCCACATTTTCATTTTTTGGTGGGCATTTTTATTGCTAAAAACCTACCATTCTGTTAAGGGAGTTAAGCTTGGCTGATTAAATGGCTTGTTCCAGCATGGTGCTCCAAGGCAGCCCATTTCTCTTAATGTCAGACAAGAGTTTCAATTAAGAATAAGTCAATGGGACTTCTTGATGGTGGTTGAAGGTGTTTAATTTGGTGTTTAATAAAGTTCAAATTACTTTAAGTAGTCATTCTCTGTGCAGTCCCCATGAAACTATGTCACAGTCTAGTTGGAAACAAGTATCTATATATTGAAAAGGATGAAGTATTCATGACATAAAACTAGGATATTATGCCTTGGTACAGCTTAAGATAGAGCATGGCTAGCAAGCATGTTAGGGAGAACATCACTGAAATTTTTGAGACCAAATCACTGGTTTTATTTACCAGATATTTACCAAGATTATTGAACTTGAACTTTGAGCTAATTCCTGAAGCTTTGATTTCCTCAGCTAGGAAAATGAGAGTAGCTACTATCAGAAATAACTAGATTCAAGACAACTTTGATACATACTGAATGTGTGAACTTGAGCAAATCAATTGACTTTTTCTATTTCTAGTCGATAAACAAACATGAATCAAGAGCTAAATGTGCGCCATTTTTAGTATATACTGCTTCTTATGTTACTATTCATATGTTACCTCCAACCATACTAGTAACTAAAACTAGTAACTAGGGCAAAATGTGCTCACATCTTTCTCTGAAGGAACAGCATTTGCTCAAATGTATAAAGGCCATTATTTTTATCTGTTAGGTAGAGTAGATAAAGAACTACCATTGGAGCCAAGAGGACTTGAGGTGAAATACAATCTTTGACACATATTGACTGTGTGACTATGGTCTGGTCAGTTAAACTGTCAGTGACCCAAGCAATGCCCATTTCAAGTTACAGAATAGTTGTCAATCTACATTGCTTGAAAAAGTTTCTATATTGGAAGTTCTTTACAAAGCTCAAATCTTAAGTACAGACTAAAACTTTTGTTGGCCAATGATTTCTTATTAGATATAAATGAAAGGGAAATTAATATATCATGTCAATATAAAGAATCAAAGTCAACAGAAGAAATGAGTAAGTCACCAATGAGCAAAACAGCATTCTGAGCTCTGGTAGCTCAATGTTAACTGGGAAAGACATGTTAGCAATTTCCAAAAGGAATTATGAAGTAATCACTGCTTTAGAGTTTGTGATCCCCTTGTTTTGTGAAAAAGGAAACTAAAACCCTAAGAATTTAAGTGACAAAAATCACAGAGATGGATTAGTGAGAGTGAGCCTTTGAACTAAGGTCCTAAGGAAAATGAAGACAAGATTGATAGAAGGAAAGGTTCCCATCTTAGCAACCATTTGCTCCACTTAACTTGATCCATCTATATAGTCCAGGGATCCAACATTCACTTGGCTTTCAAAGGCTACAGATCAAACAGTCTTTATCAGAGGATGGGTCTTGAGGGTCAACAGCAATAAGCACCTATCAATGAAAAACTGATTCTTTCTAATGAAAAGACAATTCTAATCATACACAGTCTGACAACTTAACAAATCCACAGGTTAAGTAGCATCTCTTATTTGGAGGTGTGGGAAGAAAGTAGGGATGACCACACCTTATTTTTGCAATAAGATATATTTCCTGGGAACTTCTACAGAACTTATTAAGGGAGTTTATCAGCACATAAAGCTATTAAGAGTCACCATGGCCAAAGTCATCAACCTATTTATGAATATGGGTAACCTGTGTGAAAAGAAATGTGAAAATGCTTCAGGGTAATAGACAATCAGGCAAAGAATAAATATCCCCGATCATTATAAAGACAAAGGTTTGGCTTGTGAACAATGACTTTTACTCATAAGAGAATACGTAATGTTTTGTATTTCCACAACTGAAATGAGGCAAATGGGTAAGTGACAGCTTTTTGGCATCTGTAAACTACTTGAAATGTGACTTTCCAGAAGATGAAAAGGGACTTACTAAGATCTGAACATCTATAATTAAATTTTCTCAAAGAATTAGCCAGAGCAAAGGTTTTTATATCTCAGGATAACTGGTCAATCAAAAACCATTTATTAAGTGTTTACTGTGTGCAAGGCACTGGATTTACCACTACTAGCATTCTAACTTATCACTCTCCTCAAAAAGGGGCACATAATAATATTTCAATTTTATATGTACTAAATTATGCTTTTTTCAAAGTCACTACCCACCATTTCTAACCTCTTTCTACCCAAGAAATTTTTCTGTGACCCTGGGAATACAGGTATGTAAAATAAGTATATAAATCAAGCATTTCTGATAATAAGAAAAGAAAGAAAGAAGAAAAGTATGACAGACAGAGGGCTAAAATATTCCCCCGCATATTCAAAATATCAAGAAAACTTTGAAAGGCCTCTAACCTGTTAGACCTCTGTAGAAGTGAATTTATAGAAAAATATCTATCCTGTGATGATTTTGTTCATGTTCAAATAAATATTAGCCCCAGAGGGTCAACACATTAAAAAAAAAAAAAACTCACTACCTATCCATTATCTGGCAGTGTTACATGGCTATGGAATCGAAAGGTTTGGATTTAAATTCCACATCTGACACTTACTATGTATATGGCCCTAGGCAAATAAATTTTTCAGACTTCAGTTTCCTCATGGGTCAAATTAAGGGCTGGACTAAATGACTTTCAGTTCTAGAGTTTCAATGTAATTAAAATATAGGCAATAATCTAATCCTTGGATCATTATAACCAAGTAATTCTACATAGACCAATAAAATTTCCAAGCAGTATGATGATTCCAACCATGAAAGAGAAGCCATTGAGTGCTTCATAATGAAAGTCAGTTCAATGTCCTTAAAACTCAGATGAAGTTATTGCTTCTATGACAGAGTCTAGAAAAAGTCAAAGTGTTGAATAAGCTAAGTCATCACAGCATAGCCCAGTCTGCTTAGAAGATTTGGAACCTACTGATTGATAAAACCAAATTGTACACCATAAGAAAACTATAAAAATTTTCTAATCATCGAGTTTCTTTAATGAAGAAAGGAATTAAATGTCATTTTGTTTATTGTTTTATTTTGTTTATTATTTATGTTTATATTGTTATTAATACTAATTAATACCTTCTGAAGCAGCTAGGTGATATATGAATAAGTGCCAAGTCAGAGTTTAAATGCAACCTCAGACATTTACTAGCTGTGTAACCCCAGGCAAATTACTTCACCCTGTTTGCCTCAATTTCCTCATCTATCAAAGGAGCTAGAGAAGGAAAGGGGAAATTATTCCAGTATCTTTGCCAAGAAAACTCCAAATAAGAGTCATGAAGAGTTGAATCACAATTGGAAAAAGACTGAACAATTGAAAGCAACATGCTAGACACTAAATAGATGCCCAAAACCCAAATACAAAAATGAAACAATCCCTGCCTTCAAGGAGCTTAAATTCTAATGGAAAAAAACCAATATGTATACAAATAAGACATATAGAAAAGAATTGGGGACAGGGAGGAAGAGAACAGAACTAGCAATAAGAAGATGATGACCAGAACTGAATGACTTTTGGTACAGGAATCTTTAAACAAAGTGTTTTAAGTTCAAGTAATTCAGGGAGTTAATTTGAACAGTAAAAACATTTTAGCCAGAAACTTTTCTCCAAATTTAGTTTAAAATGTTCCATTCTAAATGTGTTAACACTATCAAATGAAGTTGTGAATTCCTCTTCACTGGTTAGAGAAAAATAGGCATCTTTCTAGAGGAATAGGCATATGTAGGCTTAAATGGAGGTGGAGAAATTATATCAATAATATTCGAAGGCATATTTTCCCAGGCTATGTTTCTATAAGACTTGTGAAAGAGGAAAAGGAGAGGAGACCCTATCTTGTTCTCATCAATGTCACTGGCAGTCTAGGAAAAGGAATTGTTGACTGAAATAATCAGTGGTGGATCACTAACACAATTCCCCTCCTTCCATATTTTAAGTGCCTACTTTTATAGCACCAGGCAGTGGTACCTAAACCACATCAGGAGGAGGCTGTTGAAGGACACAGCCCATGATGTAATGCACCTTTCCAACATGACACTTTTCTAGAAATAACTGCAACCTCAAAAAGAAATAAGATGCTAATTTTGCTTCATGACTTCAAGGAAGAGGAACAAACAAAAGAAAAGTGACTTCAGAGGCATTTCTTTTCAGGGACAAAAATAATAGCAAGCATTTAGTGAGAATCCACAGACAGACAGACAGAGGTAGATGGAAGATGGGAAAGAGTTCTGCTTGAGCAAAGTTTTTTAGCTAATGATAGACAAGTCTGGGAGGCAATCACAAATAGTCACCTGTTTTCATTTGTGTACAGAATAGAAAACACTGCCATACCCACACAGAAGAGAAATCATGTGTTGTTGAAAGAATGTTCAAAAACAAATCAGCCCATTATTCTTTCTTTTCTGCTCCATCTACATTTTGTCAGCTTAGATCACTTTTTTTTAACCTGCCCTTTTCTATTGTTTCAGACTTCTTTCAAACTGTTCAGAACCCAGGACCAATGAATGAATGGAAGTTACATGAAGGCAGACTGTAACTCAGCAGGAGGATGGCCTTGTTTGCTATTTGAGCTGTCCAAAAGTAGAATGGGGTGCCTCCAGAAACCCCAAATCCCTTTGCCTACAGATGGCTTTAATGCATCTTAATGAGGACAGACAACCACTGATCCCAGAAAAGCAAAAGGGTTTCTAGAAAAGAAGCTACTGACAAGGTCAAACTGAATATGGTACCAGGGCTATTCCTGGAAGAACCCCTGCTGGATGCTCCCTAGTTGACTGCTGTAGCGCCAAACTCTCCCCCATTCCCACTATGGTCAAATTAATTTTGTTCAATAAGCTCATCTCAGAGACAGTCACTGTCCTGCTCAAAAAACTTCAATCCCTGCCAATTTCCTACAGGATACAATCCAAAACTCTTTAAGCTGACATTCAGATTCCCACTTAATAATTGTTGAATTGAACTGAATTCCGTGTTTTGGCCCCAATTTGACTTTCTAATATGAGCTCTCTATTCTACTCAGACTAAGATAATCATCATTTTGTGAAATTATGGCATTTAAACTTTTCCCTTCCCAGAAAAGTTCTACCCTTCCTCTGCCTATATGATTTCTCCTCGATTTTCAAAATCCAGACCCTTTGTGAAACCATTGATGTTTGCCACTGCTTGGGAATTTCTAGCTTAGGAAAGAGCATCTAGTAGGAACCATTGATGATTGCTACCACTTGGGAATTTCTAGCTTAGGAAGGAGCACCTAGTAGGAAGAAGAGAGCAGAACTGAAAGAACTGGGCTCAGATCCCATTTTTCTCAGACATCATCTGGCTAGTTGACCCCGGATACGGACCTCAGCACTCAACAAACATATGCTAATAGACTGATTTGGGTTCTTCCATAAAAGACTGTCTCTGTTCCCAAGGAGTTCATTCTCTAATGGAGAGGACAGCATGAGGATAAACAGGAGAAATGGGAGATAATCAACAGAGAGAAAGGTCGGGAATTCATTGAAATGGGGAAAGTCACCTCCAGAAGATGGGATTTTATCTGAGACTTGAAGGAAGCCAGGGAAGTGAGGAGGCAGAGGATGGGGAAGGAGAGAATTCCAGATATAGGAGAGAGCCAGTGAAGATACCCACAGTTGGAAGACAGAGTATCAGTGAGAAGGCCGAAGGCCAGGTAAAGGAGGGGAAGGTGATATAGTGGTAAGTGGAAGGTGACCTAATCCAAATTAGATCAGAATTCGCATTTAAACCCTGAAGTCAGCACCTTACTGAAGATTTCCTACCTATGCATCCTAGATAAGCCATTCAACTCACTGGATCTCAGTTTCCTGACCTATAAAATGAAGGGGTTGGTGTAGATGAACTAGTTTGCTTTTAGTTATAAGGGGTTCTTAACCTGGAGTCCAGAAGCCCCCCTAAAGGATCCAGAGATAGATATCAAGGTTCTGTGAACTTGGAAGTGGAGAAAGAAATCACATTTTTATTTTTACTAATCACTAAATGAAATTTATGTAGCTAAGTTGCATAGCAGATAGACCCCCAAGCTTAGAGTCAGGGAGACCTGAGTTCAAGTCTCACCTCCAACACTTACCATCTGTGTGACCCTGAATATATCTTTTAACTCAGTTTCCTCATCTGTAAAATGAACTGGAGAAGCTACTGACAAACCACCCCAGTATCTTTGCCAAGAAAACTCCCAATGGGTCATGAAGAGTCACACATAAACAAAATAAACTAAACAAAAAAAATGAAATTTAACATTTTCTTAAATTATTTTAAAACAAATGTCTGAATTGTCTTCACCACAATGATAAAAGGTGACACAAAAAATTGGTTAAGAAGTCCTGATGTGAGGTTATTGTCATCTGCTCCAAAGGTCACCCTAGATAACAAAGCTAGTACAAAGTGACTAAGCTAGAATTCAAAATCCAAGCTCAGGGCTCTTTCTGCTTCCCCAGAATGCCTTGGGCTGGAAGGTAAGGAATGAGAAAAAGGCCTACTTCAATTTTTTCTTTTTGGGTTTGTTTGTTTTTTTTTTCCTCTAGGGAACTTGACTCAATAAATATTTTGCTATGGTAATAGTCCTTCTAAATAAGGATAGGTAGAAAAACAGCTGAAAATGAAGTAACTACTTCTCCTTACTCATGTGCAGACTCTTAGTCTTTAAGCCTTAACATACATTGTAACTGAGTTTTTGTGATTACATTTGGAATTTTCTTGGCAAAGATACCAGAGGGGTTTGCTATTTCCTTCTCTAACTCATTTTACAGATGAGGAGAATGAGGTAAAGAAAGGTAAGTCATTTGCCCAGGATCACACTGTAAGAAAGTATCTGAAGTCAAATTTGAACTCAGGAAGATTAGTCTTTCTGATTCCACATCCAGTGCTTTATATATTGCACCAAATTATGCCCTATTAAAGACTGGGGTTAAAAAAAAAAGTAAAAACAATCACATTTACAAAGTTTTAACAAATCTGTTCATAGTAAGCTCTTCTTGTGGTTTGTATTTCTGCAGCACACTATCCCTAAAGTCATGGACAGACACCAGTGCTATATATCTTAGGACCATATACTATATTTAGAATTAGAATGGACTAGAGATTAATCATAGTGAAAGATGGGACCAATTTTGCAAATGGAGAAACTGAGGCAAGGAATGATTAAAGTGACTTTTGTAGGTATTCCAACTCTTGATGCAGTGTTCCTTCCATATGTCACAATAGATTCTAGTAATAATGCTACAGAATAATTTATATAATTTGTCATCTTAAAATTAGCTTTTTCAATATTTTTTTTAATCTGGAATATACCCATAATGCTTCAACCTCCATCTTGATTAAACATTCAATAGATTTTTAGAAAATAATTGTCAGCAACATTTTTTTCAATTTTTGAGAAGAGGAAGATTAGTTTATTTTTAAAATTTTCTACCAAAATTTAGCAGACCATCAATACAAGGATAGCTCACTATCCACAAAAACTTATAAATAAACAGACTATCCCATCCTGACTGTGATGTTTATAACTGGGTCTCAAAAGTCAATGTTTTTACTATTCCTATTAAAAAGTTTTTTAAAAGGAGGCAGGTGATACAAGTTTTCACAGACTTATCAACCTCTTCATGGACTCCTTTCCCTACTTCCCTTCATTTGTAATGTTACCCCATTTCACTACTTTGACCACTATAGGCTTTTTAAGCGTTCAAATCCTGCTTCTGACACATAATCACTGTGTGGTCAAATCGCTTCATCTTTCAGACTTTTAGACAACTCCCTCTCTGACTGTAAACCTCAATCTGCATTGTCAGTGGGAGTTCACACATGTAATTCAAGCCCCTGTGAAATCTTAAATTAGTAAGCTCAGCAAAAGCTGCCAATATGTCTTGCCATGAGTCCAACAAAAAAAATAGCCCTTTGATTTTTTTTTCTTTTTAAATAATCCTTTACTTCTTGAGCAGAATGGGCAAACCAAGCCAGTTTCACATCGAGACCTCTGGGTGGCCATCCTGAGAAAGATTCTGCTGTTTGTAGCAAAAAGTTAGAAGAAGCTCATTGTACGGACAGCCCGATCATAAAATGAAAATTTTCTTGGGAAAGGAAGACGGTCCAGTAGTTTATAAAGAGCAAATTTCAATGTGAATAGATGAAATGAAAAGAAGAAATTGTTTTATGACCTTTTTTTTTTTTTTAACAAAATGAATACACTGTTATAAAGCCTAGAGATAAATATCCTGTTCAGGCCTCTCAAGATTGTTGACTAGAAACATCCTCTTGGCACAAACACTGCCATTTTAACAAGGTAATATCAGGTCTGTTCTGGTTTCTGATTAACAGGAACTCCTAAGAAACTCTGATGAATATAATTCAAAAGAATGCTAGGGAGCTATAAATCCCAACGCCAAATTATCAGTCTCAATTTATCTGTACTTGGAGATTCAATAATATTTGTTTAGTAATGTCTCCCTACCAGAAAGGAGAGCTAGATCAGTTTCTAAGAGTAGTGAAGAGGCTCTCTAGTAATTCTTCATTAGTCATTAACACGCCACTGGGAAGCAGACAACTTTCCCTTCTGAAAGGAGGCTGTTGAAAAGGCAGCTTTTGATAAACTGAGAAACATGGAGATTTCAAGGAGGGAGACAGGAAGGTATATAAGAACTCAGGAAGAAGGTGTCTGGTAGGGGGACAATCAATCAACAAGCATTTCTTTAGCACCTACTATGTGCCTAGAACTGGGGATACAACAGTCAGCCAAGTCAGCATAGGTTAAAAAAAGATCATTACTGAGAATTAAATATAGAAGTGATAATGAAGACAACTAAAAGACAAACTAAAAAAAAAAAAGAAAGAAAAAAAAAAAACAATAGAATCATATTTTGCAATTGTTAAGTCATGTCTGACTCTTTGTGACCCCACTTGGGGTTTTCTTGACAAAGATACTAGAGTGGTTTGCCTTTTCTTCTCCAACTCATTTTACAGATGAGGAAACTGAGGCACACAGAGTTAAGTGACTTGCCCAGGATCACACAGCTGGTAAGTGTCTGAGGCCAGATTTGAACTCAAGAGGATGAGTCTTCCTGACTCCAGGTCTAATATTCTATCCACTGTGTCATATAGGTACTGATTTTGTCAACAGAGAAATTAAATATCTGGAAAGTAGGGTGGATTCAGAATAGCATGTGAAAGCAACTCATATCTTTGAAACTATATGGAGACTCACCCTGAAAGTTCTAGGATCATCATATCATTCAATGATCAGTGATTTAGCACCAGAACAGACTTTCAAACATTCATTTGATAGATAAATTATGACCTAGAGAGAATAAATAGGATGCCCAAAGCCACAGTAAAGGGTAGAACCAGAATTTAAAAACAGATCTTTTGACAACCATATTCAAAATATTTGGTCAACTGAGATAGCTTAACAAATTTCCAATAGTAACAGGGTGACTCATAGGACAGTGAACAAAACAGGGGTGATTCACACCCTAACCCTCCGGATTTCCCACCCTCCCCCCCTTGGGACCACTCTCAGGCTACATGACCAAGCTCCACAAGTGGCTTATTGGTCTGCCTCGCCTCCATGATGAGAACACACTTGGATTACTCCCAGGGCTCCAGGAGAGAGAGCCTGTGTTTGGGCTTTCCCAGCCTGCATCCTTCCCTTTAAGGGGAAATCAGTTGTCAGGGAAATCTATCTCATTCTCTAGGAATTTACTTATTCATTTAATTCTCCAGCCTTGGATCCAACATAAGGCTCCATGTGAAATGTCCCCCTGTGCTCGGGCACAGACACATTGCTTACCCAGGGTTCCAGGACATTCAGATAGATTTTCAAGGTTCTGTCCCTATACTGAGGTTTCTTTTTTAAAATTCCTCACTGGAGCATAATTAATGATGTTAAAGCATTCCATATACCAAACCTGAGAAACACCCTTTGAGATAAAAGGCTAGTATGCTCTCACACATAAAAATTGTCTTCTCTATTCAATCATTCTTCAGTTGTGTCTGACTCTTCATGATCCAATTTGAGATTTTCTTAACAGACACAGGAATGGTTTGACATTTCCTTCTCCAGCTCACTTTACAGATGAGGAAAGTGAGGCAAACTTCAGTGAATTACCCAGAAGCACACAGCTAATAAGTCTCTGAGGCCAGATTTGAATTCACGATTTTCTGAATCCAGTCCCAATATACTATCCACCCACCATCTACTGTCTTCCCTAAGACTGGTATAATTTTTATACACTTTAAATCTGGATGAGGAAAAATGAGGACAAGAGGCTCAAATTTCAGAATGTTCAAAGGAACACATGTGCTATTATAGATACTGTTAAAAAAAGAAAAGTTTTAACAAAATATCCAAGATGTTTAGGATGTGGTTTTATTCTCGGGTAAGAATCTCCTCTGCTTGTGAGAGCTTATGATTTGTAAGGTTTCACATAGGATCCAGTATCGGAGATTTAATACAAAAGAGGCCTTAGAAGTCACCTGCTCCAACCTTCCCATTCCCGTTCCCAACGGAGGCCCAAGAAGCTAGGTGACTTGCCTACAGCCTCACAGAATCCAAAACTAATTCCACAGCGCCCACTCCTCCTCCTCTTAGAGACTAAAAAATCTGCCCATTATCCATTATGCCAAATGCTCTTTCATCCAACTTATAAACAAAACTGTTTATAGCCAAGAACTATTCTGCGTTCTCTGGCTTCCACTACGAATTTCTGGCAGGGTCTAAGATCTGAGCTACCAATCTCCAAAGTCCATATAATACATGTTCCTGGCAAATCTTTCCAGCTCGACAGCCATCCCCAATGCCACTAATTAGCAATTCAACAAATGGTTTAACAGTTATGTTGTGACAAGTGAAACAGAAAAGTACAAAAATCATGCTCCTTAAGTTTTCTTGGAGAAAAAGTTGTGGATATTCGAGCTATAACAGAATACGTGCTAAATGTTATAAAATATCTCTCTGTGTGTCTCTCTGTCTACTGTGTATCTCTCTCCTCTCTCTTCCCCCCCCCCTTTTTTTTTGCTGAGGCACCAGCACCCACAGCAGCTTTAAAGGCATCAAATTCCCTTTGAATCACTATCAGATTTTTTAAATTTGATGGCATCATCAACAACTCAACAAATAAAACACAAAGATTTTCCCAATCGTGATACTCCCAAGATCTTAGACATGACAAAAAGGATTATCTATGATCTAGTGCAGTCTACCATTTAGTGGGTGCCTATTCTATGCAAGGTAGAGAGACAGACAAATCCAAATGATGTCCTCAGGATCCTAGCTTATGGTGTAGCAACTAATGGCACAGGGGGGAAGTTCATCAGATAACAGAGGTGGAACTCAGTTTGAATGACAAGAATGAGGGACATACCAGTCCTTCTAGTTTAAAGAACTTTCAGACCCATTCCCAAGGAAAACTCAATTGGCCTTCTGCCCTTCACAGGAAAAAAGCTTTAGGAAACTGGGACTAAACAAAGTGGGAGATGGGGTGGAAGAACTAAAAGACTGAGGGGAAACTGAATTCTAAAGAAAATGAAAGCCTTTAAAAAAAAGATTGAGCTCCCCCCCCCCAAATAAAAAAATCCAAAGGAATTATTTCAGTTTCACAACGTACATTCAATCCCATTAAATAAGAAAAATCAATCAGGAAGAACTTCTTAGATACCTATTTAGTAGGCCTGAAAGTAGAGCAAAAGTAATCAAACAAAAAATCCCACCAGTTAGTCCATATTTTTTTCATATACATAATTTTATCTTAAAATCACTCATATACAGGATTGTATTTGGAAAATCTTACTTTTTGCATACCATTATATAAGAAAATGTTATTTTTCACACACTATCATATGTGAAAAATCATTTTATTTAGAGAGATAAGGAGCAAAATGAGAAGGGAATCATATGGCTAGAATCAATTAAATAATAAGTAACTGGTCAACCTTATGTAGTTACTTGTTTTAGGAAACAAATCTAAGTTGGTCATAATTCTGCAAGGTTTTTAGTTCAATCCTTTCTGATCTCAGGGCAAAGCCTTCATCCCTGTGATATCTTGAATTTGCCATAAGGGTGTCTTCCCCCACTTTTTTGAATATAAAGGGCTCTATCAACTTAAATGAGCCAGACTTTATTAGAGCCTACCTCCAATCCTGTAGCTGGATTTCTCTTTGTCCTCTTCCTTGTTATGATTGAAAACACTGAAGATTGTAAACATATTTTTGAATAAAAATCACATGTATGTCTTAAAACATACTAACCATAAATCTGTATTTTGAGAGGTTGCCCTAATATTTGTTAGAGGTAAAAGAGAGGGACGCAATTCTAGGAACCAAAGGAATCAACAATTAATTATTATGTTCAGGTATTGGGTGCTAGGAATACAAGTGGCAAGACTGTATAAATTGTGCTGGAGTTCCTGTTCTACATTCTACCCAAAGAATTCTATGACTTCTTATTACAAAGCATAATTTAATCAAAAACACCTATTTAATGCATGAGTTCTTAAACTTTTACATATCATGAACTTCTTTGGCAGTCTCCTGAAGCCTGTAAACCCCTTCTCAGAATAATGTTTAATGTATTATACTTAAAAAAAAATATATATATATACACATATATATATATATATAAAAGATCTCTATAAGAAAACCAATTATATTGAATTATACTGAAACATAGCTATCAAAATATTTTAAAAGTTCACAGATACAGGTTAAGAACTCTGTCAGAAGTAAAAATCCTATAAGACCAACTAGAGAGGAAAGAACTCTTGTATTTTGACTCTGGTCTGCATTTTTTCATATATACTCTAACCTTCACCTCCTAAAAATTATTTTTTAATTCTTGAAATAACAAACATTATAGGCACTATTTAATCCAATTTACACCGTGAAGACAGAAGAAACTAATTTGAGGTAGCAAATAGCTAATTAGAAAAAAGAGACTAATGTTCAAGTCTATCAGGATTGGGAAAGAAAAAAGTAAAGAAAGTTTAAGACAAAGTAACATAGTTACCCTCTTCCAAGAGCTCCAGGCTGTCATGTTTAACAAGGGCAGGTTTTCTTGGTTCATTGTCACAATCATACTCAAAGCACTCTTCTTTATTTCCCAATTCTTTCAATGACATTGCTAAAGTCGGATCATTGTCCTAAGCCTTTGGCACTGGGATGCCTCCCAGCCACCTCCTTGGAGGTGCCATCTGTACAGTGACCTGAGCACACTCCCAGCAGCCTGGAAACTCTCCTGGGCAGGGAGCATGGCTTGCCAACATCCCGGGTGATATATCTGTGCAAAGGGCTATATTATCACACCTTCAATCTCTTTCGCCTAAGAGGGAATCTCAGACTGCCTGGGGTAGATGGGAGTCAGGATGGGGGAGGAAAGGGGATCATTGGGGAAAAAGCCATCACCTCCCCCTAAACCTTGCCTAGCCTTGTACAACACAGCACAGCCAGTAGTTTGAAACTAATTCTAGCTAAGATTCCAAAAGCAAAACGAGAGAGGAAATCATCAATTTTGAAGCCTTTTGCTCTTTGTCTTCTCCCACAACCTCTCTCCCCTCTGGAACCCTGGCTAATGGTACCTTCCTTGAAGTTTCATAGCAACTGCATAGGGAAATTCAGACCAATACTTAAACAGCTACTACACCTGTTTGGAGGCGGGGAATCTGTGGGCAAGTCACCTTGGTAAATGATTGCCTAACTTCCTCAGGTGACAGGTTTCCTATGGGTGTGCTGAAGAAACACACACACACACACACACACACACACACACACACACACACACACACCTTGTGTTAAGCAACTGGGGGGGGGGGGAGGATTAGCAAAACTGGGATTCTAGTTGCATGATAACAAAACTCAGAGAAGGAAGCCTTTGATTTTATTTCAAAATAAAACACAAAGATGTTTGTGTTATTTCACTCAAAAACACAGATGCAATAAAGAGCTAAGTCCTACTTGTATACTTGCTTCTCTATGCCAAGGGCACTTTGGGGTTTGGTCTGCATTCTATATCCCTCCCACTCCCCACTCCCCCAGCAAACTCTCAGGGTAACTCCGTAATCTAAGAGATCACTATGGTTAACAAAGCAAAGTTACTCATTTCATGGCTGGAGAAAAGAAAGTAGAGGAGACCAATATGTGCTGACTGAACAAAGAAAGAAAGCCACAGTTCTCCTGCACATCCACTTCAGAAAACAACCATTTTTCCCATCTATTGTTTCCCTTCCAACAACAAGAAAAGCAAATGCTTTCCTGAAATGGTCTAAAAAGCATCCTAAGCTTTGTGGAAAGAAGTTTTGAATTGCTTCTCAGCAATTCTCCTGAGCAAATCCTAACAGAGCTCTTTGCTCCTAACAGCATTACATTAGGGGATATATTTTTCCTTCCTCTAAGGAGCAAACTCAGGGTCACTAAAGACGTGCAGACTGCTGGAATCCTAGCAGGTAACCAAGAGGGAAGGTTCTACAGAAGGCAGAAGAAATAAATGCCCACAGAGAAAAGAGCAATATAGCTAGCTTTATGGAAACTTGCTATAAGACCACATAGAGTCCCTTTAATTGCCAGGGCTGACCTTAATGGAAAGGAGAGTAAGAACTTGAAACTTCTGCTTTGTTTTAGAAATGAAGAACAATGATAGTCCATTATTGTTGTTTCAGAGAAGGAGCTTCAGAAATATCAGTGACATATTAAATAAAAGTCTTGTCTATTTCAAGGGACAGACTTTTTTAAAAAAGGTTTGGCGAAAATTAAAAGAGCAACCAAGAAGTCAAAATGGCATGATTAATACTGTACTGATACTGGAAAGGGAAGAAAAAGTACTGAAGACTTTTGGAATTTCTGACGTGATTAATATTTGCAGCAACACAGGATGAAAAGTGAAGTTTGATTCTGATCTCTTGGAAGAGAGATGATACATTTTGACAAGGACGGTAGGAGGGAAGATGGGAGAGGAAGAGGAGAAAAGGGAGGAAAAGCAGAAAGAGGGAAGGGGGTAGAAAGAGAAGGAGAAGCAAGAAGAAAAAGTGGAGGAGGAAAAGGAAGAAGAGGAAGAGAATGAGGAAAAGAAGAAGAAAAAATATATATAAATATATATAAATATAGAAAAGATCTATAAAATTAAAAAAAAAAAAAACCCTGGGATGCAAGGCTTTCAAAAGCATTGTTAGTAAATTAAATTTAAATTTTTCTCCCAACTTACAAACAAAAGTTTCAGAGGCAAGAAACCTATATTCTTCCACATATGTGCCTTGTACAGACTATAAGAAGAAACTAATCTATAATGGTAAAAAAAAAAAAAAATTCTATATACTTTTTTTTAAAGTTACAAGTTCTTGTTTTGTCATTTTTAATTTTTGGACTCTCTGTTATCCCATTTGGGGTTTTCTTGGCAAATATGCAGAAGTGGCTTACTGTTTTCTTCTCCTGCTCATTTTATAGATGAGGAAATTGAGGTAATTAGGAGTAAATGACTTATCCGGAGTCACATAGGTACTAAGTGTCTAAGACCAGATTTGAACTCAAAAAAATGAGTCTTCCAGACTCTACTGGAACCTGCTGCCCCTATATTAGTTACTATTGTCCATTCAAACAAAACTTCATTAATAGGGGATGGGAATATCAGCAAAATGCAACTATTCACTGACTTGATTAATGTCAGATATACTTAGCATCCACTTTAAAGGGGCAAATTTAAATTCAAGCAGCCAGGTGATTCGGTGAATAGAGCACTGCATCTCATCAAGAAGACCTGGATTCCAATCCAAACCCAGACACTCACTAGCTGTGTCATCCTGGACAGTTTCGTTAACCTCTGCTTGCCTCATTTTCCTCATCTGCAAAATGAGGGTGATAACAATAGCACTTGCCTCCCAAGGATGTTGGATCAAGATCAAATAGTAAAGCACAGTGTTTGGCATATAATAAGTACAATTTAAATGTTAGCTATTATCGTCATCACCATCACCATCATCAAATTAGTTGAATGTTTAAATGTGAATAAAAAAGGGGAAGCAAATCACTCCGTCTCAGGGTTGGAAGAGGAATGACGACTAACTCTGGAGTCAGAGGCCTTGGTTTGCAAACTTGTGTCTGCTCTTTATGGCTTCTGTGATTTTGAATAAATCACTTATACAAATTCCTCAAATGTTAAATGAGAGGGTTGGTCTTCTCCCTCTCAATCTCAAATTCTAAGAACCTATGTAGAACTTATCCATTCCACAAATATTTATCGATGATACCTGTTATGTACAACTGCACGAGCCATTACTGAAAATATACTCATCAAAGAATTAATTCAATTTATTTGCCATCCAGCTAAAAACACCCTTTAAAATATTACTGCATTCATTACCACTTTGTTAATGTTTACCTTTCAAATAATTTCAGACTATCCTTGACTAGTGAAGACTAATCAAAACTATGTATTCATTACAACTTTCACCTTTCAAAGTTCAATCCTTAAACCTGATAAACTGAATTGTGGCATAGTAAACAGAATATGTGATACAAAATCCATTTCGGACACTTATTTGACGACTACAGGCAAGTCACTTATCTCTGAGCCTCAGTTTCTTCATCTGTAAAATAGTATGAAATAACTGTGGTATCTGTCTGATATGATCATTATGAAGCTCAAATGAGATAATGTGCATAAAAATATTTGACACATTTTAAAGTATTTTATTGTTGCTATTATTAAATATTTAATATAGAATGCTTTTTGACATGCATATACCACTCCATTTCCTTCTCTTGCCCAAGTCTGTCTCTTGAAAATAATACCAACCCTATTTTTTGAGAAACCAGGCTAATTCTAGATCTTTGGAGTAATTCTCAATATTTATGCATATTAATTTGAATGAAAATATATCATAAAGCACTTACAACAAATACATCCTCCAAATTAATAACAGCAAAAAGTTACAAGTAAAAAACTGACGTATCATTCTGTCAAGTTATGTATAGGTAAAAAGGAGCCAGTTTGGTGAGATAAGTGAACCATATATTCACAAAATGTTCCAAATAAACTCTGAGGATGAGTATTTAAACTGGCACAGAAATGGAAGTAGAGATGAGGTAAGAATTCTGGTATCAAATAAAATATTTAATTTATTTAAATTAAAAAAAAATAAAAACGACAGCCCCAGGACTAGTACATTACGTGCTTTTATATTTGGCAGTCTATTAGTTAACCCTGATCATCTTATTACTGGTACTTCCTCATACCTTTGGCAGGGAAATATTTGGTGTTCTAATAAGGCCAGATACTATAAACTCTTAAAGAGGCTTTCAGGATTCTTTATAAAAAGAGCTCTGCTTCAAGCAAGCATTTTCCTTAAAACAACACAGTCCATAGAGCACTGAGAGTTAGGTGCTAACAATACAAATATAAAATAATTAAACAAACTGCACCATAAGGAGCTTCCATTTAAACCAGAAAGAAGGCCATCTGTAAGAAGGATCTCACTGAGCTCTAAGAAAACTTTTTTTTCTTTTCTTTTCTTTTCTTTTTTTTTTTTTTTTGGCTGAGCCAACTGGGGTCAAGTGACTTGCCTAAAGTCACACAGGTAGAAAGTGTTAAGTGTCTAAGACCAGATTTGAACTCAGGTTCTCCTGAGTTCAGGGCTGGTACTCTGTCTACTGCACCTCTAAGTCGCCCCTCTAAGAAACTTTTGAGAAAATCATGCATAAGAGTCACATGGCATGAGGAAAAAGGAAAAGTCCCTAATCCAATAAGAGCATGGATCCACTTAGCAAAAAGGATTCCGTCAAGAAACAAAGACCATACATAGTTTTGAGTTGATTTTTTTTTTGCATGTTTTCTCCATCAATGGTCTATAAGTTGTTTGGGGACAGGGATTATGTTTGCCTTGCTTAGTTCAGCAAGCAGCAAGTGCTTAATAATGCTTGTTGATTTGACTTGACTATAGGCGGAAAAAAGCCCGTGAATATGTACACATTCTAGGTTCTAAACATCAGGGGCTGGATTTTCAGGTCCCCCCTAAGTCTCTATACTCTAT
Source organism: Antechinus flavipes (assembly GCF_016432865.1). NCBI lineage: Eukaryota > Metazoa > Chordata > Mammalia > Dasyuromorphia > Dasyuridae > Antechinus > Antechinus flavipes. The sequence goes on along the minus strand of NC_067402.1, from coordinate 42,837,601 downwards.
GATCCTAAGAAGAGAAGGAGAGTATTCAAAACAGCCTTGGTTATGGACCCAAGGTGACCCATTTCCTCTCACTCATAGTTCGTTACAAACAGTTTTCTACTCGATTTGTTACTAGAGGTTTATGGTGGTAGTTATTAAGTAAAGAGATGATGGAAAAACTCAGTAATGGAAAACGCCCCCAAAATGGACTTTCATATAATCTTCACACTAAGTTGTATATTAAACTATAAAACAATAATTTATAAAAAGTCGATGCAGCTTAAGAGTTCAGTCATTTTTAGTCATGTCTAACTCTTCACGGCCCCATCCCATTTTGGAGCTTTCTTGGCAGACATACAGAGTGATTGGCCATCTTTCTCCAAATCATTTTATAGATGAGGAAATCGAAGCAGTTAAATGACTTGCCCAGAGTCACACAGATAGTAAGTGTCTGAGGTCAGATGGGAACTCGGAAAGATGAATTTTCCTGATTCCAGAGCAAATGCTCTATCCTCTGGGTCCATCTGCTGCCCCTCAATTTAAGAGTCTGTCCCATGTTGTTAAGGTTACATATTTGTCTAGCAGGCTGTCATAATAGGCAGTGGTTATATGGGTGCTGCCCAGTTTACACTGTTTAGTTGCCATCTGAAATGGTTTGAAACAAAGGAGCCAAGTATGGACATATTTACCTTATTAATTCCAAGAGTGGTACCTGCAGCATCAAATTTCCATCATCAAAACTATTATTTTTACTATATTACTATAATAGCCAATCTCTCATCTTCATCTTTAGTATATATTTAATCAAATCAACAAGCATTAATAAACTACAATGTTAGGGGAAGCTTGGTGGTGCAGTGGATAGAGCAGCAGTCCTGAAGACAGGAGGATCTGAATCCAAATCTGGCCTCAGATACTTAACATTTCCTAGCTGTGTGACCCTGGGCAAGTCACTTAACCCCAATTGCCTCAGCAAAAAATTAATAATAATAATAATTATAATACAATAAAAAAATAAACTACAATGTTATGAGCACTGTGTCAACCACTGGGGATACCAAGAAAATCTAAAAATTAAAATAAAAACAAACAAAAAGTTGTAGCTTAAAACTTAAATAAAAGAAAGAAGCCCATGTTGTTTAGGGACCACTGATTTGGGGGCAGGAATTGTTGGTGTCATGGTAGCTTTCAATATTCCTTCTAGTATAATAAAGAGTATAATCTAAAATATAATTTACAAAAGGAATTATAGCAACAAATACATATTTGCAATACTTAGTAATTGTTCAGAACAATTTTTCAAAGTACACACAGTTGGCTCAAAACAAGATATGAGAAGGCCCTCCCATCCTAAATACATGGCACATACTTTCAGACTTTTTCAATGTATTGATCAATTATGCTGATTTTTTTTCCTCTTCTTTTTTTTCTTTAAAAAATAGCACTTAGAGGGACAGCTAGTTAGTGTAGTAGATAGAGCACCAGCCCTGAAATCACAAGGACCCGAGTTCAAATCTGATCTCAAACACTTAACACTTCTTAGCTGTGTGACCCAGGGCAAGTCACATAACCCTAATTGCTTCAGAAAAAAAAAATAACACTTATCATGCAGGATGCTTAAAGGACAAATACTAGGGAAAAAATTATGTTGATGTTAAAAAATGTTATTTTTAATAAGAATAAATAAAAATATTCAAGATATTCAAAAGTTCTCCTAATTATGTTTTTAACTTTGTATCTCAGACCATTTTGTGTCTGAACTAAATCTGAGGAAGGACGACCTTCATAATCTATTCTGAGGGAGACTGATTGAAAAAATGCCAAATATGTTTAAAATTTAAATATATGAACTTTTAAAGTCTCTGAAAATGTCAAAGATTCATCTCTCTGTTTTTGAAAGGAAATGAAAGAAAATTTGAGACAACTTAAGAATCCAGAATTAATCTGGAGTTTTTCATAGATATGCTAACATAATTTAAACCAGAAGAGAACAGGTAATAATTAGTCAGTGCATTGCATTGACATGACTCTAAAAATAAATAACTTTACAGATCCTTTGTTGGTTGTTTCAGAGACTCTGTTTTGAAGCATATTCTCCCCATCCCCAAACCTGCACCTGTCCCTTTACAGGTTTCTTTTGTGACAATCAAAATCCATCCACAATCCAACGAGGGACCAGGATAAGTTCACACTATGGCAGATTCTACAAATCAACTCTAGAGATAGAGACCCATCCTTAATCTGTAAGGAGGGCGTAAACAATGAGCTGGGGATTTTAAAAATCAGCAAGTCCAAATCCCTCATTATACAGATGGGAAAAGTGAAGCTTAGTGAGATTAGTGGTCTGCCCAAGGTCACGCAGGTTACAGTAAGCAGTTAACCTATGGGCCCACCATAAAAATCATTTTAATTACAGGCTCTCAAAAAGATGTCCACTCTGGTCCCAAACTTCTAAACTACCTAAAGAAAACCATTTAAAAGCACAGATTTATTCCCAAGTCTCAGAATGATTCTGGTAGCACAATTCCAAACATCTTATTGGGGTTTTTTCCTATTCATACCTTGTTCCATTCTTTTTTTTTTTTTCTCTTGAGGGTGGGAATGTTAAGATTCAAAAAACCTATGGCTAAAACTTGGGGGTGGTAGAGAGAGAGAGAGAATAAGCTTTAGACAAAATGGCAATATATTTTTAAAAAGAAAAAATAAAAATAAATGAAGACTCCATCAAGTTTTTAGATAAAATTTAAAGTAGCCTGTCATTTTTTTGGGTGCTAACTCTCTCACTATCAACATTTCAAGTGAAATACTTAAATGACACTCCTACACTCCTCTTTCAAGCTCAGCACTTAAGATGCTTACTTTATAAACTGATCATAAGTCAGTAAGCCAAGGTAAACAAGAAGAGCCTGTCTCTTTGGTAGAAAATATACAATCATTTCTACTTGACCACAAAGGCCTTTTTGCAATAAAGTTTAACTTGCCTCCTGCTCTCAGCTTGGGGAATTCACTAAAAGTTTTACTCATTAATTATTCAAAGGGTACAGCACAATGAAGAGGAAGTATGAAGGGAGGCTCCTAAGCATTCAAGTTCCTAAAAATATCTCCCTTACCAAACTACAGAATAGAATTTTCTAGAAGGTTAACCAAATCAGCAAATATTTAGTAAGTACCTACTGTGTGCCAGATGAAGGTACAAAAATTAAACTGCCCTCAAAGGGTTTATATAAAGAAATCACAGAAGACTTAAAGGGATGAAAATTTTCAACTATCTGAAAAGGGTGAAAGAGAGAGATTGAGGGGGAAAAAAAGAATTATTCTATATACCCTAAGTCTTTCATGATTTAAGCCATATGAATTCAAATGTCCTTCAATGGCAGATCAGGGAGATAAGCAGTAAAAATAACCAGGCTACTACTTTGAATTCTGCTTTACAATTTTCTGGGCTAAAAGCTTATGCAAAACATGTATATACTTTACAAATACATGAACTTGTCTACAAATACAATGGGCAATGGCTGGTTAATGAGTTACATTAAAATATTTCTATGTAATTGTATGGTTTTATCCAGATTCTTTGTTGATTTCAGGGAACAAATAAAAATCAGACCCAAGAGACACCAAAAAAGTAATATTTTCTTTCCATCCCATCTTGCCCCAATTATTGTTTTGTTCCTGTCACAATATAAATATATATGCTGTCCAAAAGATTGAGTCCCATCACCACTATCTTCCTGTCCACTTAGATGAGAAAGAAACTTTCCAAAGATATTTGACTGAGCTCACATTTAAACTTTAGCATCAATCAGAATTTACCCCTTGAAGAATCACTCGGTTCTTCCATTTTTGATGTATCAAGGCAGAGATCAGGAAACAGAAAACCAGAAGAAAAAAAGAAAGAAAGAAACAATCCAAGGTAAGAAATTCTTCCACAGCAAACAGGATATGAACAATCTCCTCTGACCCTCAGAATTCACTGTGGCAAGTGATTTTCTTTCACCAGGCAATAGGTGTGACTACAGAGCAGGTAACAATTAAGCCAAGATAAAGAGGAAATCTTCCCTCCCACTCACCTCCAATTCTGGGACTCTATTTACCTGCTCTCGGTTGGCCCAAAGGCTTTCCATCCCCATTCACTGCTTCTTTCTCTTTGAGCTAATGAGTACTGTTCTCATGTCCATACCTACGATAAATGCATGTCTCACTTATACCACCTACATATTCATATGGGACACATAAGAACAGAAAGCTCTTCGCATTCAACATTTGCAAAGCATTTTATCTATATTTTCTCACTGGACTCTTCCCAACATTCAAATACTCTATCATTACCTCCATTTTGCAGATAAGGAAACTGAAACTCTGTGGTTCATGACTTAAACAAGATCCCACAGCTGGTAAGCTTCTGAGATGTGTTGAAAACCCAGTTATCCCCAATGTCATATCCAGAGTTCTGACTACTTTGCTCTGATGGTTTTCTATATTCTTACTGATAGAAATAAAATGATGCTGTTCCACTTACATCCACACGTAAATATACACACATACAAATGTATGCGTAATACAAATATACAATATATTTACTACGTTTTTAAGGATACACCGGCATGGAGTAAACTTGATCTCAGTTTTCTCATTTGTAAAATATGGGAATATTTGATGACCTCTGATCCTTTCCAGTTTTGATTTTGTAATCTTAGTCCTGAGCGATTACATTTAGAGCCGAGTTCCATAGTCTTCTCTCTGTCCTTAAATCCCGTCTATGACCTTCCAACAAGGCTCCCTGTATTTACTCGGGGTCTGGTATCAGAAAGAGAAGACACAACTCCTTCGGCAAAATTTTAGCCTCTAGCAACTGGCTGCCACCCAGCCAGCTTCAGCAAGGTTGAGTTTATTTTTAATATAAGTGAGACGGCTCCACTCGGGCCACCCTCTCCATTTGATCATTCCTAAGCACGTGCGTGTCCACAGCACCAGGTTCACTGCTTTGGTCCTTCTAAGGGAATTACAGAGCAGATGTAAAAACTGTGTCATCCCATCACGGCCCAAAAAATACACCCAGGACTCTTTCTTCACATATATTCACAGCAGAAACCAGCTGATAAGAAAGACATCATGGCTGTGCTACTTCCCTTAGCTGCTAACCAGGCCAGTTCACTAGTCTGTTACATCATTCAGGTTAATCAGATGTGAGGAACTTCTGAAGACAAATGTTCAAAGGGGAAAGGTCATACGGAATCCTGGATGGCAAGACAAGCATAGCCACCTTCGGTCTTTCCTCACAGACGTGCAGGTAAAATACCTATTCTTTTGAAGATCTGTGTGTTGCTCAGGCAATTAAAAAAAAGTTTGCTGGAAGAGCTGTGATTTGAGAAAATCACCTTTAAAAAATAAAGCATGGGGGCAGCTAGTTGTTGCAGTGGATAGAGCACCAGCCCTGAAGTCATTAGAACCCGAGTTCAAATCTGGTTTCAGTTACTTAACACTTCCTAGTTGTGTGACCCTGGGCAAGTCACTTAACCCCAATTGCCTGGGGCAGGGGGAGCATGATGTTAAAGGTAACAAACAGAAATAGAGAATTTCAATGCTTCAAATTACAGCAACACAACCTAAACTTCTTTGGAACCCACCCATCTGAAAGTATTTCTGAGCACTACTGGGTCCTGGAGCGTTCCATTTAGGCTCCACCAGAAATTCCCTTCCAGACCTGTCCTAGGTAGTCAAACATTCCTCTTCCTCCTCCTCCTCCTTCCATTCTCACCACACCCATCCTTAAAAAGGATGGCATGAGACAATGACCAAATGATCCCATCCAAACTATACATGTGGCCCAAGATCCTGCCCAGCTCCCCGAAGCAGAAGAAGCCATTTGAATCCCCTGGCAAGGGAGTACCATAGTTTCTGGAGTGGTTATTTCCCCCCACACTCTACACAGCTCAGCACCCGAATAAATACACAGGAAGTCATGAAAAAAACAGTCTTTGGGGCCTTGAGCTGGCACCCAGATTGGCCTGAGGGAAGGCAAAGCACCCTTCCCATCCTGTGCCCAAACGGCACAAAGGATAACCGGCACATTTCAGGCTGCACACACTCACATTGTCACGGACACACGTGCACACACACGGCTCTTAGAAAACAGAATTTCAGCAGAGCCTACAAACCACAGTCATTTCTACGCCTGAGAGAGAAAAAACCACCATCTCTTCCCGAGAATCTGTTCAGAGAGACTGACCGACAGAGGATCCTTGCACCGCAAAAAAAAAAAAAAAAAAAAAACCCTTGGTCATGCTTGGGAAAAGGAATTCATAATGTCACACAGCCCTGCTGCACCAATGCCATTGCACCCGCCCCCTCCCAGCTCCCATCCGAGGGATCCAGACTCATCCAGCAGGTTTACAAAGCATCCACCCTGAAACCTCCTATTTGCAAAGCCCATAATTACCATCTGTACATTCGTCATAATACCAGTCGAGTTCATAGTAATCCGCTTCGATAAATTTCTGCATAGTCAGGATTCTCAGAACTGATTTTGCCGTGTTTCTGAGGTCAGGTGAAACGCAGCCATGCCTTCCTGCCTTTATGGTGAGCCGAACTGAACGGTAGCCTCCAAGAGATTGGAAACAAGCTACACATTCTCAGTGACTGACTAGAGCCAGAAAGAAAAGGGAAAAAGGAGAAGGGGAAAAAAATGAAGGGACTAGAAGGGGTGGGGGGGAGAAAAAGCAGGGAGGCAGGCTTCCAAAGCCAGTGCCCTCACGCTGCATGCACACTCTCATAAAGAAGCTCAGTCCAGAGCCCTTGAATGGGAGTAGACCAAATCATCCTATCAAAAAGCTGAGAAGGTGACGTCAGGGACACACACCACCACTTGGTGCTCCTAACTCGATCCTCTCTTCCCTGCTCTCCACACATCTTTCAATCGGACATGTTGCCATGGAGACTGGTCGGCTCTGCAAATGATGCAGAGATGCAGGAAATGTCTTCCATGGATGCTGAAGCTATTTGCTTTGAGGGCTATCTGGCTCCGTGCAATGAGAAAATAGGAGTTTGTAATAAAATAACATCAAATAAAGCACACGAGGATTTGAAGGGACCCGGAGGGCATCTTGTCCGACATCTTGCTCCCAGGGACAAAGACGTCTATTCAAAGTTTCCTTGCTGTATTTACTGGTCTACTGTAATCACACGTCCTAAATCTGAAAAATAACATTTTTTTTAAATAGAGGTGGGGGAAGCAAACTTTGACTCTTATCTATGTGAACATTAACTTTTCTTTAGTCCTTTCAACAATGACCCTAAAAAAATATCTGAGAATGTACAGAACAGAGTGAGAAGAAGTAGTGAGTGAGTCATCATTTTCAAAAGTTCTCTCCGAAGAAAAGGTTTACTCACAAAAACCCATATTGTATGAGCTTTTCCCATGCTTCCAGGGAAACAAAAAATTAGTGTGCTTTTAAGAAAAATAATACACAACCAAGGAAAATTTTGTAATAAAGCTAATTATTAAATTTCAATGCCCTCCATCTCCAATAATGATGGCTGAAACATGATAATTATCTCTAGGTTCTGTCACTCTGCCTGATTTCCCAATCCCACAATATCAACTCTGACTTCAACTCCTCATTTTCACTCCACCCCCTATATGTCAATTATAGTCGGACTCGGTCATTTCTACCCCTACAATATTTCTCACTGCCTGTCCACTCACAGTCACCACTCTAGTTCAATGATTTCTCACTGGACTATTATAATATCTTTCTAATTGTCTTCCTTGCCCCAAGTCTCTCCCCATCCTAATTTTTCTTCCTCAATGCAGCCAATGTAAAGAGTAAAGTCATACTCCTCCTCAATAGGTTCAAATTTAAATTTTTGTCATCAATAGTCCTGGAATTTGCGAAAAAGGACATAAAATACCAATTCATCAGAGTACCATATGAAACCTATGCTTCACAGAGCAAATTTTAAAATTAACAGGGCTTCCCTAGAGGGAAGATCATGGACTCTCTTAAGAGAAAAGCAACCAGTGAGGGGAAATAAAAAATTCAGAATATTCCATTCCAAAATTCAGAATAAGGTCTTTGTAGAAATACTATCTCATACTGCAACATATTTAACATATATAGGATTGCTTGCCATCTAAGGGAGAGGGTAGAGGGAGGGAGGGGAAAAATCGGAACAGAAGCGAGTACAAGGGATAATGTTGTAAAAAAAATTACCCTGGCATGAATTCTGTCAATAAAAAGTTATTATAAAATGAAACTTAAAAAAAAAAAAAAGAAATGCTATCTCAATTCTTTCACTTGAAAATTAGACTGAAGCAATGAGGATTGAGGGGACATTCTCATCCATATCTCATCCAGTTGTGAAGAGGTTAAGAGTCAGCCTGAAACAAGGGAAACCTCAATTTGACTATAATCAAATCCAGAGCAAATATAGTGGGTGGCAAAGACGATGATGATGATATTGGGTGGTAGTGATGGTGATAAGCTCTTATAAAGCTCTTTAAAGTTTACAAAGAAGTTTTGCAATGGGAAATGTTCAAAACTATGTTTGCGTATATTTTGAAAATAAAAATCTATTATTTTTAAAAAATAAAAATCTATTATAAAAAAAAAATAAAGTTTGCAAAGAGCTCCACACATATATCAACTCATTTGATTCTCACAACAATCCTCTGAGTAAGAACAAATTTATTATCTATTTTTAGATGAGAAAACTCAAACTGACTTGTTTAGGATAACACAGCCAAGTGCCTGGATTTGAATCCAGGTCTTCATTCCTCCAAGAATACTGTCATGCCACCATATATGGACCGCACATAATTTACATTGATTAGTTGATTTCCTATCAACCATAAATAAAAACTGCCATACCAAGCGCTCACAAAAGTATACCAGCCTAGTAGAGTTGGTTGTTAATCTAAATTCCACCAGTGGGACTCTATGTGCCAGTGATTAGAACTGGTCATTCACCCTTAATTCAGCTGCCCAATAAATCATCCAGTATTATTCTTCCAGCATATATATACAAATTAAGCCTCTCATTAGACTTTTTATCTGTTTCTCAGGTCAGGTGTACCTTAATTCAATTGAATTTAACTCAACATTTGTTAATCATCATACTTTATGTAGTAAATTGCATTAGGTGCTGGAGATACAAAGATTAAAAGCAATTACACAATCCTTGCCTGAAACAATCTTACAGGGATAGGGCAAGTATAAAAATAGTATTCAAATAAAACAGAGCATAAGAGCAAAAGAGAAATCCAGAAAAAATTGCACTTAGAACACTCTTAGCTAGGGGATGGAAAGGAGAAAGGGAAGGAAGAGGGAGAAAGATGGCTTTCTAGAGGAGGTAGCCCTTTAGGTGAGTCTAAGAGGAAGAATTTCAATAGGAATACATTAAGAACAATATGGGGCAGCTATGTGGCACAGTGGCCAAAGTACTGGCCTTGAAACCAGGAAGAATCATCTTCCTTAGTTCAAATCCAGCTTCAGACACTTACTAGCCATGTGATTCTGGACAAGTCACTTAAACCTGTGTGCCTCAGTTTCCTCAAGTCAGTAAAATGACTTGGAAAAGAAAGAGAGCAAACTACTTCAGGGTCTCTACCAAGAAAATCCCAAATGGAGTCATGAAGAGTAAGTCACAACTGAACAACTACAACAGCAAATACTTACATTCTATGCTTGGGGATGAGGGAGAACTGCTTTTAATGCAAAGAGATAGAAGGTAATGGGGAAAGATCATCAAATAGTGGAGCCCAAAAGAAATGGGAAGTATATCCAGAGAAGTGATGTGAAATAAAGTCAGAAAAAGATATTAAGACTATGGAAGACTTTAAATACTAGGATAAGAAATTTGTATTTTTTCAGAAAGACCCTGAAAGATTATTGAGTAATTCATGCTTCAAATTGTGAAATAAGAAAAGTATTTTTGCAACTGCATAAAGGGTGTAGGAGAGAAGGGAAAGACAGGAGGAAGGGAGATCAGTTAGGAGACCACATAAGAAATGATGGCAGCGTGAATAGAGAGGAGTGTATAGATGCCAGGGATGGGACTGAGTATTGTGGGGGGGGGGGGGGGAGGGGAGAGGGAGGGGAGTAGAGACAATAAAGGGAAAGAGTCAAAGATGAATAACATTAAGAATTCAACTCTAGGTTTCTGAGAGGGTGGTTTGCCATCAACAGAAATAGGCAAGTTAGGAGAGAAGGAAATCAGAAGCAAGTGAAAAGATGATAAATTCAATTTGAGACATTAACAGATTGAGATGCCAGCAGCATATCCCAGGAGAGATATCCAAAAAGCAGTTAGAAATACAGAAAATTATTAAGAATAGAGATACAGACTTAGGGGGCCACTGCATAAAGTGGATAACTGAACCATTAAGAACAGATATAATTATCTAGGAAGGATATACAGCAAAGAAGTCCTAAGACAAAGCATGTGGGGATACCAGCATGAAACAGCAGTTGGGAGGAAGATAGAAGTACCTGGACAAGTGGATGGGGGCATAGAACAAATCAAAGAAAGCCAAATCAGGGGAACATAGGTAAGAGGAAGAAGAGGTGACAAAGTGTCCAATACTACAATAGAGTCCAGAAGAATGAAAACCGTTAAGCCTATTGAATTTAGCAATCATGAAGTCATTGGTGACTTCCATTGGATGTGAGCTCTTAGAGAACAGGGACTGAATTTTGGATTTCTTTGTAGTGCCACTGTTTAGCAGACCCTTTGGCACATAGCAGGTACTTTAAAAAATGTTTAATAACTGCTCCCCATGTCATGGGGCTGAGTGAATACATCCTTAGATTTGAAGTCAGGAAGCCCATATTTCAAATTCTGCCTTACACACTTCCTAATTGCATGTGCCTGAGCAAGGCATTCAACTCTGAGCTTCAGTTCTTCATTCACTGAGGGGAAGTAATAATGCCTGCCTCTGAAGGTTGTTGTGGGGATCAAAAGAAATATTTGTAAAGTATTTTGCCAAAAAAAAAAAAAATAAATAATAAAAGAAAGAAAGGAAAGGAAAGGAAAAAAAAAAAAAACATACAACTGATTGACCCTGGAGGTGATAATTTCAATAGACTAGAAGACCCAGAAGACAGAATGAAAACAGTTAGAAGCCTTTTAGATAACAAAGGTCTGTTGTAGTGGCTAAAAGCTGGAAAATGAATGGATGCCCATCAATTGGAGAATGGTTGAGTAAATTGTGGTATATGAATGTTATGGAATATTATTGTTCTGTAAGAAATGACCAGCAGGATGAATACAGAAAGGACTGGCGAGACTTACATGAACTGATGCTAAGTGAAATGAGCAGAACCAGGAGATCATTATATACCTCAAAAAACGATATTGTTTGAGGATGTGTTTTGATGGAAGTGGATCTCTTCAATAAAGAGAGCTAATTCAGTTTCAACTGATCAAGGATGGACAGAAGCAGCTACACTCAAAGAAAGAACACTGGGAAATGAATATAAACTGCTTGCATTTCTGTTTTTCTTCCCGGGTTATTTATACCTTCTGAATCCAATTCTCCCTGTGCAACAAGAGAACGGTTCGGTTCTGCATACATATATTGTGTCTAGGATATACTGTAACCTACTTAACATGTAAAGGACTGATTGTCATTCTAGGGGAGGGGATGGAGGGAGGGAGGGGAAAAATCGGAACAGAAGTGAGTGCAAGGGATAATGTTGTAAAAAATTACCCTTGCATGGGTTCTGTCAATTAAAAAAAAAAAAAAAAAGATTACAAAGGTCTGAGAAGTGGATGAGCAATGACAAAGTGGAGGCAGAAATTGTTTCTGGTTATGAAAGGAAGACCGGATACAGATGTTGACTTGAAAGCATAGCAGGATCAAGAGAAAAGCATCCATTTTGAGCTAAAGGAGCTCCAGGATTCTCTAATCCAAGTCCTTCATTTTATAAACAAGGAAACTAAGGTCCATGGAAGGCAGTGCTCCAAGAACACCAGAAAAACAGGAGAGAACCTAACATTCAAGCCTGCTTCTTAAAACTCCAAATATATTGTTCTTTCTGCTGTATCATCCTTCTAACTGACCCTAAACCTAAACCTAACCTAAGTCTTTCAAGGATAGGTGTTACCTAAAGATATTTGAATGAACAACAGAATAAACTACTAAGGAAAACCAGAAGAAGATGGGGTCAAGGACAAAACCAGAAGGGTTTGGGAAATGAATTAGGACACTTCACTTACTAAGAAGGGAGCAAAGAAGAGAGAAGACTCAGAGGTTTTGATGAAAGAGATAAAGGGAAATTAAGGGACTCGATTTTCTCTTAAAGTTAGAGGCAAGGTCATCTGCTGAATGAGGGCATTAGGGATTTAAGAAGAGAAGTTTTGGAACAATTGCAGGAGTGTGATGGAGAGTTAATCAGGGATGCAAGAAAGACTGTGCAGGAGGGAATATACAAGCAAGAGAATATGAACTTTTAACAGACCCATTTAGCACAGCTGCCCGACTTCCTCCAATAGCATTTAATAGCTAGGAAGTAGATGCTATAAGGCAACCAGTATTAGGACAGAGAGCCAGGGATTCAAGGATGGAGGGTAGCACTTTGCTATCCCAATTAACCATAGGGTCAAGACTATGAAAAAAAGGAAAATCAACTAGAAGAGAGGCAAGAATTGAGGAATAAGAAATCAATGAGGAGGAAGAGTAAGTTTAAAAGGAATAGAGTGAACAAAATATCAAGACAATCAAAAATGTTGGTGATCACCCATTCCTAGCTAGCTCCTTCCACATTGTTTTCAGAGTCAGTCATTCCCACAAGTTCCAAGAAAAAAAAGTCAATTTACTCATCCAAACAAAAAGGTCAGAGTCTTGTCTGACACATTCCAAAGTTTAGAAAGAAAAAGGGGAAATCATCTTCTCAAACGGACACCTCAATTGAACTTATCCAGTGTAGCAGATCTGAAGTCCAAACATCTTCAGTTGGTCTTCAGCTCCTGAATCGATAGATATCAATAGATAACCAATAGAAATAATGTTTTACAAAAAAAGTTTTCCTCTCCTGATTGATTTGAAATAATGATCAGTTAAATAAAACAGGGTGCCTTTGGGATAGCTTAGATTTTTTTAAAAATCACAATCAACATCGAGAGATTCTACACTGATAACAGATGGCATGGTGTTAATGAACAGCTTGCCATCAAGTATCCTTAACTACCCTTCCCTCTCCGTCTGCCTTTAAAAAAAAAAAATCTGCTTTCAAGACTAATATAAAACCATCTCTCACTGCACATGTATAGTCCCTCTCCACTTTTCACCCCATTCACACATCAAAAAGAAAAAAGCAAGGTTGTGCTTTTGTACAATAGCTTCAAAAATGCAGCATGAAATTCTATATAAGTTGAATAGACAAAATGTACAGCATCTCTGACTATCATTAAAATTAATCTGAACCCCAAGGGAAGAGGAAAAGGGAATTACACACATCTACAGATTTGCCTTATGTCAGCAGAACCTTCAAGAGAGGAAGAGTGATTGAACTAGCTAGCTAGTTGCTTGTAATAAAGAGTTCACTCTGCCAATGAGGAACAAAGTATAGATCCACAGATGAACTGGAAATCCAAAGCAAATTGTGACCTCTAGTCCCTCTAGTAATCAATCCTCCACCTAATTCCTGACGTCTGTGCTGATTTTGTGGGAGTGGGAAATATCACAGAAAGCTGAGCTGCAATTGAATGTATTTCTCACAGCATTCCAGATATGTCTTAGTGTACATGCTGCAAAGGAAAATTGGTACTTTGCAAAGTATCCTTCCATTCCACTATCTATTTATTTTTCCCTCTTAAGGAAGATAAATTCATTATCACCAGAAAGAATGAGCAAAATGAGCCTATGTGCAGCTAAAGGAGGAAATCCTTAGCCAAACAAGAGGCTGTCATGATCAGAAAAGATCAAACAAACACTCTGGATTATACAAAATTAAGGAGTTTTTGACTAAACAAAATCAATGCAGCCAGAAAAGTGAAATGAGAGAAGCAGAAGCATATAATGGAAAAGGGCATAATACCTGGAGTCTGAAGCTCTGTGTTTCAGTGCTGACTATAACTTAATACCTATGTAATTTTGAAGGGATTTTAATCTCTCTGGGCCTCTCCAGGTATCTATAAAATATAGATAATACTGAAGGTCCTTTTTAACTCTAAATCTATAAATAAGAAGAAGTTGTGGAGAGGATGAACAACAACAAAATTGCATGAAGTATCTTTGGGAAAGAAGATATATAGGGAAAAGACACAAATGTGTGAGACCAAAAGACATCCTTCAATAGATAAGTGGTCAAAAGATGTGAATAGTTTCGAAAAGAACTTCAATCAATAACCGTATGAAAGATACTTCAATTCACTAAGAAAAAGAATGCAAATTAAAAACAACTCTAAGGTTTTGAATCATACCAATTGGCAAAGATAAAGATGAAAAAGTCCATGCTACACAGACATAACTGGTTGAGCTATGAATTGATCCAACCAGAGTGAAAGACAATTTGGAAACAGATAAGAAAAGTCATCCCTTCTGACCCCAGTGATCCCTGGGCATAAATGTGCCCATTGACAAACCATTAAGGAGGTCAAAGAAAGAAAAATTATACGTGCCCAAATATTTATAGCTACATTTTGTGTGTTGTGAGAAATGGATGGGCATTTGGGGTTTGCAAATTTATGAAAATTAAATTGAAGAAATAAAATTTAAATAAAAAAACTGAAACCCACATGGACATCAAGGAATAATTAAGAATGGAGTTTATGTTCCCCCAAAAGAACATGAGCTCCTTGGGGGCAGGGACTGACTTTTGTAATTAGGGGTGGTGGCCTGAGATTTGAAAAGAATCTTTTGTTCTTTGTCCTTAACCCTCCACTATGATCTTCACCTTTCTAAACTCTTTGGGAACAGGGATGAGGGTTGGAGAGTCACATCCTGTAACTTCTATAAGATCCAATTAGTGGGGAATCAGGGGAGCGACTCGTGCTTCAGGATAGGAAATAAAATGCCGCCTTTGAAGTTTCAAAGGTGTGTCTACTTGCTTAGGTACAGATTCTTGGAAGAATGTAAAATAAATCTTTCCTGCATTCATCAATCAATGAGTCAGTAAAGTTCTTGCTAAGATATTGTGTTTCTTACATGTATGATTGCAAAAAAAATCAAAAACTAGAAACACTAGTAGTCCAAAGATTGTTCAATAGCTGAATAAACTGTAGCATGTAGACATGCTCTAACATAATTGCATTATAAGTAAATATATATGTGTGTATATGTTATTAAATTAAATGTTATTAAAATAGAAATTTTTTAAAGATGACAAATTTAGAGAAAAATGGGAAATGGGATGAACAGCTGCAAAGTGGAATGCTTCAAGAATAAAATACATGATGACTACATTAAAGTAAAATAACTCATATTTTTATTTTTCTCCCACAATAAACAAAACCCTTGAATTTATGTATTGCCTTCCAAATAACTCTAATGGATTAATATAACCTTTTGTCTGATTTTTTTTAATGGATCTGATTTTTAAAATAAATAAATTCAATTTGGGGGCAGGTAGGTGACACAGTAGATAGAGTACTTCTGGAGTCAGAAGGACCCAAATTCAAATTGACCTCAAACTCTGTGATCCTAGTCAAGTCACTTAACCCCAATTACCACCTAAAACAACCAAAAGACCAAAGGGGGAAAAAAGATAATTTTTATAAGATATTATTTGTAACTTCTTGATGTTTCTTATAATTCAGGCAAAATGCTATTACATTTTGAACAACTTGTAATTGCCTAGTAGGGATAATAATAAATAGGATGGTAACATCAGGAAGATCTCAGAAGCTGAAGAACTATAAAAAGTAACTGCACACAATGGACAGTGATGAACACAATGATCATTTTACACATACATACCACAGAAGAAAAATTAGCCTCTGTAACTATAGCTATTCATGATCATGTTGCATGTGTGTATTTGTCTCAGAGCCAACACAGCTGCAGCCACAAGAGCACTGGTTCTCAAGGTAGCTAGAAAAGGAAATTTTGAACTCAAAAAGTGCTACACCTAACAAATCTGCTGTATTAAAAAGCTCAGAAAATTTTCCACCATGCAAGTTAAAGCAATGGCTAGAATCAATGTTGTAAAAAAAAATTTTTTTTTCATAACTTTTTTCTGTTGTTATTGTTGCTGTTGTTGTTGCTGAGGCAACTGGAGTTAAGTGACTTGACCTGGGTCACTCAGCTAGTATTAAAGTCTGAGGCCAGATTTGAACTCAGGTCCTCCTGACATCAGGGCAGCATCTGCACCATCCAGCTGCCCCTCAAAACTTTCTTAAAATACAAATCTGATGAGCCACTTCCCTGCTCTAAAAATTTCAGTGGTTCCCTATAATCAGGTTTCTATCATTCATTAGTAAATTTGAAGAGAACATGATTTATTTTTGATATATATGGGAAAGGCTTGGCAAATGAAAATAAATTGTTTTCCTCAAAGTCAGAAAGATTTGAGTTCAATCCTGTTTTTGACATTATACACATTATATCCATGGGCAGTTCTCAACCTCTTGCTACCCCAGGATACTATCTAAGACTAAGTTATAGACACTAATCAGCAACTCTAATTAATTAATGTCCAGAGCAATGAAATAATAGCTCCAGATCCAAATGACAGTTTGCACATGATTGGATTTATGAGTCTTTTATCCAATGGAATTTATAGTTGTAGGACAAACTATCCAGATGACTTGGAAAATTCTGAATCCTAGGATTTCAGAGCTGAAGGAGATCTTTGAAACCCTGTAGGTCAGTCCTGTCATTTTACAGATAGGGCAACAGAAAGTGACCAAAAGTCCTTGCGTTTCAGAACAGGTGGTAATCTGCATTTGAAGCAGGAATCCCCTATACCAGTGAAATCATAGGTAAAAGCCTCAAAAAAATTAAGAAGTTTTAAATTTTCATTGTTGTTAAGTCATTTTTTCTGTCATATGCAACTTTCTGTTATCCCATTTGGAGTTTTATTGGCAAAGATACTGGACTAGTTTGCCATTTTCTTCTCCAGCTCGTTTTACAAATGAAGAAACTGAGGCAAGTGACTTGTCCCCATAATCATATAGAAAGTATATGGGGCCACATTTGAACAAAGATCTTCCTGACTTATTACACTACCTTATTTATCTATTATTTAATTATATTTATTTATATTGATTATAGTAATATAATATAAATATATATTATTTAATTATAATAATTTATATTGACTTAAAGTCTTCCTTCCAATAGCTTATGATCACTGATTAGTTTTGGTCCTTTAAGGTCAAGCAGAATGACAACCCATCATATATTTAATAACTGCAAATGTGTATCCTCTAAACATCTCTTCTCCTGGCTTATACAACCCTACTTCCCTCAACCAATACTCTTCAGCATGGAGAAAAAGTCCTATTGGGATTTTAGCTATTAACCTGGGAAATAATGGCCTGATATCTCTGATGCAAAGAGCAGTCTTGCTAAGTCCAGAGAGGCTCATCACAATTAGCTAGGCCAACAGGTGGGCTTTTTCTGCCCCAACATCTGATGAAGATCATACAGAAAAACTGTGATCTGCATTACTAGGGGAGATCTTGAAAAACAGTGGAAGGCTCTGCTGGTCAGGAACCCCTTTTTCCAGCTAGCCTCCCACTCTTGGATTCCAACATATCAGCTGAATGATCTTCAAGTTCAAGTCTAGCAACTGACCCATTAGCAACAAGGAAAGGGGCTATTTTGAAGATGAGACTACACCGGTTATGAGATATCTTTGTGCATCTGACTTTTGGTTAAAAAGACAAGAGCAAAGATGTCTCTTTGTCTTTGGAGGGTACCTGACATCAGAATCTTTAAATACAAATACAGTAAACTCATCAATGTATTGATTTTCTTAAATGTTTTCACTCAAAATACCAAAAAGAGACAAATAGCAGCTGACATTTAGAGAGTGCTTTTAGGTTTACTAAGCATTTTACATGGTGCCAACCATTATCTCACTTGACCCTTATAATAACCCTGAAAAATAGCTAGCCCAGGTACTATTAACTCCATTTCCAAGATGAGGAAATTGAGGCTCAAAGAGGTTAAGTAATTTCCTCATGCTCACACAGCTGGTGAGTGCTGAAATTCAAATCCAGATTTCTGAAGTTTCTCAAATTTCTCAAACCCAGAGACATGGCTGCATCCTAAAGACTGGTGCCTGTTTGTCTGCATTGGATCAAAGCAAGATGAAAGGGAAAAGAGAGTAGTGAGAAAAACAAAATGATAGCAACTCTCTCAATAAAATGCACACTCCTTGAGAGCAGGAATGATTTGATTTTTTTAATTAAAGCTTTTTTATTTTCAAAACACATGCATGGATAATTTTTCAACATTAACCCTGGCAAAACCTTGTGTTCTAATCCGCGCCCCCCCCCACTTCTCCCAAATCCTCCCCAGACAGCAAGCAATCCAATATATCTTAAACATCTGAAATTCTTCTATAGATATTTCCACAATTATGCTACACAAGAAAAATCAAATCAAAAAGGCAAAAAATTGAGAAAGAAAACAAAATGCAAGCAAATAACAACAGAAAGAGTGAAAATGCTACGTTATGATCCACACTCAGTTCCCACAAACTTCCCACAGTCTTCTCTCTGGGTACGGATGGCTCTCTTCATCACAAGGTCACTGGAACTGGCCTGAATCATCTAATTGTTGAAAAGAGCCCCGTCCAGGAATGATTTAATTTTGACTTTGTGACCCCAAAGGGATCATGTTTATTGGTTGGCTGATTGACTTCCTCAAGGTCACACAGCTATTTTAAGGCAGATACCAGAATTCTAATTCCAGTGTTCTGAACTCAAGTTCAGAGCTCTTTCTTTTCATTGTTATAGTCAACAAAGGGTTAACCTGGACTAAAGGGGTCTGCTTTGGATGATAGCTGGCTTGCCCATAAGGACACAGCATGGTAACACACCTGGCTGCTGATCTGTTCCCTCCACACCCTTATTTGATGAGAGACAGAACTGCATTCTACAGATGGATGCTTGTTTGTCAGGGTTGAAATGAAGCAGGAAGAAAGGAAAATAAGAGCAATAAGAAAAAAATGATGGGAAGAAATACCAAAAGAGATCAGGGCTTTAATATGATGCCAAGGATGATCAGCATCTGACTGAAAATACTAACTTTGGCCCAAAGACAGGTGCAGGGGTTATTTATGCAGATGAATGTTAATGGCTGTATAATGAAAGTAAACAAAGGAGGAATGGAGAATGATTGATTGACATTGAAGGAAGAGGAAGGACAAGAAAGGAAGATGTCTGCCAGTGACATAGGAAGGGCAGAAAGGAGAATTTGGCAGAGGAAATATAATGTCCAATATTACCATAGGGGGAGGCAAGAGAGACACTTAACCAATGCAAGCCCAAAAAATTTGTGCTTACTATTGTTTAACCAGAGCTAGACCACCTCAATCATAGATTTAAATCCAGATTCATCCTATGTTACTCTGTAACCTTGGAAGCCCATAAGAAAGAGGGACCAGGGAACAGTGATCTTGTTATGCTAATTCAATAATGCAGCAAGAAAGAGGAAGTCACATTCACTTTAGTCAGAGTTAACTGCCATTTGTAAAGGACCTCCTTTGTGCCAAGCCCTGTGCTAAGCTCTGGGGTTTCAAAGAAAGACAAAAGACTATCCCTGCTTTTAAGGAGCTCGAAGCCTAATGAGGGAGGCAACTCCCATCTACAAATAGCTTTGGAAAGACAAGATAGAGACAGGATAAACTGGAGAGAAACAAGTGAGGGAAGGAACTGAGAAGAAAGACAGAGAGAGGCTTCTTGTAGAAATTTGATATGGGAATTTAAAAGAAGCCAGGAGGCAGAAATGAGAAGGGAGAGAGTTCTGGGCTAGAGGACAGCCAATAAAAATACTTGGAAGGCAGGAGATAGGAGTGCTAAAACCTACCTAGTCTTAGTCCTAGACCACCAAGTAGGCCAGGGTCACTTAAAACCCAAAAGGTGTGTTCAGGGTAATGGGCAGTAGGACCTAGGAGACTGATACCAAATCATTGCTCCTAAATTAAAAAAAAAAAAAAAATCAGCTAGAACAGGAACTCTTTGAAGAGAAAGACTGAAATATAAGCTATAAAAGTGGATAATTGTTTGTTGAATGGGAAGTGCAGACAGTGTGGTGTAGAACTCTGGAATCAGGAAGATCCAAGTCTCTTATCTCAGATACTTTCTAGCTGTGTGACCCAGGAGAAGGTACAATGTCTCTGGGCTGCGATACTCCTGTAAAATGAAGGTGCGTGGACTTTTTGCTTTCATTCTGTCTCATTTTTTTTAAGTGTAAATGAGTGAAATATGGCCTAGAAAAGCTAAACACTAAGAGGAAGACATTCAGAAAGCAGGCGCCCTCATCAGCCAGATAGGATTGGCAAGCCTGCCAGGAACACACACCTCTTTCTCTTGGCACCCTAACAAGGTTACCAGAAGACCTGAGGCGTGGAAAAAAAAATGAAGTTGCTTTTTAGCTGACAGACATTGAAAGTGATTCTAGTACAGAAACCTACAGAGACTGACTCCCTTGTAGAAAGGATATCATGGGTTTTTCTGGGAAGGGTTGGGTTTTAGTTGTTTACTTAAGTTCCATAGATGTAGATTCTTTCTCCCTGTTTTCTATGATTTTAGTCAGCATAATCTTGATATATATAGAGATCTCTCTCTCTCTCTCTCTCTCTCTCTCTCTCTCTCTCTCTCTCTCATATATATATATATATATGAGAGAGAGAGAGAGAGATATCAATCAAGGTTATGCTGATTACGTGTGTGTGTGGGGGGGGGGTTATATATATGGTTATAAGATAGCTAGGTGGCACAAAAAATAAGTGTGCCCAGCCTGGAGTCAAGAAGATCTCAGTTCAAATTCAGCCTTAGACACTTACTAGCTCTGTGACTCTGGGCAAATCACTTAACTCTGTTTGCCTCAGTTTCCTCATTTGCAAAATGAGCTGGAGATTTGCCATAAAATCCAAAATGAAGTCATGAAGAGTTTGTAACAACTGGAAAAAACAAAAATCTGTCTTTCCCCTTTTTTTGTTAAGAGACCAGTGATTCTTCATCAGGATAGGAAGTTTTGAAAATTCTGAAAGGGGCTGTGAAAAGTCAAGTATATTGATTCTCTATATATCTTAATAGTATTGTAAGTATGTATATTGTAAATATGAATGTCAATTTATTTGTGAAAATGATTTGTGTACAAGCCAGAGATATCATTAATGAAAATATGAGAAAGAAAACAGGAAGGCTTTTTCTTCAACACACTTTTCTCCATTAACTCATATCTTCACTACTGCCCAATTAACTGAAAGGTATAAAAATTAAAAGATTCCCCATTATTCATTAATTATTTTTTTAAAGTATGAAGGGGAGCAGGGTGTAATATGTTGGCAGAGATAGCCAGATTGTGAAGAACTTTAAATGCCCAATGGAGCTTGCATTGTATCCTTAAAAACAAGAAACAGAAGCTTCTTGAAGGGTAGAATGTTACAACTATATTTTTGCTTTGGGAATAATAATGTGGCAATTATGTAGAAGACGGATTATCAAGAAGAGAGAATGGAGGCAAGAAGAGCAAATACAAGGTACTAGTGAGAGAAGGAGAGAGCCTGAATTAGGGTGGTGGCCATGAGTAGCAAAAGGGGAACAGATGTAACAAGCATATTGTGGAGGTGGGATCAGCATAATTTGGCAGCTAATTAGTTATGTGAGATATTCAGGATAAGTGAGATATTCCAAAGTGAGCAAAATTATTGTGGACATATTTAAATATTCATTTATGCCACTAGCTATTTACACCATTGGAAGGAAGGAAGGGAGAGAAGGAGGGAGGGAGGAAGGGAGGAAGGAAAGAAGGAAAGAAGGAAGGGAGGGAGGGAGGGAAGAAGGAAGGGAGGAAGAAAGGGAGGAAGGGAGGAAGAAAGGGAGGAAGGAAGGGAGGGAAGAAGGGAAAAAGGAAAGAAGGAAGGAAGGAAGGAAGGAAGGAAGGAAAGAAGGGAGGAAGGGAGGGAGAAAGAGAAGGAGGGAGGAACAGAGAGAGGAAGGGAAGAAGGGAGGGAGGGAGGAAGATTTTTCATCATTTCTGACACCGAATCCAGATTTTCCTCTGATTTGCTTCCTAGCAGTCACAAAATCCTTGTGAAACACTTTCAATGATGGAGAAACTATTTTAAAGGAAAATATATAAGATTAGAAATGGAAAGTATCAGGCAGGCATTAGAGATCACCTTTTCCCCATGACTGAGAAGTAGACAAAAAGAAGTCTTGTTTAGTTTAAATCACAAGTAAATTGATTTAAGCTGTCCATGGGAGTAGGTTAAGAAAGAAGCAATTACAAAAATTTGCCCATAAAAATACATTATTTGTTGTGAAAGCTTTTTTTTTATGTTCAATATCCTGGTTTGATGTCTCATAGTACAGAAGAAAGAAAACTTGTAGTCAGAAAAAATAACAGGATCACAGATGTAGGACTGGTAGGAATGTTGAAAGTTAGTGAGGACAAAGGCCTCATTGTACAAATGAGGAAACTGAAACTGAGAGAGGTAAGTGCCATGTACCTCAAGTTACAAAGATAATAAGTATCTGAGGATGGATTTTAATCCAGACCAACATTCTATGCACTGTGACCTGGGTTCAAAACTTGACTCTCCAGTTTAGAACTATGCCCAGAGGGCTATAAAACTGTGCATACCTTTCTATCCAGAAGACTCACTATTGGATCTATATTCTAAAGAGATCATAAAAGGTGGAAAAGGACTCATATGTGCAAAAATGTTTGTAGCAGCTCTCTTGAACTAGAAATTGAGGGATGGTCATCAATTGGGGAACTGAATAAGTTATGGTATATGACAGGAACGGAATATTCGTGTTCTATTAGAAATGATCAGCAGGCTCATTTTAGAAAAGCATGGAAAGACTTACAAGAACTGATGCTGAGTGAAGTGAGCAGAACCAGGAAACACTATATATAAAAATAGCAAGATTATGTGATAATCAACTATGAGACTTAGATCTTCTCAGCAATACAGTGATCCAAGACAATTCCAATTACTCTGAGATAGAAAATGCCATCCACATCTAAAAAGAGAGCTATGGGAACTGAAAGTAGGATCAAAGCACATTATTTTCACTTTTTCTTGTTTGTTTACTTTCTTTTTTTCATTGTTTTTCCCCATTTGGTTTAATTTTTCTTGCACAACATAACTAATATGTTTAAAAATATTGTATATGTATAAGCTATATCAGATTGTTTGCTGTTTTGAGGAGGGAAGAGGAAAAAGAGGGAAGGAGGAAAAAATAGGAATACAAAATCTTGCAGAAATGAATGTGGTTTAAAACTTGAATGATTTGCCTTCAGTTTAGGGGCTCTCTTTTTACACGGTCATAGTCAAATTCAAAGGCAGCCCCGAGAAACAAAAGCATTTTGTCTGTTGAGATAGTAATAGCATTGTCTTTATGTATATTTTGGGGAAAAAAATAAAATATTATTAGAAAAAAAAAAGACTTGACTCTCCAAATTTACTATATGAGCTCAGGTAATTTATATGACATCTTTAGATCTCAATTTTCCTTAAATGTAAAATTAGGGAATTGGACTAACTGACCTCTAAAGTTTCTTCCAGCTCATCTTAAAATATAACTTTTCTACCCATCACACTAAGAACAGTCAGATTTTATAATGGATCCCCTAGCACCTGGCACAGGGTCTGGTACATAGAAGGTACTTAACAAATGTATGTTGATTGACACAGTAGTGGAATGCTGGAGTCAGAAAGGCTCATCTTCTGGATTTAAAATCCAGCCTCAGACACTTACTAGCTCTATGACCCTGGCCAAGTCACTTCTCCCTGTTTGCCTCAGTTTCCTCATCTATTAAATGAGCTAGAAATGGAAATGACAAAATTACTTCAGTAGCTTTGCCAAGAAAAATCCAAATGAGGTCACAAAAACTTAAGACATGACTGAAATGACTAAAAAGCAAGATTTGAGTCAATACAAGACTGTGATAAAATGCTGAATTTAGTGTTTCAGCCTTTCACGATGCTTTGAATATACCCATCTTCTTAAAAGATTATAATAATAGAGTTCAAGGCCATTAATTGCTCAATAAGTACTTTTTAAGCACCTTTGAAGTAGGTGTTATTATCCTCATTTTACATTTTAGGAAACTGAAGCAGACAGTAGTTGAGTGACTTCTTTAGCTGGTTAGTGTCTGAGGCAGCATTTGAACTTAGGTATTCCTGACTCTGGATCAGGGATAAATCCACTGAGTCATCTACCTCCTCAAAGAAAGGTAAAAATGCTCACTGTCTAGTGGAGGAGATAATTATGTACAAACAAGATATTTATAGGACAAATTGGAAATAATCCACAAAGGGAAGGCATTAAAATGAAAAGGGATTAATTAGGAAAGGTTTCCAGTAGGAGGAGGGATTTTGGCTGGGGCCGACCAAGCTGGAAAGCTTTTGAGATGGTTCAGCAGTCTGCCTGAGTTTCCAGCTGAGAAAGTATGAAAGCCTCACCCCCATAGGGTGACGATCACCAGGGGATGAGAACCTCTCCAAAGAGGGGAAAGCTATGATCTGCATCTATATGATGAAGTGTCTACAAAAGGAAAGTGACAATCTTGAAAGAAGCACTATGTGCTTATCATAGAGCAACAAGATGCACAAGTATACATGGATTCAACTTAAATGAAACATAACATAGGCTCATAGAACAGATCC
This sequence comes from Antechinus flavipes, assembly GCF_016432865.1. NCBI lineage: Eukaryota > Metazoa > Chordata > Mammalia > Dasyuromorphia > Dasyuridae > Antechinus > Antechinus flavipes. Next base: position 42,812,822 of record NC_067402.1, on the reverse strand, counting down.
CAAGTCTCATCAACATCTCTGTTATTCTTCCAAATCCATCAAGGAAGGCTTTTACTTAACTATCAACCCAGGACATTTCCGTGTCCCTTTTTAGATGTCTCTATCCAACTTTCAGAAATCTGAATGCTTTCTGATGATAAATACAGTCTCTAAAATGATTATTTCCTCTGATCTGCATTCAGTTTAGGGGCTCTTTTTTTTTATACCACCAGTCAAATCCAAAGGCAGCCCCGAGAAGCAAAAACATTTTGTCTGTTGGGGTAGTAAGAGTGGGAGGGAAAGGATTTTTTTTTTCATTCTAAAAAGTAAAAAGAAAATAGTAAAAGTCAATTAACAAGGACTTTGTTCCTGTTTTGCCCATAATATACCAACTGCCTGGTGACAGACAGGATAAACAAATTAAGTGACCTGGCAAGGTGCTTTCTATATGTCACAGGGGTCACCTTCCTTGGTTAATAAATGACAGATTCATATTTACATTTTTTCAGTTCCAGCATGGACTCACCCTACATGGTCTCCTGCCCCCACGAGGTGTCTGGGATTTATGTCAAGGACAAAATACACAGGTCATTTTGACTCCCTACAAGCCAGTAGTTAGAGAAAGAGCTCACTGGGAATAACAAAGTAAAACCAGGTGCATTTAGAATGAACTCGTAAGCCCAATGAAGGATAGAAATTTTTGTTTTGTTTTAAAGAGAAATGTTTTAAAGAGAATTATTTCAGTCACGCAAACTAATTACTGACAACTGTGCTGAGAACAAGCAGGGCTCCTGGGCCCATGTTAATGAGTACCAAAGAATCATTTGTAATTAAATACTCAATATGTAAACAGATGCCACTGAAGTTGATTCTTTAAGAGGGTAGGGAATGTTTTGGGGATTTTTCATCAGATATGACAGAAGTGCATTTTGTCAGGGCATTCTGCTTTGAATTATCATCAAATTCAAATTGGCAATATCCAGATTAATGAGGCGTCACCTAATCTACCACCATGTAAAGAACATATTATACATGAACATAATCTGAAGAAGATGACTCACTAAGCAATAAGCTAATCATAATGGGAAGTAGTATGGTAGAGTGGGAGAGAGGACGGCTGAAACTGACATCAGAAGACCCGAGTTCAAATCTCATCTTCTGCTTCTTAGTCAATCATGGACAAATCATTTGAGTTTTCTAAGGTTCAAGTTTTCTCATCTGTAAAATGAAGATACTGGAAAGAGATCATCTCCTGGGTTGGCTCCAAGTCTGTATCTATGATCCTATAATCTGGTCATTATGATTTGGGGGAGTTGTGGGGAAGTAGGGAGGATGAAAGAGTAGGGCTCAGAACTGTAAGGAAACTCCCAATGTGGAAAGTTCCTTTACCACTGAAGATTAAGTTCATCAAGAACAAGTTATTTATCATCGAGTTGTCTTTGAGGATGGAAGATAGTACAGAAGAAAGAATACTTGTCACATAAATTGAACTATTTGCCATCTGGGGAGGGAATGGGGGGAAAGGAGGAGGAAATTGGAACACAAGATTTTATAAGGATTAATGTTGAAGAATTATCCATGCATATGTTTTGAAAATAAAAAGCTTTACGAAAAAAAGAAAAAGAATACTTTTTAGAAAAAATAGGTGATTTGTCCAGGATCACACTGCTAGTATACCTCAAAGCCAGGCCCTAAAGCTAAATCTTCCTGATTCCAACTCTGGTTCTTAATCTAATATCATATCACTTATATTAATTATTAAAATATTAATACTGAAATTAAGAGGCCAGCATGGCATAGAAAATCTAGTGATGTGTAAGGCTTGGGTTCAGATCCCACCTCTAACACTTAAAAACAATAAAACCAAAAATAGAATTTCCCAGTTTGGTTGTTTTTCAGTCATGTTTGACGTTTCATGCACCCATTTGGAGTTTTCTTGGTAAATATATTGAAATGGCTTGCCATTTCCTTTTCCAGTTCACTTTAAAGATGAAGAAACTGAGGCAAAGTGACTTGCCTTGGGTCATACAGCTAGTAAGTATCTAAGACCAGATTTAAACTCAAGAAGAATCTTCCTAATTCAAAGTCTGGCTCTCTATCCTCTGTGCCCCCTAATTGCTCTCTACACATGTCAAACAGGATGTCCAACAATACTCCCAAGTGCCTCTGGGACCAGATTAAAATGTAATTAGGAAATATTTAACAAAATGAATAACATATAGTCTGTTTGTTTTTCCACGTCCTAAAACACATAGTAGGTACTTAATACTGTTGCTTGATTAATTAAACTCTGTAACAGTTTCTTTAGTAGCTTCACTATAAATGAAAGAAGACATATATTGAAACAGTATTCCCTTCTGGAAAACAAAATGAAACTATATCCCAAGATTCACATTTTGCAAGCCCTTTGCTCCCCTTGCCAGACCAAAACTCCAAAGAGGAAAAGGGCCTATATATACAAAAATATTTATAGCAACTCTTTTTATAGTGGCAAAGAACTGGAAACTCAGAGGGTGCCCAATGCAAGCAGAAGGACTTAATGTGATGGAGTACTATGGTATTGTTTAAGAAATTATAAAAGGGGATGGCTTTAGAGAAACCTGGGGAAATTTACAGGAAATGATACAGAATGAAGTGAGCAGAACCAAGAGAATAATATGTATATATATATATACATATATATACATATACACACACACACACACATTATGTTATATATATATATATGTAATTATATGTTATATAATATAATAAATATATATGGTAACAACAACATTCTAAAGACTGATAAGTTTGAGAGACAAGCACTCTGATTAATGCAATGGCCAATCTTAATTTCAGATGATTTCCAGTATTCCATCTCTTGACAAAGATGTGATAGATTCAAAATGTAGAACAAATAAACATTTTTAGACATGACCAATGCATGAATTTGTTTTGATTGGCTGATTACACATACTTTTAATCAGTTTTGTTATTCTTTTTCATCTTCTAAATGGGGAGAGAGAGAAAATAAATGCTTATTGATTGAAAAATAAAAATATTTTAATGGATTATGCTAATTGGTTAAAAAGAAATCTTCCGTATTGCATCCTGGTAACTGTAACACCAAAATAAAACAGTACTGTCAGCCCTAAAAAGGATGGTCACTTACGAAAATACTTCAGCGTCTCTTCTATCTGTTCAGTTGTTAGGTCGATATTAGCATCAGGAGAAATGAGGGGAGTGTGGAGCCAGTCGTCGTGGTCATAACCATAGATTGTATCTGCTCTTAGCTTGTAATGGGGCAGTTGTTCCTCCAGTAGACTGATGATTTCAACTTCAGGAAGATCAGTACTATTGCACACATCTGAAAAGAAAGATTGAAAATATCAGGGATGACCTGATGAGCTGTGCAACCTTGAGCAAACCATACACCTCTCTGAACTTCAGTTTTCTCATCTGTTAAATGAGGGAGAGATCAGGCTAAATGATCTTTGCCGGATCTAATCCTACATTTTGTGCTTCCATAAATGTTCTTCCTATTTTACTTCTGCTGTATGCCCATCAGCATGGCTCTCTCAAACCACCTATCCTTACTTAGGATCTTAAGGGTATTTTTGGCATGTTTCTTAATTAAGGGGGTTGCAAATTCCTTGGAGGTAGTCCCCAAATTTCACTTTTCTTCTAGATTTTAATACCAGTTTACACAAGCCTCTCACTTGAATCTAGGTTAGAATCCTGCCTCTGAAACCACCTTCCTGTGACCCTTGTCAAGTCAACTAACTGCTCAGTGCTCTAGGAAATACTCTTAAGACTGTAAGTCATAGAGACAATGCTAATTCGCATTGATAGCAGAAATTGAGAGTTTCCCGTATCACATGAGCAGTCTCTATCCCTACTTATTATCATTTGTTGTTATTAATATCATATGTCTATATATGAATTGCATATTTATAGTCTTCATGATTAGTAATAAAGAATATATTATTTTATATGATTTATATTATGCTATTAGCATGTTATGATAATATAAATGAGTTTCTCATTATTACCCCATGTCTACTAATTCACTAATAATAATTACAAATTATAATAATTAGTATTATTGGTGAATTAGTAGACATGGGGTTCGGGAAGGGTCTGAGTTCTAATCCTGTTTCTGACACTAGCTGTATAATAATGGGAAAGTCATTTAATCTCTCTCAGATTCCATCTTCTTGTCTATTAAATGGGAACAAGATAGCTCAATAGATATAGTTCTGGGCCTGAAATCAGGAAAATGCAACTGCCTGATTTCAAATCTGGCCTCAGACACTCCCTAGCTATATGACCTTAGACAAGTCACTTAACCCTATTTGTCTCAGTTTTCTCATCTGTAAAATGAGCTAGAGAAGGAAATGGCAAACTACTCCAGTATCTCCACCAAGAAAACTCCAAATGAGGTCATGAGAGTTAGATACAATTGAAATGACTCAATAACAGCAATGATCACATTGACCTCAGAGGGTTATTATGAAGATGAAGTCCGATAATATGTCTAAGTTTTGCAAACCTTAAAACATTGTATATGTTAGTTATTAGTGTTGTTATTAAGCCAATAAATGAGCATTTATTAAGCACTTACTATGTGCCAGTCAATGTACTAAGTACTGGAAACATACATACAAACAGAAAGGCTTATTAATGTCATTGACTAACAATTCACCTTTAGGAATTAGAATTCAACTGAAGCAATCCATATGAAATCTTTCACAGACACATAATTGTAATTATAGATTATAGACAAGGACCTTGGAGAGACCTTGAAGGTCACTTGGAAGGCCAACCTATTTGGGACCAAGGACCAGGGTTGTTTGAGATCAGAAATACAATTTGTTGACATCATCAGAGAAGGGAACTTTGAAATCCTAAGTTCATGTCACTGCATCCAAATCCAGCTTTATTTCCCACTTTTCCATTCCTGTATTCAATAACATTAGTTAAATGCTACTATATAAGTCAACTATAAGGCTCCCGAATCCCTAAAAGGGGAGAAAAAAGCAAAAGCTTTTTTATCTTTGAGTATTTAACCTAATTAGAACATTCTAATTAGCAGGCAAATCACTTCCCAAAACACTAACTATGACGGAAGCATAGCATTATAAGACCCCCCTCCAGGCCAAACAGGCAACTTCCAGCTTTCAAGAAAGAAAGAAAAAAAAATATCTGAGACTCATGAATTTCGGGATTACAGATCTGGAAGGAGTCAAGGTCACTTGGCTCAACACCTTCATTTTACAGATTAAGAAACTGAGGCCTAGAGAAGGTAAGAGGTTCTATTATAATGAGGCACTTGTAAAATAGTCTCCTAACTCAAGAAAAGCCTAAGTCTCGGTAGTTAGGTTCCGGTCATAAGCCTGTGAGGTAATCGTCCAAGTCAACACAAGATGATGCCTTCAACTTCTTCCCCAACTTCTTCCCCTACCTCTTCTCATCACTGGGAGGATGAAGGATGGGGTGGAAGAGAAAGCTCAGGACGAATAACAAATCAAATGTTTTCTATGAAACATTTAACTCTTTCATTAATGTCCCTAACTGGTTTGTGTCTAAATTAAAAAAGAAAAAAAATGTAACTAGTTAACAGTACTAGAAAATCCCCACCAAATGTCAAAAGAGCATCCAGGGTCAAGAAGCTGCCATCCATCCATCAGTCAGAACTGTCTGGCTGAAGAGTAAACAAAGCTAGCCTTGTGATAGGATGGGGGCAGCTGGAGAACAGCAATGTGCCAACCAAGCCCAACCTCCCCAAATTAGTGCCAGCCTCTGTCACCAGGAAACCAAGAAGTATACAGAGACCCATCCCCAAGGGAAGTGAGCTCCCAGGGACAAAATTGGGCTGAATAGCCAGACTTTTTTTTTTTTTTTTTTTTTTGGTCTTTGACTGGGGGCGGGTGGGGAGGGAGGGGAGTGAAAGAGAGAGAGAGAGAGAGAGAGAGAGAGAGAGAGATTTTCTTTTGTCTAGTAATACTGTCACATGCAAAGATCCTGTCACACTGCCAGATTCACCAAGAAAAACCATGCTGGTATTTGATTTCCCCTTCCCCTTCACCATGCTCAAGGTCAGCCTATTTACAGTGCAAAGCATGGCCAAGGAGGTATTACATTCTCTAGTACCTCCTAGGCTGACTACAGGGATATGGTATCAGAAAGCAAAGCAGAGTTTTTTCTTTGCATTTGTTCTTCTAATTCTGTGCTTGTTCCCTCTAGCATGGAGAGAGATCTCTGAGAGGATAAAAGTTCCATTCAGCAAAGACTGAGCCCTTATAATAAGAATGGCATCATAATGCTGTAAAAAATTACCCTGGTATGGGTTCTATCAATAAAAAGTTATTAGAAAAAAAATAAGAATGGCATCGTGTAAAGTGCCAGGGATACCAAGACAAGACTCAGGAGAACCTGGACTAGAAGAGTGAATTAACCTTCATTTTTTCAAGGCCCAACACAAAGGCTATGTCCTGCAGAAAAACTTTCCTTTTGTCCTCTAAGATAGAAGAGTAATAATTCATATACATCTCCTTTTCTTCATTCATATAGTCACCAACATAGTTCTATTCTTCTTCTCCCCTCCTTTAGATTATTGGGGTACCTTCTTCATTGGTCTCCCCACTTCCATTCTCCATTCTCCTCTCCAATTTATCCTCACCAACCTTCTGTGGCTCCCAATTGCCTGTCGTCCAGGATAAAATAGAGGCTTCCCAGACTTGTATTTGATTACCTCTACTCTCTGACTAGAACTTTTCCTTCCAAAGGCCTCCTTTTTCACTCTCTATTTCAGTCAAAGCAGACATCAAAAACCACCGTCCAGCTCCTACATTCACACAAGCTAATTTCCATTGCCTGAAAGGTATCCATGTCTATCAACAAACATTATTTTTTCTTCAAAATTGTTTCTGTTCCACTTCTTCTGGAAGCCTTCCCTGATCTTTTCAACGACCACTATTCTTTCTCCTATTATTCTTCATTTTCTCATGTGCCCAGTACAGACTGGGTAATAGTTTATGTTAAAGAATTGTAGAAGTGAAGTCAAGGAGACCTGAGTTTGAACAAATCACTTAAAGCTTTCAGGGTTGCAAAGATTATTATTATAATTGTTATGATCTATATTGGATTACTTAATATCTAGGGGAGAGAATGGGAAGAAGGGAGGGAAAAAATTCAGAACACAAGATTTTGCAAGGGGGAAATGTTGAAAATTATCCATGTATGTTTTGAAAATAAAAAGCTTTAATTAAAAAGATAATAATGATTGTTATGATCTGTCAGATCCTATTTCCTCATCTAGGAATAATATTTAACATTGCCTGTGATACTGATCTCAGAATAATATTAAAGATCAAATGAAAAAGTGTTTTTTATAAACCTCAGTTTGTTATGTAAATGTGAGGTATTATTATGATGACAATTTTTTCTTGACATCAAGAAGACCAGAGTTTGTATCTTGCCTTGAACACTTACTTAGCTGTGTGATACTAGGCAAGTCACTTTTCTTCTCTGTGACTCAGTTCCCTCATCTGTAAAATGAGCTGGAGAAATAAATGACAAACTACTCTAGTATCTTTGCCTCATAAATCTCAAATGGGGTCGTGAAGATATGACTGAATAACAACAGCTCATGTACCTACTTCACAGGATTATTGTGAATATCAAATGAATTAATAATATACAAAGGATTCCTTAGAGTGCTATATAAATGCTACTTATCATTCTCATCATCATCATCACCATCATAATATTCTCTCCAACTACCCCTCCCCCATTAAATGGAAGATCCTTGAGGATAAGGATTACAATTGTTATCTTTATATTGCCAGTGCTCAGCACAGTACCTAAGCACACAGCAGTACCTTAACATATGTTTGTTGAACCGAATTAAATGGAGAAGAATGGGACACCTTTCACTCAGAAATCTACATGACTTTGCCTGACTTTATGGCAGATCAGGGTTAAGGAATCAGGGCCAAGATTTACAAAATATACAAAATCAATCTGTCAGGTAATTGGAGCTTCATTGCCCAATTTTGATGTCTGCTTTTAAACATATTAAGCAGCAGTTGCATGGGATTTCCAAGCTTTCTTGTCTGTATTAGCAGGGAAACATTATTTTCTATATAAACTCCAAGCTAGCAAGGAAGAGGAGACCAGCATTGGGAGTGGCAGAGCTCAGGGTGCTGTGCTATGGGAGCCACCTGCCAGTGGCTCCTGGAGGTTTAACTCAGACCTTTAGAATGGATCTCTTCATGTGAGAGGAGGAGGAGGAGGAGGAGGAGGAGGATGATACAGGGAGACTGAGGGGCAGTTGCATTCTCTGACCTCTCTCCTTTTCCCTCTGGCCTCCAATTTATCTCATTCCCAATCCACAAGCAACACCTGCATCAGCAAAGGCTGCCCTGCAACTCCTTCAGATGTTATGATCCACAGCTGTGGAGGCTCTCGGAGAATTGACCTGCCCCTTCACCTAGGCATGGTCCTTAACACAGGGGTAGTTGAATGGAATTTATAGTCGAAAAAGAAAGGTGAAGGTCCCTAAGCATCCCTGCAAAATTGGGAGTGCCATAAAGGAACCTAGAGACTGATTGGGGAGAAGGGGAAAAAACAACAGTGTACACACTCCTGGAACAAGGAGGCAAAAGGAAAAAGTAGTCATCAGGAAGAAGGAGTCAGGAAAATACCAGAATTGAGTAAGAAGCAGGGAAAACAGTGAAAGAACACAGGGTGAAGGGTGAGAAGGGGGAAAGCAATGTCTGGCACATAATGACTTTGAAGAAAGGCAGGATGGATGAGAGATAGTATCCATTTTAGGAACAACAACAAAAGAACTGTTTTCCATGAAATGAGGTAATTTTAAGCACCTAACAAGGGACAAAATACTGTAATCTCAACTGAAAAAACTAAATAAACAAAACTGAAAAGGAAAAAATGAAAGCTAAAATCAGAAGAGCTAACTACCACTCTCTCAATCACCAACTACTGACCAAAAAAAGGATTAAATTCTAGATTAGGGATTAGCTCCTGAGGCCAAAATTTTTCTAAGTCACTTGTTACTTGGCAGGCGTTATGCTAAGCACTAGGGATACAAAAAGGGCCAAAACATCAGATATCTTCAGGTTATGTAGTAAAGCAAATAACTGTTAGAATAAAGGAAACCTGTAAATCTAGCTACCCTTTAGGATACACACATATGTGTATCTTTACGATACATAGTAGATACATATAACTTATATAGTAGTATATGTGTAGATACATATAAGACATCTATAGGGTAGAAAGAAAATAACCTCACAAGAGAAGGCACTGGCAAATGAAGGGACCAGAAAACACCTGGAATTGAAGCTCAACTAAGCGAGGACCACCACTGAAAAAATTCAGAGATGAGGGATAAGATTTCATAGTGAGCAACAGTAGAAAGACCAGTATAGCTGGATCACAAAACCAGTGGAAGAGAAAAAAATAGATTGATAAAGTAGAAAAAACTAAGTTCTAAAGAGCTCTAAATACTAAACAAAGGGCTTCATATTTGATCCTAGAGATAAGAACAGGGAGCGAGGGGAGTTTATTGATTTATGGGGCAGATCTAATATTTAAAGGACATCATTTTGGCAATTGTGTGGAATATGGATTAAAAGAGGGAGAACTTGAAGCAGAGAAATCAGTCTGAAGGCTAGTCATCCAGGCAAGAAGTGATGAGGAGCCAAAGTAAGGTTGTATGCCTGTGAGTGTACAAGACGAGATTTATAGGAAAGATGTTGTGGAGAAAGAAATGACAAGATTTGATAATTATTGGCTATGTGGGATGAATGAGAATAGGGGAGTTGATGATGATATTAACCTTCCAAATGTAGGTGACTACTAGGATAGGGATACCCAAAAGACATAGGGGAGCATAGAAGAACAGAGAGTTTGGGGGAAGATAAAATGAGGTCTATTTTGGACATGTTGAATTTGAAATGTCTAATGGACACATAGTTTGGAAAGTCCAACAAGTAGTTAGTAATATATGCCTATGAGATGCAAAGGACACCATGGCAAACACCAAGGTCAAACTTTGGGGAAAGGAGAAATCAGGTAAGATTTCATAGAGAAGGAGGCAGTTGAAGGGGGTTTCAAAGGATGAGTATGATTCCAGAGCCAGACTTTTGAGGCTAGGGGAAGGTACAAAAAGATGAAGGGATCAGTGGTCATAGGATGATCATATGTAGAACTAGAAGAGACCTTAAAGATTAATGAGTCCATCCTCTTACATTTCCAGATGAAGAAACCAAGGGTAAAAGAGTTTAGATTGGAACTTGGGTTCTAATTCAGATACAGTAAATATTTCAGATGGAAGGATTTTTTTTCCCTTTTTAGATTCTTCAAATCAACTACTGCTTTACAAATACTGGCACCTAGAGGGTATGATGGAAGAGAACTGGACCTGGAACCAAAAAGATCTGAGTTCAAATCTGCCCTTAGACACTTACTAGCTGTGTGCTCCCAGGCAAGTCTTAACTTCTGTCTGCCTTAATTGACTCATCTGTAAAATGGAGATAAAAATAATAATATTTACCCCCCCCAGGAATATTAGGAGGATATTATGACACAACATGAGTAAAGCTCTCTGTAAAACTTAAGACATCATATAAATGCTAATATTATAAAGAAGAGGAAAAGATAGAGAAATCTCAAACTTGAACAAATTACAAAAATCTTTCCTCTTCCTAATTCCCTGCAACTCACTTGAAATTCTGTAGAGTCACTAATGAAAAGGAAGTTAACCAAAGAACCAGTCTTTCTTTCTTCCCTTCCATGCCCAATGGGAACAATTCTCCAGTGAAACTGGGCTATCTTCATTTCAAAGCACCTGAGCAATTGTTTGAGAGTGAAACCAAGTTTAAAAAGAAAAGAAAAAACAATTTATCTGATTTGGGCATTAAAGAAACACCCAGATCTACCTAGAAAGCATGTCTGGACTCCCAAATGTAAGGGTGAAAAGGATTCTGATCATTCCTCAAAAAGTCAGATTATAAGATAGCCCAAAGACAATGGATAAGGACTTGAAGATGGGAGAGCAGCTTTGGAAAGCAAGGTTCAAACAACAGAAGACTATTGAGGAACAGGGCTCTGCTGTCCAAAATCTTGATGCAAATCTGCAAAAACCAGAATCCAGAGAACCCAATGCAGGATTCAAAATAGAGATATGAGGCTACCGAGAGGCTGTGAGGGGTTCAAATAAACGGATATCACTTAAAATGCACTGGAAATCTGATCCTCCCTATGTGGGTCAACAATAAGACCACTCAAGAACAGAACAAAGCCATGGGAACACGACTGATGACTCCAACAGATCCCGAGGAAGAAGAAAGAATTCTAAGATGTCTGTGATAAAGGAAAGAAATAGGATAATATAGACTAGTCCTCTGAAAGCTGGGTCAAGATAGAAAGGGACATATTACCTATAGAAAGGCTGGCCAAGTTAAGTGAGTAACAGCAAACTTTAAGCTTAAGTAATGAGCCAGGGAAGGGAGAAAGGCTGGGAAGGGAGTGCTAGAGATGACTAAACTACACAAAGAAATGCAAACACCACACCAGATCTGACTTGTCAGCCTCATTCTATAATTGTCAATGGAACTATAATAGAAGACTATGTTCTGTTTGTATTAACCAAGAGAAAAATGACTCTGTTTGTATTAATGAAATGAATTCTGTAGTTAAGAGTTCTTTTTGTACCTTTTTATTACCTGTTGCCTCATTACCAAGAGGAATAGGCACATTATGAAAGAAATCCCCTGGCATCGATCCCTGTTCCCCATTCCTGAGTTAGTAAGCTATTGTGGCTATTTATTGTGTTGCATGGTGTTTTTTAAACAGGGTTTTGGAAGGACTTTTATTCCATAGATTAGGTTACTGTATTGGGAGTTAAGGAAACCTGAGTTTAAATACCACCTCAGACATTTTTTTTAAGCACTTTTAAATCTTTCTTTCTCCCTCTTAATGTTGTTATACCTTTCCCACATGGTTATCTCCATTTTATCCTCTCTATGTTTGGACATAAACTGCCTGCATATTGCTTCCATTGCCTTCTCCATTAGACTGTAAGCTCCTTGAGGGCAGGGATACCTTTTTTGACCTTTCTTTCTATTTGGCAAACAGTAATTGCTTAATAAACGCTTATGGACTTAACTAACCTCTCCCGGCCCCAGTTTTCCTCATCTGAAAAAAATGAGGAGGTGGAAGCCGATGACTTCTCAGCTTCCTTTTAGTTCTAAAATTATGACCATATGATCTATGAAAGGCAAGTATGCAGCAATATTACTGTAGACAGTTATGTTCAAACGCATGCTGACTGCATTACAGATGAGACAGCATAACTGGATTCTTCTGGTTATTTTTAAATTGCCTAGGATGAGCTCCAAGATGAAGCATTTTGGAAGCCAATTCATTTTTTCTAACAGATCATGCCAAAACAAAGTTCTAGTGCACTGCCTATCATACTGAATTTACCTCTGACAGTTCATTTATATATAGTAAAAAATCAATTATCTGTGCCACAAAGATGTTACAACAGAAAGGCTACAGAAGACCTGAAATCACCTTCCAGCTCAAAAATACTGAAAGCCCTCAACTATAAGGGGAGAGAAATAGTAATAAACACTATCAACCTCACAGGTTATTTTGAGAGAAATGTTTTGTAAAGCTCAGTCCCCTAGATGCCAGCCCCCTTTGCCCTATGCCAGTTGTGGTTCTGGTGATTTGTAAGTGACAACTTGCAGCATAATAATGCTAAGAAACTACCCATTTCCTAGATGAGATAAGCTAATAAGTCAATTACAGAAAGTAATCTGGATTGTAAATGAGGAAAAAAGGCATCGGATGCTAATGAGAGCAAAGCTGTTATTTCCATCTGTCAGTAGGGATGGTTCAGTGCATTCTGTCACCACCCCCCAAAAACAACAACACATGTCCTGTTGCTAGTAGATTACAAACACCCATCATCACAGTCCAAAGGAAGCACATTTATTTGATAATGGACAAATCAATTATTCCAAACTCGTCCCTCCATCAAACCCTGTACTCCGTCTTAAGAATTTTCCCATCAGGAAAAAAATATGCTACTATATGAAGTACAGCTTATTGTGGGAAAATTAGAATGATACATATACACACATGTACATACATATAGAATCTGTTAAAAAGGAAAGGAAGCATGGGAGAGTAGAGAAAGTGAGAATAATGGAGACTAGAGTTGACGTCCCTACTCCGACACTTCCTAAGTCCCTTAATTTCTCTAAGACTTGAATGATTAAGATTATTATATGCTATAGGTAGGTTTTAAATGACTGCTAAAAGAAGGACTATCCAACCCAATAGGATCAAAGATCTCTGATCTAATGATATAAAAAAGCTCTAGTAATACCCGCGGAAAAAAGTTATTTACCACGAGAGTTCTTAGAATTTTAAAAAATAAGGGGAGATTCAAGCTCATCAATTTTACAAAGCAGGAAACAGGCCCAGACATTTTAAGTCATAGCATCACAGGATCTGTTCATCCTTCATTCTAGAAGAGGACAATGACATCGGAGAGGTGATATCATGACATACAAGTAAACTAGATTTAAGTGAGGGAGGGCGGGGCAAGGTGACTTGCCTCTCTTTCTCTTCTAGAGCCATGTGGGGTCAGTGGCCAGACATAAGTCAGGACAACTGGTGATGGACTTGGATGCAGTGGGAGGCTTTTTTAAGCTAAGATTTTTAATAAATGTCCCTTTGACTAATATCACATCCATTCAGTGATTAATACTAGGGAGTAACTGAGGCAAAGATCTACCTTTAGAACTGGAAGGTACCTAATCCAGATGCCTCATGTTATAGATGAGAAAACTCAAGCTCACAAAGTTAAGAGTCAAAAGATTTAAGTTGAGTTAAGTTAAGAGATTTGAATAAAGTCACACAGATATCAACTAGTAAATGGCATCCACAGAATTTGAAGCCAGATGCTGCTCTAAATAACTTGGTCAAGATCCCAGAGCTATTTGATCCTAGTCCCATGCTCCCACTACACTGTCAGATTGTCTTCAGCTTAAGATTCTCACAAAGACTTTGTGGGTCCTTTCTCAAGAATGGAAACAAAGAGGATAAGTTCCTCTCTTGGTTCACTTTATTTGTGCAGTATAACTGCTAAGAATCCCAGTTCTCATTCAATGAGCAAAACGTGGTGGCCAATACTACCATCTAGTGTCCATGGAGACTCAATACAAAGGTAACATAGCCTTAAGGTATAATGCTCCACATAACTATTTTTCCACATTTCATAAATGATAACTCAAGTATGGGAGGGAGGGAATTAACTAGGTGGGCTCTTGAAAATGATCTACACACACACACACACACACACACACACACACTTTACAGGGCATCTACATGGCACAGTGAATAGAATTCTGGGCTTAAAAATCAGGAAGACTCATCTTTCTTAGTCAAATCCAGGCTCAGACACTAGCTGTGTAACTCTGAGAAAGTCACTTAACCTGTCTGACTTAGTTTCCTCATCTGTAAAACGAGCTAGAGATGGAAACAGCAACCGCTCTAGTATCTTTGTCAAGAAAACCCCAAATGTGACCCAAATGGGGTCACAAAGAGTCAAATATACAATTCCACAACAAAGTCAGTAGTAAAGTTAAGGTCTGAACCCATCATCTATGCTATTGCCGCATCTACGCCTTTTCTATTTGATCTGATTTGTGGCTTCAAAAGCTGCCGTTTTATTTTCCTTTTCCCCTCGTTGCCCCCAGAAGAAGAACCAAAGAGAGATTTTCATCTGCCTCCTTCCTTTAGTACTTTCAAACTACTCATTCAGCAGAGAAAAAAAAAGTAGGACATAAAAAGAAGTAGGAGTGATAAAAGAAGGGAAGGAGAAGAGAGATGGCTATCAAACAACAAACTAAACTTCTTTTTCTGGCATTCTTAGGATCGAGCATTGGAGTCTAGGGCTTAGATATCATCTGGCCCAATTTTACAGATGAGACAACTGAGGCCCAGAAGGGGTCAAGTTTCTCCAGATTGAAAGAATCAAAGTTGAGATTTGAATCCCTATATTCTAACCACAAAGCCAACTCTCTTCCCACACTGCGGCACTGACAAAAAGGAAGCAAAACTAGGATAGAGAGTTCTCGGGGACACCTGGATTCTGAACTAGTTCCTCATCTCAGCTCTTTAAAAGATAACAACGCCATATAGACTAAAAATAATTTTAACTGGATTCAAAAGAATTAAAATGAAAGACATACCTGAGAAAGACTCTGAATCCAAGATGGTCACTTAACTAAGTTTCTTTCCAAAGAGGAGTTAATAAAAAGTAGACTGAAAGTTCAGCCTTGTGCAATACAGCAAGTTTAACGAACTGGCGACTGCCCCTTGGCCAGATTCGGTTGGGCAATGTAGAAAAACAATGAAAGGAGGCCCTGGACTATCAGACTTCAATATTCAGGATCCTGGATTTAAACAGTTGATCAACAAGTACTTATTATTAAGCACAGGTCTGTAAACTCCAATAAATTTCAATAGCCCTATGCCTCCAAAATACTATCATCCAAAGCCCTTCCTAACTGTCTGCCTTTCCAGTCTTCTTGCACCATTCTCCCTAATATCAATTCTTTGATTCTGGTCTTTCTACAAATAAGATTCTCCATCTCTTGGCTTTCAGGCACCTTCCTGGGCTGTTCTCCATGTGTGGAATGCTCTCTACCCCTCTCCTCATCTGCCTTCTAGCTTTCCTTCAGGTTCCAGCTAAAATCCCATCTTCTGTGACTTTATAATTCTAATGTTTCCCTTCTGTTGATTATTTCTACATTGTTGTTTATTTCAATGTCTCCCCAATGATCTGTGAATTCCCTGAGGTCTGTGACTAAGGATTGCTTTTTACCTTTCTTTATATGTGCTCAACACTCCCTGACACATAGTAGGCATTTAATAAATGATTACTGACCAAATACTTGGTGCTAAAGACTCTGAAAAGTTTTGGGGTTACAAAAGGCAAAAATCATAAAAAAGTGAACACAAAATACTACACACACAAAATTCAAATAAGGGAAATATTATTGACTAATTTGAGGTTGAGAGAAGGAAAAGCTTTATGAAGGAAGTGGGGATTGAGTTAGCCCTTAAAAGGCAAGATTTAAGGAGAGAAAAGGGGTGTGGCAAAGGGAAAATCCAATATTTGTGAACATGTTTCACCTCTTAAATATCTGGTTTGACAGAAGGAAAAATGTGGAGGAACTAAGGATCAAATCATCTAGGGCTTTGAACATAAATCCAAAGAGTTTATGCTGTTATTCAGCATAAAAAGAACCACTGAAAGTTCTAAGGTTGGGAATGCTTTGATCTGAGGTATACTTTAAAAGATTTAAACCAACCATCAACCAGCTTAAAGGAGGAGGAGTCGACTTCAGTCCTAAGCAAAAGGGAGTGTGTCCGAGATGATTAAAAAGCCAAGCAAAGCACAAAAGGGAATTTCAATTGACTGTGCATTTGTATGACCAGAAAAAACCATAGAAGGGAATAGGAAGAAGAGAACCAGACTGTGAGAGGCGGGAAATCAAGAAAAAGGAACAGAGGCAAGAAACCAACAAAAAAATTTTTTTAAAAAACTTAAGTAATAAAAGTCTGCTTTTCACGATACTTTTTTGATGCTCAAAGTACTTTATACATATGTGTGTATAAAATGTGTTTATGTGTATATTTATATGTGTGTGTCTATATATGTATGTATATAAAATGCATAATTGTGTGTATGTGTATATGCATGTGCCCAACTCTTCGTAACTCCATTTGGGATTTTCTTGGTAGAGTTAACTGGAGTTATCTAAGGTTCCTAGGTTCCTAAAAGCCACCACCGGCTCTACAGCTACTACCAACCTGGAAAGACTCTGAAAATGGACCCAGAAACAATCAATCAACCAGCAAGGATCTGTCTGCATCACTCTTGGGAGCAGAGGTATCTACCCCAAATACATGAAGACTTCCCTCGGTGCAATGGGCAGATGGGAACAATTTGTTCCAGTAGCCATGAAGGCAGCTCAACCAAGGGCTGTGGAATGCTGAGAGCTTGGTCAGATATCAAAGATGCTAAGACCACCCACTGCATCATGGGACATGGCCAGTCATCTTGACTTTTTTCCCATCACTGGACTTTGATGATTCTGGAAGAAAGAATGATTTTGTGCAGCTCTGCTTCACTTAAATGTAATTCACACATGAATCAAGATATTACCATGTCATTGATTCCCTTCAAAAACAAAGACCAAACAAGTAATGTTATGGTGCCATAAGAATAATAAAGATGGGGAAAGATAAGTGAAGAAAATAAAAATAGGTAAATAATACACACAATGACTAAGGTAATAAAAATTAAAAAGCAGCCACATTCTAAATGCAGTGATCATTCTTCCTAGTAAGCAGATGATAAAACATACTTTTCCCATCTTGGTAGAAATGAAGGGCCATTGTAGGTGAGGAGTCTGGGATGCTCTGTTAGGCAGAATTATTTTGCTGGTTAGTTTTGATTGATTCTTTTTCATTATTACAAGGGAAAGTGAAAAGCATTTATATAGGAAAACTTCTATTTTTCAATGAACATAGAAATGATCATATCTATTGACTGACCAGTTAAATAATAAAGAGAATTTTTTTTAATTAATTGAATAAAAAAATTAAATGCAGAAATATTAAAAATAGTGCTGCATCCTTTTTTTCCCCCTGAGGCAACTGGAGTTAAGTGACTTGCCTCGGGTCACAAAGCTAGGAAATGTTAAGTGTCTGAGGCCAGATTTTGAACTCAGGTCCTCCTGACTTCAAGGCTGGCTCCATCCACTGCACTACTTAGCTACCCCTACTGCTACATCCTAAATGAAGTTCCTGAAAAGATCAGAATTCAATTTTCATTGCCAGCAGGAGAAACCTGATCAAAAAAGCTTTTCCCCCACTAAGTCTATGTATTCTAGGGAAGAAAGGGAATAAATATTTATAATGAACCTACTATGTACTAGACACTAAGTATTTTTAATAAATGTTATCTCAGAATGATCCTGCAAGTGAGGTACTATTTCCTCCATTTTATAATTGGGGAAACTAAAACAAACAGAGGTAAGTGAAATGCATGACAAAACTACTATGGCTAGATTTAAACTTGGGTATTATCTGACTCCAGAATCACTAGCCACCAAGCCACTTTTAGTCAATTGATTGTACTGAAAAATTGCTCTAGTATCAAAATACAGATGAATAAAACTTAAAAGATCAAAATAGCTCAGAAGGATTTAAAAAAGGATGGAGAAACCAGAGAAAGAACTGATGGACTCTGAATGCAAATTGAAGCATAATATTTTCAATTTAGGAATTTTTTTTGGTTTTGTTTCTTCTTTCATAATATGACTGTGAAAATATGTTTGACATGACTGCATATGTATAATCTATATCAGATTGCTTGCCATCTTGAAGAGAGATAGAGGGAGGGAAAGAAAAAAATTAGAACTCAAAAACTTTCAAAAATTTAACATTAAAATTGTCTTTACATTAATTGGAAAATAAAATACTATTCTTAACAAATTTTTAAAAGAGAAAGAACAAGGACAGATAAAGGGGAAAAAAAGGAACTTTTAAAATTCTTTTTATAACTTGTCCTCATTTGTTACCCATATACACACCCCATTTTAAATGGTTTTCTTTGATCTTTTATCAACATCTCTTAGCCCTTACTGGGGGGAAGGGGAAGGGAACCAAAACTTCTCTTTTTTAATTATCCCTTTTCAAAACCAGTTTTAAAAAAAAACATTTTAAACCCAGTATTGAATCAGGTTTTTAAGATTCCAAAAAAAACAAGTTACTAACTTCCTTGGTACACTAGATGGTGCTATCTACATACATGGCCATTTTTACCTTTTCTTCCATTTTCTCAAGCATAATGAGTATGCGGAAGAATAGGTACCAAAGAATAAGAGTACAATTTGAAAATCCCCTGGTGTTATATATACATAGATGTCCAAGTTCATAAAGTTGCTATGGGTCAAGAGAAAGAATTTGAATTCAGGTCCCCCCGACTTGTTAGTCCAACAATCCCCTGTCTACAACATAAAATGCTTCTTTTATGACATACTTACCATGTCTACACATAATAAATTATGGACTTCCAAGATCATTATTAAGTCAACAAGCATTTATTTAAAACCTAATATGTGCCAGAAATTGGGCTAAGTTTAATACCCTCTGAGCCTACTGCTTCTTTTATTCAAATTCTACCCCCCCAAAAAAATCTTGATTTCCACTCTCTGTGTGGACTCTATCTACTTAGGGTCATGTAAAAATTTCTTGGACAAAAAGGGGTTGCTAGTGGAAAAAAAATTTAAGAAGCCCTGTTCTAATCCGATAAAAAGCTCCTAAGAACTTGATATGTTCTCTATGGTTCCCCAAGCACAAGCATTGGGTCTGGTCAATATAACTTATATGCAATATCCAGTCACTTGTACTCCTTTATTTTTGGTTCCTATTCTCAGCAGTAAATCTGTCAACAAACATTTATTAAGTGCCTACCAAGTATGTCAAACACTGCTGGAGATATAAAGACAAAAATGAAATTCTGCCCTGGACTTTAAGGAGCTTATTAGGGTAAATAATATGTACATAAATATATTCATACAAAATAATTACAAGATAAAAAAAACAATGTTGGAGAGAGGAGTGGGATTGAAAAAGGAAGAGGGCGGATCAGGAAGCCCTCTTATGAGGGTATCACATGATGAGCAAACTGATGAAAAAAGAGGATTCTAAAAGAAAGGCGCACATTCGGGATGCTAGACAACAAGTAAAAAGTGATGGGGATAGGAGTATTGCACATAAGGAAAAGCAAGAACATCAGTTTGGCTTTTGCTGTTCAGTCATAGTCAGCTCTTCATGACTTCATTTGGCCTTTTCTTTGTAGAGATACTTTACAGAGAAACTTGGTTTGCCATTTTCTTCTCTAGCTCATTTTTACAGATGAGGAAACCGAGGCAAACAGTTAAGTGATTTGCCCAGAGCCATACAGCTGGGAAGTATCTCAGGCCAGATTTGAATTCATAAAGCTAAATCTTCCTGATTCCCGACCAGGGCTCTATCCACTGAACCAGGTAACTGCCCAAAACTCAGCTTGGCTAGGCTATCGAATAAAGCAGCCTTTTAAACTTCCTTTCATGACCTTTTTTCACCAAAGAAATTTTTACTTGATTTTGAACATATAGATATTAAAAATACTTACTGATAATTAAATTACAATTTCACAACCCCACATTCAGCTATGAGCCCCCATGTGGGGTCACGAACCACAGTTTAAGAATCTTGGGAAACAGAAAAGGGAGGGTAATATATAGTCAAGCTAGAGGTAAAGTATTTTGGTCACAGAAGGGAGACAGTCTCAGTTTTCTGATTTTTAAAATGGGAATAATAATAGTACCTGTCCCAGGGATATTGTGAAAATCAAATAAAATGGCATGTGTAGATAGAGTGTTTTGCAAATCTTAGAGTACTATATAATTGCTATTATTATTATCACGACAACCACCCTCTCACAACAACCCATATCGCGCATGTAGGTCAAGTGCATGTGATTAAACCTACTTTCGGAGATGGGATCCTCCGTTCCAGCCCCCAAACCTGATTTCAACCTGCTTTTCACCTGTTCCATCTCCTTCTCAGGCAATCTGCAGCCCATCACAAATTAGCATTTGTTAAAGCCCTTCATTAACACTGGACACTAGTCTTGGCTGCTGCAAAAAGGAGGAGCTGTCACAGACACACATCTGAGGAGGCATCCGTGAAGGCAGCCCGAGCCAACATTCATTAAAGGCCTGAGAAAGGAGGTGCTTCTTTAGCAGCATGCTGAAAAAGCAATCAAGCATACTAAGCCAGCAGAAACAAGGGCCCTTTTTACATGACATCCAGTCTCGTTTGACCAAATTAATTGGGAGAGAAAAAAGAGGTTTTGGCTGTTTCAGGGGGAAAAAAATGCTCCATCCCATTTCTCAGGGGAGAAAAAATGTT
This sequence comes from Antechinus flavipes, assembly GCF_016432865.1. Lineage (NCBI taxonomy): Eukaryota > Metazoa > Chordata > Mammalia > Dasyuromorphia > Dasyuridae > Antechinus > Antechinus flavipes. The sequence continues at coordinate 42,791,780 of NC_067402.1, read as the reverse complement.
CCATCCCATTTCTCAGGGGGAAAAAAAAAATGCTCCATCCCATTTCCGCCTCAGGCCTTCCCTTGGAAAACTAGAATGATTCCTCAGCTTAATTTTAAGCTAGCTTATGTAATTGATGCAGTTTTTAGCAGTCAGCCCTGCTGGATATTTCTCAACCTGGGATAGAAGGAGAAGTAGATGGAAGATATGATTAAGCTGAAAAATATTCACTGAACACATACTATGTGTAAGCTGCCTACTATGTGCAAGCCAGTGGGTTAGTCAGTATCAAAGATACAAAAATGTATGAGATTTCAAAAGCTTCTGACTTTAAGGAGCTAAGAATCTAGGTAAGAAAATAGGAAGACACAGGGAAATAAAATCAATACTCCAAAACTACATATAAATGTCAAATGAGAGGTATAAAGAAGAGCTCTGGGAATTCCAAGGGAAGAGAAGGGGAAGAAAAAGGGAATGGAGGGAGAGAGGGAGAGGTAGGGAAGAACAGAGAGAGGGAGGAAAAGGAAGGAGGGAAGGGAAGAGGGATGAAGAGAAAGTAGGAGGGAAGGAAGGAGGGAGAAAGGGAAGAGGGGAAGAGAGAAAGAAGGAAGGAAGGAGAGAAGGGTAAAAAGAAAAGAAAGAAGAGAGGGGAGGAAGACAGATGGAGGGGGGGAATGAAAAGGAAAGAATGAGGAAGAAAGAAAAGGAGAGAAAGAAAGAAGGGAAAGAGAGGAGGGAGAGAAAAAAGAGAGGGAAGAAAAGAGGGAGGAAAGAGAGAAAGAAGGTGGGGAGAGAGAAAGAGATATCAGTGTGGGCAGAATACCTTCCTTTAGAAAAAGTGGTATTTGAGCTAGACAATGAGAATTGACAGGATTGGAGTAGGCAGAGAAGAGAGGGAGGTTTTCCAGGAATCGTGAATAGTATGATCCAAGATGCAATAGTGGGAAAAGAAAGGCATGTTTAAGGGTAGAGACTAGAGATTAGTTTGGCTGAAGGGAAGACTTTCATGAAGGACATTAGGCTAGAGATTTGAGGAGGGGGGAGGAGAGGTGCGAGGTTCAGATTAAAGAGGGCAATGAATACCGATTCTGAATACCAAGCAGAAAAGTATCACAGTGAAAGCCCTACTTTAAAAAAATTAATCTGTACATAATAGACAAGATAGAATATACAATAATATACTACATATTATATAACATATGCACAATATATAATGTGCATAATATATGATAGTACAGTGAGAAGAGACTTCAAGGAAGATCACTGAGGAATACTGTAATCATTCACATGAGGTGATAAGGGCAGAAAAAGAAAAGGAAGATATAAGGCACTCTGAGACAGTTGAATAAAAAGGACTTAGTGATCATTATCCATATAGGTCATAGTGAGGAAAAGAAGGGGAAAAATTGAAGGATGACTCAAATTTTACGCCAGGGTGACTAGATATTAATAGAGATCAAGAAGTTAGTTAAGGGAAGGAAGGGTGAAGGCAAGAGTGAGGATGATAAAATCCCATACTCAAACCACACAGCTCTCTTTAAATGACATATCAAGATATCACATTGGAAGATTTTAAAAGGGAGTAGGTCCTTAATCCAGGCCTGAAGAGTTAAAACATAAAGGTTTAAGCTTTGGATAAGGACAATATTTTTTTAAACCTATGAAAATGTTTTCAGAAATAAGGAAAATTTTAACTTGTCCACATGACAATAGATTAAGGATTGAAATATCTTATAATTACACAGATATATCATTTTCAAAGGGCTTTCATCTACATGTTAGAAAAAGAAAAGAGAAAATATCTTAATTCCTGATTTAGGAAACTTGAGCCAAGAGTAGAGAAAGGAGGCGGTTAGTTAATTAGCATTTATTAATTGCTAGGCAATTAGTACACAAGGCACTGTGTACTTAGTACTAAGGATACAAAAAAAAAAAAAAAAAGGATAAATAATAGATATGTAGATAGATAGATGGACAGACAGATAAATAGACCGGCAGATATTTTTGCTCTCAAGGTATTCACAATCTAATGGGAGATTTGACACAAATACAGCTCAGTATAAACAAGATAGCTACAGGATAATATCAAGGTATCCTGGGAAATACTTTCTGCAAAAGGTGAGACTTTAACTGAGATATTAAGGAAGGAAACTAGGGGACAGAGATAGGAAAGGAGAGAAAATTCCAGGAATTGGGAGACCATCAGTGAAAATGTTTCGAATGGGAAAGTTGGAAAATGGAGTGTTGTGTGTGAGAAATAGCAAAGAAGCTAATTTCATTACATCTGTGAGTAGAAGCAGGCAGAGTAAGCCATTAAAAGGCTGGAAAGGTAGGAGAGGATAGGTTATGAAAGGCTTTGGAAACTAAAGACTGTATTTTACCTAAAGATGATAGAGAATCAGTAGAGTTTATTGAATAGGGTGAAGCAGAGAGATGGTCAGATCTATATTTTAATATGCTTAATATAGAAGAAGTCTCTTCCAGAATGGGAAGAGACTTGAGGTTTGAGGAATGGGAAGGAGATTCCCCAGCAGGTTATTGCAACAGTCCAAATGTGAGGTGATGAGGGTACACCAAGGTGATGGGATATATTCAAGAGATGTTAAGAAGGTTGACCACTGATCAGACATGAGGGATGAAAATGAGAACTCAAGGATGACATCTAGGTTGTGAGCTTGTGACTTCAAAGATGATGGGATCCTCAAAAATATAAGGAGATTAGAAAGGGGGCTAGGATTTGGGGGTAAAGATAATGAGTTCAGTTTGAGACACTGAGTTTAAGATGTCTATGGAAAATCCAGACCAAGCATGTATAATAGGCAATAAGAGATGCATAATAGATTGTCTCTGGAGATCAGCAGTAAGATTAGGGCTGAATAAGTTTGAGAATCATTAGCACAGAGTTGATAATTGAATGCATAGGATATGTAATTACCAGATGAAACAATATGATTTTTATTGTTCAGTGATTTCAGTTGGGTCCAACTCTTCTTGACCCCATTTTGGGGTTTTCTTAGCAAAGATACTAGAGTAGTTTGTCATTTCCTTCTCTGGCATATTTTACAGGAAAGGAAGCCGAGGTAGACAAGATTAAGTGATTTGCCCAGAGTCACATAGTTAGGAAGGATTTGAGATTGGATTTGAACTCATTAAGATGCGTCTTCTTGATTCCAAATGATAAACTCTATCCACTGGGTCTCCCAACTACCCTGAAATAATATAGATGGCCCAGACATAGTTCTATGGGATATCCACAGTTTGCTGGTGTGACATGGATGAAAACCCAGCAAAGGAAATAAAGAAACAACAGACAAGAGGAGAACAGAGAGAAAACAGATGCCCTGGAAACCTGGAGACAAAAAAAATGTCAATGAGAAGATAGATGGACAGACAATGATCAACAATCATCCCAACTCAGAAAATCTGAAGAAATAAAAATGTGAATTCTGCCACAAACTTGATGATCAAATTTGGACAAGCCACTTTTTTCTGGCTCTCAGTTTATCATTAGATATTTTAACCAGATGAACTCCAAAATACCTTCAGGTACAATATTCCATAATTTTATCTGATTTAATTGTTTTAGGTAGGTAAGATAATGATCATTCCAATTAATTCCTCATAATCTTTCAAGGATTTTCAACACATGGTTTGCCTAACTACATTGATAATGGCACAACCCTTACCCATCATCCACAGGGTCCCTAAAGTAATGGTAAAGGTAGAGGAAAGAGATGGGCCTCTATAAAAGTTAACAAGGTCAAAATAATTTTTCCAACTAATATAAACTACATTCAAACAAGCTTCTGAAGCAGCATTGACTTTATAAATACTAATAGGCAGGCAAAGCTTTGAATCTGCAGTTTTTAAAAATTGGCAATTACTCGACATCATAAAACTACTGGAAGACACAAACTATTTATTAGTATATAATAACTGCTGGCTGTGATGATTTACGACCCAAAGGAATGAATGAATGACTGGGCAAATGTCTTCTTAAAGAAATTCTTTTTAAAATTTAGAAAAACCTAGTTTTTAGTTAAGAACAACCTCATTATGCCACAATGAGATGAGTTTTGGATTATTTTTTTTTTAAAGGTAGCCTGAATTATATTCATGATTCTACATAAATCTAGTGGATTAAAAGGTATAAATTTTTCTCTAAAATTATAAAAATAATTTAAGTGCTAATGTTTAAATTGTTATTTATTCATTTAGAAAATCCATAGAATTTATCTTATATTTTTTATTGTAGGAACCCATTCAACTCTAGTCATTTCAGTTCACAATTCTTGTATTTTTTTTTTTATTAACAAATCAAATACAATCAATACAGTTTTTTTTCTTTTTTTTTCCTTCCTGAAAAGGTCTAACTCCTATAGTCCACCTTAATTTCACTGAAATTACTAATTTTAATTAATTTTCACTAAAAAAGCTGAAGTAATTATGGTTTCGAGACCTCATGAAGAATAAAGTATCTGGCAGACTTTGGTATAGGTATTCTCAAGTAACATAATAAAATGCTGCCCTTACTATGGCTACAAAAGGATACTGGATGGCATGGGCTAATGGAATAATGCCATCACTCTTGAAAAACATGACTCCCAAGCAATAAATTAAGCCTCCAAAGACAAGTTCTTGAAGCCCATCAATATAATTCATTGTTGCTACCATTAAGACAGGAGAAAATGCCATTGTTATACAGAAAAAAAGAAAAAAGCTCATCTACCTTAGACCTCACTTTTCCCATGAAACAACATGACATGGGGAAATGAAAACAGTACAAAGATTCTTTTCACCTGTTCATGCTCTGATTTTTTCCCCTCAGGAATCATAGGCTAATCAATGGAGAAGGGTAGCATGATCATGGTAGCAAGAATAAAGAGTGCGTGAGTGTAACAGTTACATGTTCCTAACAAGTAAGTTTGTAGCAGCAATGGGCTGAGGACCAGTGATTCATAAACTACTAGAATCTCCCAGGGTACCTGAGTTAGAGCAGGGGGTATTCATCTAAGACAAGTTCAGGATCCTTAAATTGCTTCTCTCTGTCAACTGCTTCCATCTTCAGTTCCAACAAGGTTAGATGGAAGTAGAAGGGGAGAGAGGAGGTTTGGCCATACTTATTTAATTCTTATAAGAAATCTGGAGGGGTAGATAGAGTAGATATTAATATCACCTACCATCTACAGATGAACAGAATACCAAAGACATGAAATGGCTTGCCACTTAATATATGGCTCAATATGACAGGGATGGTAGAAGAGGAGGGAAGGTAGGAGAGGAGGAGAAGGAGATGAAGAAAGAGGAGGAGAAAGAGGAAGAGGAGGAGGACAAAGAAGAGAAGATGAAGAAAGAGGAAGAGGAGAAGAAGAAGGTGGAGGAGGAAAAAGAGAAGGAGAAGATCAAGGAAGAGGAAGAGAAGCAAGAGGAGGAAGAAGAAAAGGAGGAGGAAGAAGAAAAGGAGAAGGAGAAGGAAAAGAAGGGAGAGGAAGAGGAGGAGGAGAAGAGAAGAAATCAAATGTCCTATTTTAAAAATAAGGTTCCTGATCTAATTGTGTTTAACAACTCAATTGACATGATTCATAAAGAAATGTGTATTTAAAAAGTTAATATATATGTATAACCAGAAAAAATTAATTAAAAAAAGGGGGAAAAAGAACTCAATTGAGTCTAAGTTTAATTAATTAAATCCATATTCCTACAGATCAGGAATATGAGAGTTAACAGCAAGCTCCTATAATCCAAGGGATTATTACATAATTTTTGGCCTGTATCAGTGATTTCATTTTCATAAAGAACCCCCTAAAATATAAAGTCCCTCCACCAATACAGAAAGATAAACTAGCCTGTAAATTATGATCTTAGACTGCAGGGGTCCTCAGACTTTTTAAATATGGGGCCAGTTCACTGTCCCTCAGACTGTTGGAGGGCCAGACTATAGTAAAAATAAAAACTTTGTTTTGTGGGCCTTTAAATAAAGAAACTTCCTAGCCCTGGGTGAGGGGGATAAATGTCCTCAGCTGCTGAATCTGGTCCACAGGCCGTAATTTGAGGACGCCTGTCTTAGAGTATTGTCTGGAGAGAAAGGTTAGGTAATTCTCCCACAGTCAAAGATAAATTAGAAATAAGACTTTCTTGACTACACAGTCAAAGAGTTCAAACCACTAGTGTAATGGTTCTAATTCTATTTAACCTTTGCAGCTCAGGACTTGACAGGTAGTAAACATTTGGTTTTTTTATTCATTTAGGAAATGTGCTGTGGGACAGCACTATGTGTGGATAAGTTTCTTCATTTATAAAATGAGGAAGTGGATCTTGATGACCTTCAAGATCTCCCCCAGTTCTAAAGTTGCACTCCTGTGACTCCCTGACTTTCCATGATAGTGTTAAACATAATTATTATACGTGGTGCCAAAAGGAAGCTGGGTTGGAAATCACAAGTCCTTTGTTTGAGCCCTGGCTTGGTGAGTTGCTCATCATGTGATTATAGGCAAGTCCCTTACCTCATGAATCATAGTCTCTTTTTCTATAAAACTGGGATAATGATACTCAAACTTTCACAGTATGGTAGCACAGTGGAAAAAACACCTGATTTCTAGATAGAAGACATAGATTCAAATCTGAGCTCAATCACTATATGACATAAAACAGATCACAGATCTCGTTTCCTCATCTGGAAAATCAGGGAATACTTTCCAATTCTAAATCTGTGACTCTATGACCTTGATTCGAATTCCTATTGATTTATATGGGTTACCACGGTCCAATCACTCAACCTTTCAGTACCCCCAGGCAACTATCTGCTTTTACAGAGGGAATGTCCCACATATGAATTCTCAGGTCTTGAGAATCAATCACTACCAAAACATTCGTAAAAACATCAAACCTATTCATTTGTCAGTAGTCTCAAGGAAGAGATTAATATTGTCTAATTTAGTTTAAGCAAGAACAGGCTGAGAAAAAGAATTAGTTATCCATGCCTGCTTTTTCTTTTGCCGAAGTCAGAATTACTCAACCTAAGGGTATGTCAGCAACCTTATATTAAATGCAGGAACGACAGAATGACTTTGGATTCTAGAGGAGTTTCCATAAACAGTTAGCTAAAACTTATCATTTGTGGGTGATGAAAAGAAGAAAGCTCAGGAAACAGCAGGGAAGAATTTGTTATTTTCCTTAATTAAAGGTTACATTCTTTCATTCTGTAGAAGAATTAGATATTCCATAATCTGTTTCTCTTTCCTTCCGTGGGACAACTTGTCTACAAAGATTTCTTTAGAATGAATGAAAGAGCACCAAGTGCCAAGCACTGTGATCATTGCCGGGGAAACAAAGAATAAGATAGTCCGTGATCTCAAGGAGATAGATGGGAGGATTCAGCAGCACAAGGGATAGAAAGACTTGAAGTGTGAAATGGTATTAATGTGTCCCTGAAAAATCATGTAGGACTCAATTTGTAATATGTTAACTGTAACAATATATAACTGCAACAAGAAAAAAATCAATCATCATTTCAATCATAATCAATAAGCATATTTATCAAATGCTGTGCTAAGCTCTGAGGATACAAAAAGGGACAAAATCAAGCATGGTAGCCGCATCTGCCATGAGTAAAAGAAGAGAGGGGATTCCAAATGAGGGGCTTTTTATATCATTCCTATGAGAGGCACTAATCTGACAGGGGACTTAAAAGCTAAAGAAAAAATGCTTATTAGCATTACTTTGGGATGGGAAACCATGGAGCCTGAACCCCCTCATCCCCAGGAATGAATTCTGCTTTAACCATCCCATCAGGGCAGAGACTTTCTATGCAGGAATTGTTGAAATCTGTCAAATTATCACAACATAGCTTAAGGGAAGGCAGGATATATGCACTTCACCCGCGAGAGGAACAAGAATCTATGAAGAAATCTGAAAGTTTGGCATTGTAGGATTTCTCATCACAGCCAGAATTTCAAAAGTCCTACGAAACAAGAGGAGCCAGTCTCTCTCCACTCACTGAAGGGTAAAGAAGGTAAGGCAATGGAGAGGCTCCGTTCCTTCTGTCTTCTATCCTCCCCAGTCTATTTTTCATTCCTTTTTGTCAAGAAATAATAAGTGCATACTATGTGTAATGAACTGTGCTTGATATACTGGCGATATAAATATGATTTAGGAAGGATTAAGAACTAGATTCTTACCCTGTTGGCTCCCCTTAAACCATGTGTGTTTGGCTATTGATTGCTGACTAATAACAATGATAGCACATTTATATACTACCTACTAGGTGCCAGGCATTGTATTAGCTCTTTACAAACATCATCTCATTTGATCTTCATAACAATCAGGAGAGGTAGGTGCTTTTATTATCCCCATTTTACAGTTGAGGAAACTGAGGTGAGCTGAAGATTAGTGACTTGCTCACTGCGGTGGAATTTAAACTCAGATCTTCCTAACTCTATGTGCCCCTATGTACCTGTGCACCACCTAGTTGCCTCCGGGAATGATATGAATGCTCCCCTTAGGGGAGTCAAAAAGGAAAGAATGTCTGGTAATCTCAGGTCATTAGAGCCAAAGGGAACCTTAGAGATGATTTAAATCAAAAGCTCTCATTCTCCTCAGAGATGTGAACTAGCTATTTGGCATTAGGGCCAAGAGTAGAACCCAGGTTCCCTAACTCCCAGCTGAGCAGGATTCCCACTACAACACAAACAGCCGCAGTACAAGATAATACATGATAAGTTGTCCAAACAAGTTGCTGTCAATGTTCAGAGCGGGGAGAGGTCCCTTACGGCCAGGGTGACAGGGAAGGCTGTGTCACAGCGAGGAGCTGACCTTTCAAAGACAGGCCGCCAAGAATGGGTAAGATTTCACCAGGCACAGGCAGAAAGAAAAGGGCGTTCCAGTTGTAATAAAAGCAAAATCTTAGTAAATGGAGAACAAATGTTTCACAGCCTCTAAAGTGCTAATTAGCCAAGTCCATTCACTATCAAAGAAATTTCATTCTACTCCCCTATTTCGATTGAACCTAAAAAATGTTGATTTGGAATTGAAGGACCTACATTTGAATCCCAGCCTTACTACTTTTTAACTTTCTTTTATTTTTACTATCATCTTCATCATCATTATGTTATTTGACCCCTATAAACATTAATTTCCTCATCCATAAAATAAGAGGCTTTGGCTACCTGATCTCTCAGATTCCTTCTAGCTCTAACTTGAAACTGAACCATAGCTCTTTCAAAATCCATTACCCTGAACTCCATAAAATCCCTCTTTAAATCCACCTCTTTTAGTAGAAGAGCTGGGATTTGAGTTCAGGACCTTGGCTGCAAATCCAGGATTGTTTCTACTAGCTCTCCACACAAGGAGGCCACAGGTCAGTGGAAAAGATGGGAATGGAGCCCAAAACCCAATTATCAGAACTTCATATCCAGAGCTCCTCCCACCCCACCACGTAAGTCCTGCCCCCAAGCCTGAAATGAAATGAAAAATCATGCCCTTGCATCCTCAAAATAGCCACCTCAAATCACCTGAGAACATTCCACAGGTGGAAGGGCAGACTAGTGCAAGACATAAAAAGATATTCAAAAAGACATAAGCTTCTGTCTCCAACCCTGTTGAGCAGGAGGAAAGCAACATTAGAAAGAAGAAAAGCCTGTGGTCAATTACACTTACCAAAATTATTTGTCCTTGTCAGTTTGGGCTGAAGTCTTACCAAAGAATGGGTGATTAAAGGCTCCCCAATCTGTGCCACCAGCGCCATGGACAAAAATTCACAGTCAGAGAACCACAACCCTGAAACAAGTGCGCAAAGTCCCCAAGTCCAGCCCCAGCTGCGACCCAACTGCCTCCTGCCCCCTCCTCTCCCTTTGAGTTTGTATGCCGGGGCAGGTCTTCAGAATGTGAGCTGTTCAAAGATCACAAATGGTTATGTAACTCTGGGCTATCTGCCCAAATTCTATTCCCAGCACTCTGTTAAAATATCCTTCACAGAAAACTCTGTACCTAGAATATGGTACAACAAGCAGATGATGTTCTGGTCAGAGAGGGTCTTTGTGGTCTCCATGACTATCTCTCCCCCATTCCAAACAAATTTTTCAAAAGCCCACTCCACCATTCACATCTCCATAAACTTAGTATTATTTGTACTTAAAGTCAAATATAAATCTGGTCTCCTGAACTGTTCTTTGCAGAAATTAAGAAAAGTCCAGGTTTATTTTCTATCAGCTTTTACTGTTGTTCAGTCATTTTTTGTCATATATGACTCTATTTGGGGTTTCCTTGGCAAAAATAGTGGAATGGTTTTCCATTTCTTTCTCTAGCTCATTTTACCAAGGAGGAAACTGAGTAAATAGGGTTAAGTGATTTGCCCAGGATCACACAGCTTATAAATGTCTGAGGACAGATTTGAATTCAGGAACATGTGCTCTATCCACTGTGCTATCCAACTGCCCCTAAAGTTTATTAGCTTTTAAACAATTTGTTTCCAAGATTAGGGGGAAAAAATAGAATATCACTGACTATAGCAAATTAAGGATCACCTATTTCAACCAACCCCTTTCTTTTAAAGGGGGAAAAGGAAGTTGAGAGAGTAGTGCTTGGAGATACACAACATTTAAAGATAAAAGGCTGGGACCAAGGCAGAGAGCCCAGTACTGGTTCCACCCATAGACAGATCTAGGGTTGGGTGGGACTCCAAGTAATCCATTTTGTATATTGCTATAAGGTACACCTTCAAAACAAAGGAAGAGAGGATGGTATAACATTGTGATTAGGGGTAAAAAAAGCTTCATTTCTTCAACTTTTTGCTTAAAAAAAAATTATGAAACTCTAATCCCATCTCCTGAGGCTGATTTTTAATGGTGCCAAATTTTTCCCATTTGACAGATGAAGAAATTGAGGTACAAAGAGATTAAGTAATTTGCCAAGGTTTCCAGGTTCTGATCTCCAAATCTAGCATTCTTTTCACCACATCCCCCTGCTTTGCGATACCTCCCCCCTTCTTACAAAAACCTTAAGTCTAACCCTAACTCACAGAATGCTAGAGGCAGAATGGTTATAAAGAGGGTCACACAAAAATGACAGGATCAGATCTTGTGACCTTGGTGGCTGTCAAGTTGTTTCAATCACATCCCCCTTTTCTTGGCAAAGATGTGATTTTGCCATTTCCTCCTCCAGCTCATTTTACAGATGAAGACACGGAGGTAAACAGGTTAAGTGAAGTGCCCAGAATCAAGTGGCTGAGGCTGGATTTGAACACATGAAGATGAGTCCTCCTGACTCCAGGACCAGGACTCTACATACCATGGCTCCAGTTTTTTTTTTTTTTTTCACTCTACCATGCTGCCTTTCTGTCCCTTTTAAAGTAACTAAAAATATTTTAACCAAGCTGTCATATGAGAAAACTTTCCTCAGAAACTTAGAAACTTTCCTACCCTAGAAAATGGTAGAAATCACAGGATTTGGAGGCAAGAAAACTGTGTACTTGCCTCAGCTCTGCTATTTATTCCATTTTCACTTTAGGCAAGTGTCCAACTTCCTCATCCATAACATGTCAGTTCCAAATGACCTCTAAAATCTTTTCCCGGTCTAAATCCTGATTCCATCCCAATTATGAATCACATTTTCAAGGGAACAGACATTGGTATAAGGTACTCCCTTCACCAACCCAGATCAGTGTCTGCTCTGCAACTTATCTCATGAGATATGATAGGGCAAAGCCACTCCTGAGATCCAAATGGTCTCAGCTTCCCTGTCACAGCTTTATTCCCCAGCCAACAAGGGGTAGGCCCAGGACAAAGCTGCCTCTGGGGCCTGAATGGCCCTTGGCTTTTCTGAGAAAGTTTCCAGCTTCTAACACATCCAAGCCCATGGTGTTTATGTCTGGGAGATATAGTGGTACCCTAAGACCACCCAAGTCAATATACCCTGATGATTATTGGCCAGCAATTCCAGATGAAGAGGAGGGGGTATCATTCAGAGAAATCAAGGGTTAACCCTTTCATTTTTTCAAATGAAAGAACAAAGGTCCCCACTCTAGAGGTGAAGTGATTATTCCATGATCAAGCATCCCTTAACTTGGTCTCCTGACTCCCAGTTCAGGATTTTTCCACCCCACCATATTGTTGCCCATTTGTGCTCTGTTGGGGATAAATAAACCTGCTCCTCTGTTAAACATTTAGTGATTTGAAAGTGCCTTATTTGGTCCAAACATTAAACTCAGACTAAGGAGGCGCTGGCATTAGAGCTGTGTTTGGGGAGCAAAGGCAGTCAGTGTCAGAGGCTAACATCTTCCGGACTAGGAGACATGTTCTCTTTCCACTGATAAAAGATAGATATCAACCTGGTGAGCAAAGAGTATGAGCAAAAAAACAACAAAAACCACCAACAACAAAAGAACACAAAAAGATGAGTTCCCACTCTCGTGGATTACACTTTTACCCATATGATTATATTATCTCTCTGTGTATGTATACGTGTATGTGTGTACAATGCACCTAACACATTCTCATTAACCTCGTTATAACTGCAAGGGCAAAAACAGAAATGACTGGTGAGACTGTGTGAGAGACACATCATCTTTCTCTAATTAAAATTTAATCTCGGTCACAGGGCTCTGCAAAAGAGTCTCCTTGTCTCATTTCTCTGCATGCAACCTTTTAAGTCTTCCCAGGCAAAATGAGCTGCCCTGAAGTCCATGCTTTTTATAGAAATCTATGTTTTTTCTAGTTTACAAAGTGCTTTATAGGCATTTTCTCATTTGATCTTCACAACAGCCCTGGGATGGTAGGTGTTGTTATGATTATTCCTATTTTACAGATGAGGAAGCGGAAGCTGTAAGTACCTTGCCCAGGATCACACAGCTGAATTTGAACTCAGGTCCTCTTGACTCCAAGTCCACTGTGCCCCCTAGCTGCTCCATCCCCACACCTTTACCCCCCACCTCCTGTCATGAGAAGTCCTGTTTCAATGCTTCAATGGTTACATGCAGGTGACTTCTTAAGGCTATGTAGAGAAGTACAAGCCCTGATGGCTTTCCACCTCCAAACAGTGAAGAGATCTAGCATGAGTCTGCTGTTCAGTCCAATGGAACAAATACTTATTACTTTCCTCCTAATTGCAAGATTCCCTTGGGCTCTGAAGACAGTCATTTCTCAGATCGATATATCCAGCCCCAAACTCTCCTAAACTCATCTCACATGGCCAAATTCCTACTAGTCATTTCCAGGGAGATGTTCTGAATAGAGCTCAAAAATCATCACAGCCAGAACTGACCTCGTTTTCTTTCCCCCCTCTCCTGAATTTCTCCATTAGTATAAAATGCTCCACCATCCTCCACTTATCCAGGCTAGAAACATTCGTGACATCCTCACAATCACTTCACAGCCAACGTGTTGACAAGTCTTGCCAATGTCCCACACAGGGGACCTCTCTTCTCCACTTACACAGCCACCCTCCCTCTCAGTGGAGATTCTCATCAAGCTTTTGATCTGGCTGTTGCCGTGGCTTCCTGTCTCAGTTTTCTCTCCCACTCAGCCTCATCACTCTCCCATAATGGTAAGACCATGTACTCCAAACCCTCCATTTAAGAAAGGAGCTCGGCTCAGATCATCTTGTCATTTCCCATCTGGCTGCACTTCTTTGGGATTTCTCTACCATGCCTTCTTCCTCTTCAATCCCCATCCACCTTTTTTTTTTTAAAGCAAGGCAATCGGGATTTAGTGGCTTGCCCAGTGTCACACTGCTAGTAAGTGTCAAGTGTCTAAAGCCATATTTGAAGTCTTCCTGATTCCAGCCAGGACTGGTGCCCTATTTACCACACCACCTAACTGCCCCTCATCACCATCGTTTCAGCTTCCTTTTGTATTTTACCTTTGCCCATTAAACCGTAAGCTCCTTGAAGGCAGAGATTGCCTTTTTTCATATTTTTATCTGCAGCTTAGCCCAGTGCCTTACACAGAGAAGTGTTTTAGCAAATAGTTATTGGCTGACTCCAATTCCTCTCCCTTCCACATGGCTACCAAATAGGTCTGACTGTCATACCCCTATCCCAACCCCCTCAATCAACTTCAATGGCTCCTTGTTACTTATAGGATTATAAACTCCTCTGATTATTATCTAAATCTCTTTCCAGCCTGGTCCCGCTTGTCTTTCCAGCATTATGACATATTCATTCCCCTCCGGGCATTCTACTGTCTAGTCATACTGCCCCCACTCACTGTCCTTCTCACATGTCACTCCATTTTCCATCTCAGTGCTTTAGAACTGGCTGGTTGTCTCCCAAGCCTAGGATAACCTCTCTCCCTCCTCACTATCCCTTCAAAGACTCCCTCTGTTCTTGAAGATTCAGTCCTGATGCTACCATCTGCACCAAAAATCTTTATTTTTAATAAATCTCTAAGTATTTCCCAAATTATACATTTAAATCTTTTTTAACATTTATTTTTTAAAATTTTGAGTTTCAAATTCTCTCTCTTCTTCCCTCCTTCTCCTACCCCTTGAGAAGTCAAGGCATATGATATCAATTATACGTATGAACTCACACAAAACATATTTCCATATAAGCCATGTCTGTAGTAAAATTCTTAATCTTTTTTGTGTAATCCCCTTGACAGTCTGAGGTAGCCTAGCGTTACTGTGGTTTGCTGCCTACATTCATAAATGAAATAAATACAAAATTTTACTTACAGCTCAATAAAAGTGAAGATGTAATTATTTTAGCCATTCATGTTCAGAGATCCACTGAAATCTTTGGCCCCTGGCCCTTTTGGCCTTCCTAATCTCCCAACCTGCTGGTGCACATCCTCTCCCAAAGCATCTTATATTGACTTTGTACACATTATCAAGTAATTAAACCAGTTCATGAGAGTATAAGCTCCTTGGGGGCAGGGCCAAGGTTTTTGTCTTTCTATCCCCACAGCTGGGCTCAGTGCCTAGCACAAAGTAGATACTTAACAAATGCTTGCTGATTGACTGACACTCAACCAGTCCCTATCCTAGAGAGCTGATAAAGGCCAACGTCAATTATTGCACCCAGCCAATATCAGTCTTGATTTTTGTCTTGCCATTGGACATTGATGACTCTGGAGGAGAGAGTGTGGCTGAAGACTTTGCACAAGTCTGTCTCACTTAAATCTAATTTACAGGCAAGTCAAGACATCACCCTGAAATGTCATTAATTCTCTTCAAGAATGAAGGATAAAGACTAACATCATTTTACTGTAAATTAGTTTATAAAATTTGGAGACTCTTTCTGAGCTATGGTTTGCCTCCATAAAGTCTCCAAATCCCCAAATCAACAGTTTTGCAGATTCTTCGAGCACCGTTAAGCACGGAAGGGATGGATGTCCTGGTACACCATGGGCAATGAATAAATGATGTTGAGTGACTGATAGGAGAATCCAATAGTTCTGTGCCAGAATCATTTAAAAAAGGTACCAAAGTGGTACAAAATATGGCATGTTATAGGTTTGCAAATCAATCAATCAATAAATCTGTAACATTTATTAAGGACCTATTATGTAACAAAGCTCATCCTTTAATTATTTTCTATTTCATGTTCAGTCCTGCTCTCTGTGACTTTTATGCTTGATATAACTTCCACTCAGCAAAACATTTAAAGCCTCTCTAATTCAGTAACTTGGACAATTGTAACCAGTACAAAAATAAAGCAAATATGCCACTAAAAGGACTTAATACCTAAGCAAATCAATCAACAAACATTTAGATATCCAATTTCATTAGCACAGTCCCACCCTTTCTTAAGACACAATACCTAAGGAAATCAATCAACAAACACTTAGCTTTCTAATTTCTTGAGAACAGCCCCATCTGACCCAACTAAACAACCATAGTCACTCAGGGATCGGTCTTGGGCCCTTCCCTCTCCTTTTTTTTAGGATTTCATTTGATGATCCCATCAGTTCCCACTGATTTAATTACCATTTCTTTCTACAGACTTTACCCTAACTTCTCTGCAGACTTCCAGTCACACATCCAACTACTTTTCAGATATCTCAAACTGGATGGCTGTTGGGAAAGAAGTCGGAGATATGAAGGATCAGAAGTCAGGAGGAAGAGCGATCCAGGTTCTGAAGACCTTTAGTGAGAGGGGAAGAAGTGAGAGACACAGAAGTGTAGCGTACAAGGTCCTGTCTGGAACGAAAACTGCACAAAGGGGGAGGGGGGGGGGGTGGTAAAACTGCAGCTATCCTTGGAGATAGAGTATAGAGGGTTGTAATCATTGATCTTGGAAACAAGTGGGAGCCATGGAAGATTTTTAAGAATGGAGGGAGTACCTCTGCCCCAAGCCCCTGCCCAAGACACCACTTACCAGTAATGGTGCAGGCATCTCGGTATTTCCTGCAATCTGACACATCTTCTAAGGCTTCACTTACATAGTGTTCTTCGTGAATGCCCGGGCTGCAGGCTAAGACCGCATGGTCACAAGTCTCAGGAAGGGGCACAGTGGTGGCCAAGATGTCGGTGGGCAAAGCTGTGGCGTCCAGCTTGGCAGGTTTCACTGGGATATACAAAGTGCCATGGGGGGGGCCAGTGCTGGGAACTGAGGGGATCGAGTCTTGTGGACACAGCAGCTCTTTGAAAAGGATCTGCAGAAAGAATTAAAAGAATTAGTAGAGGAACAAAGTAAGTTCTACAGTGTCTAAACAAACATTTGCAAACATATTGAATCAACTGATATTTATTTAGAAACATAAATGACCTCCTTTCATTATTAAAACAGATGGGTCTGCAGGAAAGACATGGTGAGAATACATGAAATCTCTTAGCAAGACTCAGGGTTTGTCCTCCTCCCTACATCAAGAGTCGGGAGTGACATCCTACCAGGGAAGAGCTGAAATCAACCACCTATAACTTAACACAGTAATGTACACAGAGTGAGCCCTCAATGAGTGAACATTTAATATGATGATAACACAAATGAACAGAACTTCCCCTGAGAGCAATACTTTTCCCTCAAAGAGTCCAAGGAGGTAAAATCTAGCTATTAAGATGCAATTTAACAAATACTACATATTTGTGGCTCCATCTGCAAAGAAGAAGAATCTAATCTAAAATGAGAATTTTTTTTAAATAGTCTTTAAGAAAGCAAGCATTTTTTAAGGATGATTTTACTTCCATGTGTTATAATTAACTGGCACAGGAAGAAGCTTTGGTTTTAATACATTATGTAACAGTTCTGATATAAATTTTCAGAATGATGACTTCATTATTCCCTGGTCATGTATCAGCTTTATAATCTGGACAGACCCTCAACTTACAAAAATAATTTTGCTATTTCAGTCATGTCTGACTCTTCATGTCTCCATTCTGAGGTTTTCTTGGCAAAGTGGCTGGCCATTTCCTTCTCCAGTTCATTTTACAAATGAAGAAACTGAGGCAAATAAGGTTAAGTGACTTGGCCAGAGTCACATAGCTAGTAAGCATCCGTGCCTGAGAAATGAAAATAATACTTCAAAATAAGATTAAAATCTCCTTACTTCTTACCAATGAATTTGCTCAAACTTAGAATTCTCTGAATATTTCTTTTCCTTAATCTGTTGCCATTATATGTTGCTGGCCATATGTAATGATCCTTTAATTAGCATTATTTAAAAACCACATTAATTTATGAGAAGAGCAAAGGGTAAAGAAGGAATTGAGCAAGCTTAAAAGGGAAACAATTTGTACTAATATGCCTGATCTTTACCTCTTTTATTTAATTCAGTACAAATATTTATGTACCATTGGTTAGATACTGGGGGCACAAAACACAATTTAAAATAATTCCTGCTCTCAGGCAGCTTACTTCTATATTACGAGTAGGATCTATTCAGTATGACACAGTGGGGAAAAGCTTTAGACCTGGTCAGTTTTACAAAGATGCTTTCTTATCACATTCCCATGAGATGTGGGAATGGCAAGAATAATCACCATTTAACAAGTAGGGAAACTGAGGCACAAAGTGACTGAGTAACTTGGCTTGGGATCACATAGCTAACCAGTACCAGAGGTGGGATTCAGATCGAAGTTTGCTGACTTCCACCCAGTCTTCTTCACACTGTATCACACCTCCTTCTGTGAAGACTATGATTCAGAAAGGGAAGTCCTTTTCCCACAAGTAGGACTTGCAGATCTAAAATACAAAATAAGAACACAGACTCAACTGTATTCCTAAACAGGAATCTTAGGTGTCTTTTGTATTCCAATTATGTGAGTTTTGTCTATAACAAGATTCGCTTAACCAGGCACAGGGCAATGGGTAATGCTGAGATAATAGGCCTGAAGGGCAAAGTACACTTTTTATGTAGAACAGCTGACAGATACAATCATTTTCCGTTCTGAATTATTCCTTGTTGCTCTTAAATACGCAACTTTCTGGGATTTCAGAGCTGCTGTGTTTAGCAGTACACAGACTTCTCGGGAAGCCAGCCTTTGTCTCCCTCTGTCCATACCAACCTTCCAGCACTCAGTCATTTTCAATCATGTCTGACTCTTTGTGACCCAATTTGGGATTTTTTTTTTTTTTTGGCAAAGATGCCGAAGTGGTTTGTTACATCCTTCTCCAGCTCATTTTTACAATTGAGGGAACTGAAGAAAGGAGGGTTTAATGACTTGCCCGGGTTCACACAGCTAGTCAGTGTCCGAAGCTGCATTTAAACTCAGACCTCCCTGACCTGAGGCCCAGCATTCTATTCACTGCATCAACCAGCTCCCCCACTTTTCAGTGCTGTTATTCAAGTAGCTTCTTAACTAGCCTCCTGTCATGAGTTTTACCACCCATTCCAATTCATCCCACACTCAACAACCAACCTAACTTTTTAAAATGTAGGTCTGATCATGTCACCCTAAATTCTGGTGGTTCTCTATTATCTTCAGGATCAAATATAAATTTAATGCCTTTGTTTGGAATTTAAAGTTTTTCACATGGATCCTTCCTAGTAGTTGAGGTTTACTTGCTGTTCCTCTCATTTTTTTCCCTTATTTCTTTCCTCCCTCCCTTCTTTCTTCCTCCCTTCTCCTTTCCAGAATGCTCTCCTTTATCACCTCCACCTCTGAGAAACCCTGATTTCTAATCTTGACAAAGTACAAGCAACCTCTTAGGCAGGAGGTCACTTCCCAAAACTGCTATTGCCTTCCAATCAAAAAAAAAAAAAATCACCTGTTATCTACTCTATATTTAATTTATGTCTATTTACCTGCATGTCTCCTCTATTAGAATGTAAGCTTCTTGAGGGTAGGCACTATTTTTGATTTCTCTCTGTATTCTCAATATGTAACATGGTACCTGGTCCATAGTAATTTCCTAACAAATGCCTTTTAAGAGTAAGCCTCCACATCATTTACAGATTATCAAATTTATAAGAGGCAACAGTAACAGGCAAGTCTCTTACTATTAACAAATTATCAGATTAGCAAATTACATGCATGAATTTTAAGGCAGCTATGAAAAGCGCCCTGAGTCTCCTTTCCAGTATCTATCCTTTAGCCAAATTCCATGACCAAATCATTAAAAGTGGCAAGCGCATTTGTATTTATATATAAAATTTGCATGTTTTATTACAAAGTTTAAAATTCTCTCAGTGTGTCTCCCTTAAACATAATCTTTGCTAGAAGAGATATGAACAGAATCTCCCAATCCACCTCTCTATGGAAGTGGAAAATCCATACATAAATCATGCTGGGGCAGCTAGCTGGCCCAAGTAGATAAATGCTACTGCTTCTGCGTTCAAATCTGGGCTCTGATGCTTACTAGTTATGTAATGTAGGCAAGTCATTTACCCTATTTGTCTCAGTGTCTTCATCTACAAAATGGGAATATTAATAGAACCAACCTCAACAGGATTACTGGAGGGATCAAATGAGATCTTTGTGTATATGTGTGTATATATGTATGTGTGTATATATTTAGATATATACGGCAATTAGGTGACATAATGAATAGAATGATTGGACCTGGAGTCAGGAAACCCTAAGTTCAAAACTAACCTCAGACACTTACAAGCTGTGGTGAGCCTGAGTAAGTCATGTAACTCTGTCTGTCTTTAGTTCCTCAATTATAAAATAAACTGGAGGAAAAAAAGTCAAACCATGTCAGTGTCTTTACTAATAAAATCCTACATGGAGTCATAAAGAATCAAATGTGATTGAAAAATTACTAAACACAATTAAACCTATATATAAATATAAAAGCATATGTATGTGTATTTACATATATACACACATATATTATACATTATCATCATAATAATATGATATGTGTATTATATATCACACACACATATTATAATATTTGAAATATATGACATATGTAACATATAATAATATTTTATATATATAAAATTGGTTATTTCCTGTCTGTTAAAATAAGGTCAAGTATTACATGACATTCCTCATTGCTCCCATAAGATCCTAGGTTTATATCTGGAAGGGCCTCAGATGCCATCTACTCAAATCCTCTCATTCTAAAGATGAAGAAACTGAGGCTCTCAGAGATGAAGTGTCTTTCCAGGTAACCCAAGCAATGACTAGCAGTGACTCCACATTCCATTTTCTTCATGTTCAGTATTTTCTGATTCTTTTTGAAGTGACTCTTCAATATGTTGAGGCATGAAATTTCTGAGAAATCATTCATTAGCCCTTGGCTAAAATAATTTTTTTTTTTTTTTGCTCCTGACTTGAATTTTGTGATATCTTCTGCTGAAGTCACCAAAGCAACAAGAACCAAAATAACAGCTGACATTAATATCATCTGAAGATGTACAAAGTGTTCTCTTTGTAAGATCTCACTTGATCCTCAGAGTAGCCTGTGAAGTGGAACGTACTATTATTGACTTAATTTAGAGGATCTTGTGAAGTTCTTTGCGAATTGCCTTTATTTCATCTTATATAAAAGATGTTGATATATAAGCAACAATTATCTTCATAATGATCTATTTGATCATGTTCAACATAAACCAAATGTCCCATGATATGCTACTATTTGTTGACTAACTGGACACAAGATGAAAACAATTCCAGTTCTTTTATCCTCCTTTCAAGAATGACCTGAAGGCTAGCCTTTCTTGGATTCAATTCTTAATAGCTTCTGGACTGAAGGTTAGTTCTCTAATGGTTGGACAAGGATTTCATGTTGCCTACCATTACTGTTGTTCAGTCATTTTAGTCATGTCTGACTCTCTGTGATCACATTTCGGGTTTGGTTTTTTATCTTATTTTGGCAAAGATATTAGCTGGGCCGTCATTTTCTTCTCCAGCTCATTTTTCAGATGAAGAAACCAAGACAAACAGGGTTAAGTGACTTGCTCAGCACCACACAGCTAGTAAATGTCTGAGGCTATATTTGATGAAGATGAATATTCCTGCCTTTAAGTGGGACACTCTATCCACTGTGCTACCTAGCTGCCCTTTTTTGCTATAAAAAAAATTAAAATGCTGGATTACAGTCTGAATCAAGGATTTGGGATCCTGGCTACTTCCCAGTTTTCAAAAGCATTTTTAACAACTTTTAACTACTTTGGTTGATCATAAAACTACCAGATCAAGGTATTATTATTCATCTCCATTTTACAGAAAAATAAGCTAAGACTCCAGAGAAGACAAGTTATGGAGTTAGCTAGTGGAAGAACTGCAGATATAACCTATCCTTTTCTTTTTTTTTTTTTTTTTAACTCCCAGATTTAACATGCTGAGATCCTTATTTAAATCCATATTGTCATGGTGATGAAATGAAATGATGTAAAGCACTCTGCCACATCAAGGGCCACATAAATTTTCAGGAATGTATAATGCTCTTGTGTTTAGCAGAACTCTGAATTCAAGAAAGAGGATGAAAATCACAAGGTCTAAAGGTTCTTAAAGGTTCCAGCCTGGAGTGTGGTGTGATGGAAAAAGCTTTGCCCTGGGAGTCAGGTGACTCTAACCCACTTGTCAGAATCTGCATGACCATGGATAATCACTTTGAGCCCCATAGGGGAAGCCAAAATTTCCTCATTTGGAAAATGAATGGGTTGAACTAAAAATCTTCCAAGCTTTTCCTCTTTCATCCTCTAAATGGAATGTGAGGGGAAAGGGAAGGGAGTGGAAAAGAATGATGCTTTTCAGCCTTCTAGATCCCTCTTCTCCACCATTCCTAGCTTAGCACATTATTCCTCGCACAGTCCATAAAAAACTCCCGTTCCAGCCTTTGCACTCAGTTCATCATTCTGTGGAGGGAGGTCTGGGTTTCACATAAGTGCAGTCTTCCCAAGGGAATGACCTTATTTCCTCCATAAAGGGAGGAGCTCAAGCAAAGAGACTGAAAGAGTGAAAGCAAGTGTACTGAATAATAATGTGGCCCGATTGGTGCTCAGTTGCCAGGGAGGTTCCAAAACTTTTATATTTGAACATCTCTGCTCAGCCCTCCAATATATGCAGGACTCATAGATTTATACTAGGATTCTAAAACACCTTCGCTTCTCTAAATGCTGGGTTTAAACAAAGTCTTCATCACAGAGATTAAATTATACTGAATAAGTCTTATATGAATGGCTCTTTCGAGAATCAAAAGTGAGTTTGAAGAAGAAAATTTGCCAGAAAGGCAACTTACTTGGCTTTTAAATATCACAGCCAAGAAGACTTTCAGCAACAGGGAAGAAAGAGAGATGGTGATCTTAAATTAATAGCCAATTCTCCAGGCCCACCTATGGTTAGGATTTAAAAAAAAAAAAAAAAAAAAAACTGGACAAATTCTCCTCAGATGCCTAAAAGTCTAGAAGCATTTATTAAGCCAATTCTCCAGGTCCACCTGTGTTTACATTAAAAAAAAATTATTAAGCACCTACTATGTGCCAGGCACCCTGCTAAGACTGGCCAGCTTTGATCCAAAATTCCTTCATAATGGGGATCCAGCATAAATTTCTATTCTTCAGGAAACTCTTCAAAGCCAAAAACCAGTTGATAATGGTTCGGGAATACTTCTTTTACCCACAAAAGACACCATGCTACTGAACAGTCCAAAAAAGGCATCCAATACAACCATTTTAGAGAGCAATCTAGAATTATTGCCAAAGAATTATTAAACTGTCTATACTTTTTGACCCAGCAATATCATGATGAGGTCTATTTCCATAGATAATTAGGGTAAAAGGAAAAGAACCTATATATTCTGAAATATTTAGACCAGCTCTCTTTGTGATTGCAAAGAACTAGAAATTGTGCAGATACTTTTCAAAAGGGGATTGGCTGAACAAGTTGTAATATATGATCATGATGGAATACTATTGTGCTATAAAAAATGATGAGTTTGATGATGTTAGAAAAACATGGACAGACTTGAATGAAATAATAAGAGTGAAATGAGCAGAACCAAGAAAATATTATATAAAGTTGCAGCAATACTGTTTGAAGAACAACTGTAAACAACTAAATCATTTTGATCATTATAATTATCTAAATTAACTACAAAGTATTTATGTAGGAAGACACTCTCTGCATTCAGAGAAAAAACTGATAAATAGAAATATGTATAGAATGATTTTATATGTGTGTGTATATGTAGATATAGCTATATATACATATATTTGTGTCTAATGATAGCCATGGAAGGGAGAGAAAGTTCCATCCTAATCTTATTATATATTTAAAAACAACAGCATATTGTGCATAATAGATTTGCAATTTTATAGGCAATCATCTTTTTTCCCCCTATCATACTATGTTATAGAAATATTTCTTTTTATCTCAAGTTCAGAAGAAACATCTAATATTCTCTCATTCTGTGTCATTCTGGGGAGAAAAGGGGGAAAGGACAGTGTTGTGGTAGCAATTAAGAGCACAACAGTTTTAGCTACTGTCCTAACCTCTTCCCTTTCTCTACCTCATTTAACCTCAGGGCCAATCACTGACTTATATGTAATGCCAATTCCTGAAATAACTGGACAAGTGATTAAGTGAGAGAAAATATCCAGGAGAAGGTTAAATGGTGGGTATGAAGATAAAGGAATTTAGAGATTTGTGGAGAATTGGTTTTTGCAAAGAGGGTGCTAGGTAGAGCAAGTTTAACTTAAATGATATTTTAATAGTTTTTTCAAAATACAAAGGAACCAAAAAAATTTTTTTTATTATAAAATATATTTCCAAACATGGTCTTTCCTTATGGGGAACTGGTTAGTTTTTCCTTTTGTTCCTAGATAAAGTAGAGGAAAGAGGTACCTGTGAATTAGACAGGAATTTCCCTCAATGTCTTGCATACAAGTACTTAATAAGTATTTGCTTAAGGGAGGGAAAAAAGCGCACATTTCCAATTCTTCAAAGCATCAACGGTAACCTTGTCTCTTTCTGCTTTATTGAAAATGTATCCATCTTTCTATCATGCAGTGAAACTTCTGAGTCTTCTTCTATACTCTTTCTCTACCATATCAAAGGAAGCAATAGCTTTTTACCTTGACCTGATTAACCCTTCCATCTTTCCCTTTATTTATTTCCACTTCTATCAGTACCTTGCTCCATTCCACCCCGACTCCCCATCCCCACAGTCTTTACCTCTCTACTGGTTCCTACAAATATGCAATTTCTCTTTAAAAAATTTTTTAAACTTTTGGGGAAGTACAAAAAGTCACTGGCTCTAAAGTCTGAGGTTCTGGGTTCAAGTTACTTTATTTCTTTGACATCTGTAAAATGAAAGGGTTCCAACATGATTTATAAAGCAATGTGTATGAAAAATAAACTAAGTGAAAGAAAAAAATGAAAGGGTTAAACTTAATGGCTTCTGAGGTTCATACTAACTCTAAATCTATGATTCCACAGAGAAACCCAGGTGAAATTGTATGGGGAAAATTTGATGAGGAAAAGATCACTTTAGAAGAAAAAAGAACATGAAGTGGGGGCAAGCAATAAAAAAGTTAAAACTGAGCCAGAATCAAAGAAAATGAGGAATCTCATGACAGATCTATAAAAAAAAATAAAAAAAAAAAAAAAAAAAAAGAGCAAAAGGATTTTTTTCAATCTAGTTAGAATTAATAAGACATGGAAATTCAATGAATGCAGAAGAGTTGGATATGACTTCCAAGTTTGGATTCTAGGTGACTGAGAAAGGGACAATCATTTATAGAAGAAAAGTTGAAGGAGAGACAAGTTTGAGAAGAGAAAAATCATGAAACATGAGTGCTGTGGATGGCAATAGAGAACAGATTATCAAAAAAGTAAGAATCCCTTTGATTTTCTTGTATTCACTCAGCAAATCTCTCATAATCTGACTTCTTTTCTGATCACCATTGGAACTTGTCTGAAAAAAAATTACCAATGGCCTCCTAGTTACTCGATTTAATGACCTTTTCTCAGTCCTTATCCTCTATAAAATCTTTGAAACCAGCCTGTCCCTTTTTACTTCACTCACTTCCCTGACACCGAATTCCCATGTTTCTCAGACATGGCCTATTACTTTCAATGTCTCCTCTCCTCCTTCCCTAATTTCCTATGTCTAGATAAAGATGACCTCTCCATAATGATTATCTTTCCATCCTCACACACTCTTTCCACTGGTGGTCTCATCCAATGATTCCCTCTCTAGTCTCATCACCTCCTCCTCCACACTTTGTATATAAGATTTTGTATCTAGATTTTTCATCATCTTGTTGATCATCTCTATCTAAGTATCCTGCCCTTACTGGTGCCTGAAAAGTTGAATATACCCACAATGAATTCACCATCTTTCTTTTTAAAAAAAAAAAAAAGTTGATCATAGACCCATTTTACTTAGAGGGGGACAAGGCCTTAGAGGTCTTCTAGTTTATCCATGTCATTTTACAGATTAGGAATTTAAGGGCCAGAAAGGAGAAGTCACTTTCCTGGAGTGGGATGGTATGATCTCATCCTTTTATTCTACCCCTATTTTGGTTCCCTTTTCAATTGGCAAAATGATGGTGTGAGGAAGAGAAAGAGGAAGAACACTGAAGTTAGTGCCCCTCAAAATTATAGCCCTTTAGCTTAAGCTACTTAGCTGCTGAGAGAAGATCTGTGTCTAGAACTGAGAAAAAGGGATGCCAGAAGGTCACAGTGAAAATCCCATCTGGAGATGTTGAGCAAGCTCAGCAAGGTAGGGAGGGATCAGGAAAGGCTTCCTGAAGAAAGTGGGATTTTAAATGAGTCTAAAGTCAAGAAGTCAAGTAAAGAAGAAGAGATGAGGAGGGAGATATCAGGGGAAAAAAAAGGAATAGGGAGAAAGGAAAAGGGAATATAGTATATTCCTGGAGTTCTATCTACTACATCCACCTAGCTGCCACTTTCTTAAAGCTAGAGCAAATATTCTTAACCTGGTGGTCTGTAAACTTGGCGGATTTTAAAAACCTATTTTGACAGCTATTTTCTATAATGGGTTTCCTTTGTGGTCGGTCTTATGCACTTTATTTAAAATAATCATTCTGGGAAAGGCTTGACCTTCCAAAGGAGTCTAGGACACAAAAACAATTAAGGATCCTCAAGTTTAAGAACTTCCCTGGATCAGCTCATGTAAGCCCAGAGGAGGGCAGGAAAGATGTCAATGGGAATCAGCATCAAAAATCAAAAAAGGTCAGTTCCGCATCTCTTATGTTATACCACCACCAAAACTGTAATTCAACTAATAAACACGTATATAAGCACTAACCATGCACCAGGCACTGAGCTTAAGCACAGGAAACAGAGAGAAAGACAACAGATCCTGTCTTCAAGAAGCTGACGTTCCAAATGGGAAGAAAAAATAAACAGATCCACGAAGTTATGTTTTCCCCTTTGGGATAGCAAAGGCTGCTTCCAACAGCACAGCAGTACGAGACTCAGCAGGGCAGTTTGTGTTTTTGTTTTGTTTTTTTGTCTTGTCTGATATAACAAATAAGGACCAGTTGAGAGACCATTCTGGTTTCTCCCTTCTACATCTCACTCATCCCTAGTACAAGGAAACTGAAAGGAGAGGCAGTCCCATGAAGAACAGCCATTCTTAGCAATACCTGCTGAGAGCAGCAGGGGGCTCTAAAGGGAAAAGAACATACAAAATAAGGCTGGAAATTAACCCAGTTTTAGAAGATAGTTATTGTTGAGTCTGTTTGAGCTGATCTTTCAGTTCAAAAAATCCCTCCTCCTTCTTCTTTTCCTTCTATCTTCTTCCCACCTTCTCCTCCTCCTCCACTGTGAAGAGCATCCTTGAAATTGGGGAGGGAGGATTAGGAAGAGAGTACTATACACATTCTCAAAGTTCCTAAGTGGAAGTTAAGAGCCAGAAAGACAAAGAATTGCCCAAAATAACTTCATGATCCTTCATGTCATGAAAGTCTGTGTCACAAGGTTTTACAAGTACATATGAAAGGTGCAAGACAAAAGAGAATAAGATGGAGGACTCTTAATGAAACAGATCCATTTCATCTCATTTCTCATCAATTAAATTAATTAAATGATCAAATTTCTGAAAATAATCCAGCCACAGCACTTATCATCATCAACAGATAACCTATATAGGCCATTGTAAGGTTTGCAAAGTGCTTTACCTATATTATCTCATTGAATTGGAAACTATTCAAAACATGTGACTGTCGCTGTACAGAGGGCAAGTCAGTTTGAGTCCTGCAGAAGAAAAGCCAGTCCTCTGTTACATAAGAGTTCTCTGCTCACTACAGTTCCTTGCAGCAAATTTATAATAGCCTATAAATAGATTCCCTCCCTTATCCCCCACCCCCCAAACCTTGCAAAAGGCTAGAAAACTGCAAAAGAAAGCTGCAGCGTGACTTCCTCTAACTTTCACCTAAAATGTAGCCCGTAGTTACATCTCATTGTAAATTCAAGTAAAATGTTGCTATAAGGAGCTCAAAGTAGACTCTGAGGGACTAACAGATAATTTGGGAAACCACAAATACAGCTAGATACATAATTAAAACTTCTATGTCACTGGAAAGGAGTCCTAGGTTAGGAGCCAGGAGCCCTGAATTCAAATTCTGTTTCTGTGTCTGTGTGACCTCAGGGAAGTCATTTAAATTTTCTGGAATTCTCAGTTTATCTTTAAAATGAAAGGATATCTGCAGATTTCTCTGCAGTACTAAACTCTGCCACATTATGATCCAATAACAAAGTATTTTCTATCTTGGAAAGTAAGTGCAGGATAGTAACAAGAAAGACAGTCCCAAATCTATTTAAAAAGATCACTCGATTTTCCCCACAATGCTTGTCCCTGAGAGAACCTTAGCCATTAGGGGAACTGCTTTAATACATTTCTTAGTCTTTTTTCAACTGCTATTGATGACTTTGATTTTTATACCATATTTATTTTCAAAAACATTTCTCTCTCTCTTTCCCACATTCCATTGAGCCTTATCTGGTTACAAAGGTTTTAAAAATAGACTCCAGCAAAATCAACCAATACAGCAACCTTATTTGACAGCATGTGCTGGAGCTCAAACCCATAGTCTTCTGCCTCTCTAATGAAATGAATTAGATGCATTTTTTTTCTTCTCTTCTCTAAGGCCAAATTTGGTCATTAGAATTACATACCACTCTGTTTGTTTATATTGTTTTCCTTTCATGCTGCTGAAGCCATTGTGTATACTCTTTTCTTGGTTCTGCTGATTTTAATTGTATATATTGTTCATGTGTATATATGTAAATTTATATTTAATTGTAGAAGTTCATAAGAGTATGTTTCTTTGAATGTAGTTTCTCATATACGTTGTTATAATAATATATATGTGCGTATATAATAGTCCATTATGTTCAAGCATCACAATTTCTTTCTCTCTGTTGAGTATTTTGTTTTTCAGTCCTTTGCTGCCAAGAAAAAAAGGAAAGAAAGAAAGAAAAGTCGCTACAAATATTCTGATATACACAAAATCTTACTTTCAGTCAATACCCTCCGTGGAGAATAGGTCTAGCAAGGATCCAGACCAAAAAGTATGGACTTCATAATCACTTTTTTTCCCCCCTGAGTCAATTGGAATTAAGTGACTTGCCCAGGGCCACACAGCTAGGAAGTGTTAAGTGTCTGAGACCAGATTTGAATTCAATTACTCCTGACTTCAGAGCTGGTGCTCTATCCACTGCCATGTAGATGCCCCTTTCATAGTCACTTTTTAAGGACACTGAAATTGCTTTCTAGAGAAATAATGCTGATTCACAGTTCCACCAAAAGAATATTAGGTTTTTTTAATCTTCCTGCAAACTCTCCAACCCTATTCCATTTTTTTTTAATCATTTTTAATTTTTTGGGTGTGAGGTAAAACCAGTTATTTTTATCTGTAAGTTTCTTATTATTGGTACTTCACACACAATACATAAGTATTTAATAAATGCATATTCATTCAGAAAAATCTTTCATATGTATATTTAAGATTTGACTCATCATCTAAGAACTATTTGTTCATGTCTTTTTAAATAGTATTTTATTTTCTCCCAATTACACATAAAAACAATTTTTAACATTCTTTGATTTTTTTTTGAAGTTTTGAATGCTATGTTCTATTCTTCCTTCCCCGAGACAGTAAGCAATCTAATATAGATTATTCATGGGCAATTATGTAAAATTTCCATATTAGTCATTTTTGTGCATGAAAACTCACTTGATATCTTTTGTCTAGAGTTTCCTAGGCACATTCTCTCCAGTATCTACTAAGGAATAACTTGTAGACTTATTTGTTTAGATCCATTTTCTTCTAACTAACTATATATATAGATATATGTATATCTATATATACATGAGCCTATCACATGATGAGGTCATCCAGTGAAGATTTTTGATTGAGTGCAGAGATTCTGCTTAGGTTTACAAGGGCAAAGTTCTAGTCCTGAATGAAGAAAAGATAAATCTGGGGCAGGTGACAGAGACTTCAGGATAGTAGAAAGGGACTACTACAGCACTGCTAGCAGAGGTGATGGTTTCTCCGGTGGTCAAGAAAAGAGGAGGATAAAAGGGAGAGGGAGTATGGACCTTTGCTGTGACAGTCTAAACTCTGGCCATCCTTCTGGGCCCACTGTTGGGAGCAGAAACAGCAAATGGGCCACCATAATGGAATCAAGTTTGTGAAAATGCAAGAAGACTGGTAATACAGGATGGGACTCAGTTGTGAAGGATTTTAAATGCAAATTGAATGTTTCACAATTGCTCCTGCAGGCAAAAAGGAGCCAGGAGAGTTCATTGAATAGGGGAATAATGGGGTCAGCCCCTCATTTAAAAAAAATTACTTTGGGGACAGACAGATAGTGCAGTGGATAGAGCACCAACTCTGGAGTCAAGAGGACCCAAGTTCAAATCCAACTTCAGATACTTACTAATTGTGTGATTCTGGGAAAGTTACTTAACCCCATTTCCTCCAAACAAACAAATAAAAGCAAGAATTGTTTTTCTGTTGGCAACTGAGTGGATTGTGCATTGAAATAAGGAGGCATAAGGCAAGAAGAAAAGAAGGTGATTGCAATAATTCAGCCATGAGGCAATAAGAATGAAGAAAAAAGGTTATCAACAAGATTCTAAAAATCTTCATATATGAAGACTTGACTTTTTACTCCATATGTGATGTAGATGAAAGAAGTTATCTGAGGGAAAAAATGACAAGAACTGCCCAAGTTTGAATATATGGGATGAGTACTAGTACAGAGTCAACTGATACCTAAGTTAGACTTGAGAAACTACCTTTCATAGTAAAAGAAAAAATGAAAGCTGGGAAAAGGCAGGTTTGGTGGAGAATGATAATAAGTTCTATTTTAGACATGTTGAGTTTGAAATATCTATGAGATGCGCTCGGGGAGAGTGATTAGAACTAGATATATAGATCTGAGAATCATCTTCATAGAGATGGTACTTGAATCAATGGGAGCTAATGAGAGCACCAAAAGTACAAAGCCCAACTTCTTAGCCTTTTCTTCAGAAGTCTAGTGAAGATTAGGGATCTCATCCCAAAATAGTGTTTTTAAATAATTACAAAGGATTACAAAGGGAATCAGTTATTTTGAAAAACTTGTCAAAATGGGGTAATGGGTAGAATGCAGAGCCTGAAATCAGGAACTCATCTTCCTGAATTCAAGTATGATACTTGACTAGCTCTGTGACCTGGGCCAGTCACTTTACCCTGTTTACCTCAGTTTCCTCATCTGGAAAATGAGCTAAAAAAGGAAATGGCAAACCACTCCAGTATTTTTGCCAAGAAAACCCCAAATGGGATCATGAAGAATTGGCTGTGACTGAAATGACTAAACAAGAAGTTATTAAAATTATAACCAAGTTTACAGATCCAGGTTAAGAACATTTACTATAGAGAGAAAAGAAAAGAAGGCTCAGCACAGACCTTGAAGAGTAAACTTGACCCAGAAAGATGAAGACCCTGCAAAGGATACTGAAAAGGAATGGTCCAACAGGTAGAAGAGAACCTAAGACAGAACAGTTTTATAAAAACCGAGAAAGGAAATCCAGGCGAGATTGACAGTGTCAAAGGCTGTAGAGACTGAAGAGAAAGGTTGAAAAAAGGCCATCCTATTTGGCAATTAAGAGAAGGATTCAGCTTTGGTTTGTGTTTCTCATTTCCCTTCAGGGTTTTTACATAAGAGAGAATGAAGGTCTTCATCCTTCCTTCCCAAGCATTATCATGAATTACTTACAAGTAAATCAATCAGGGAAAGGTCACTGCAAAGTGTTACATAAGAGTGACTAAAGAAACCGTGTCACCCAAACACACAAAGTTTGTGTTGATTTTTTTTTAAACTCTAATCATTTGAGCAGGTGTGTTTGGGGATGCAGAGAAATGGGGTGACAAATGGGGTGGACTCTAGAATCCTCAACCTGCCAAACGACTTGTTGTTTAAGTTATACCCAATGCAAGAGTTTTCATCCACAGTGAAAATCTTGGATAATTCAGCCTTTTAAAAACAATCATGGGGGCAGCTAGATGGCACAGTAGATAGAACACCAGCCCTGAAATCAGGAAGACCTGAGTTCAAAATCAGACCTCAGACACTTAACACTTCCTAGCTGTGTGACCCTGAGCAAGTCACTTAACCCCAATTTCCTCAGGAAAGGGAAAAAAAAAGCAATCATGAGTAACTGTGGCCCATAGTCATATTTAAGTCTGCCAATTTAAAGCTGACACAGGAGATGTAAAATCAACTCTGCACCCTCATTTTCCTAGATAAGGAAATTAAAACAGTTAAAATGCCTTTCCTTGATCATATATCTAACATTCAAACACAGTTTCTTTGACCCCAAATTCAGCCCCATATTAAAAACCATACTATGTTAACAAAACTGCTGCTTGAATGGGTTTGGTTACCAATTCATGAGTCACAGGAAAATGCCTTCCTTATAAGTTAGATTGTAAAGGAACAACATGATGGATGTAGATTGCAAATAAATCACAGGTATTGTCAATAAAGAGAATCTACTTCCAGGATCTTGGATTGCACTCAATCAACCCAACTGCTCTCTATGCATTAGTTTATTAAGTTATGGCAGAAAAAAAGAAAAAATTAGTTGGCAGCCGGCCTTTCAGTGATTCAATTCAATGAATATATAATAAAGTGTTTTAATTTCATAAAACCCAGCTACTAGGCTAGGTGCTGGGAATACTAAAATAAAAATGCAATAGCCCCTTTCTTCAAAGAGGCTGCATTCTGCTGGGAAGTATACAAACATGTGTGAAAATAAGTCAATACTATTATGGAAATGCAAAACACGTGCATAACCTACATCAGATCAAATCTCTTGCCTTCTCAGTGTAGAGGGATGGGAGAAGAGAGGAAGGGAGAGAATTTGGAGTTCAGAATCTTTTAAAATGAATGTTTTAAATTGTTTTTAACATGTAATTGAGGAAAAATTTAAATACAAAATAAAATGAAAATAAGTCAATACAATGAAACTCAAGAAGGGCAAAAAAGGGCTTTTCATAGGAAAGAATACCAGGCCTGAGCCTTGAAGGAAGCGCAAGATTCTCCAAGGTAAAAGGAATGAAGAAGGATGTTCCAGGTAAATTAAGGTCAGGGATATAGCTAGGTCAGGTCTCAGACAAAAGATCTGCCTGTAGTCTATTTCAGGGATTAAACTGCCTATACAACCCCACTTAGGGAAAGACTGCCAGTGCTTGTGTTTTTGTCTTGGAAAACCCAAGGTCAACTCCACCATTGCCACAATGCATTCTCAGAGGAATTTCACTAGAAGACAGTATTACAAACTTCTAAAATTAAAATAGAGAAACTGTGGTCTAATTCTTTTTTTTTTTTTAAGAAATAGGCTCAAAGACAGCAATTAAATAGCCTGTGAAAGTCACAATATAACCACCAGCAATCCAGCTACTATATCATAAATCTAATTTAAAGTAGGGAACTTTCACATCTAATAGCTTTGCTTACTGTCCTAGCATTTAAGGGAAATAGCAGGAATGGGCCAGGACTGGCTATTAAAACATTATTTAGGGAAACACAAACTAATGCTTTTTTCTCTCTATTTCCCTATAGAAGTCACCCAACTTCATTGGGTGTTGCTGCTCTTAGAATGGGAAGAAGTGTTGAAAAGTCCAATATGGTACTTCAGAAAGAATGGTCAAAAAAAGTGTGTTGGAATCTCAGTTCTAACATTTAATATTATGTGTGATTTTAAAAATGTCACAACCTCTCTGGGCATCAGTTTATTTTTGAAGTGGGAAAGAAAGGATGATACCGATAACCTCTGAAGATCTTTTCAGTTCTAAATTTAAGATCTTATGAATCAATTGATAAAAAAAAATCAAGAAAATGGCACCAAAAGAAAGATTGGATCTTTTGACTAAGTGACTGTTTTGCTGGGATGATTTTCAATCTGGAACTAAAGCTAGGATTTCCTGGGTATGAGGTAAGAACCTTAGAAGGAGAGATTTCCTCTGGATGCTCATCAAGAACCTGCTCTACAACTTCTGGCTCAAAGAACAATAGCAAGAGAAAAACTGTACTTGGATTGTAGCCTAGAGATAAGATAAAAGAAAAAAAGAATCAAGCTGCATAAAAATGTTCATAGTTCATTTATCTGAAACGTAGAAAACTGGAAAAATGGTATTGGGATACCTAGCAAATAGTTGAATGAGTTATGGCACATCAATGCAATGGAATATAATGACATCATAAAAGATGGGAAATATGAAACATATGAAGAATCCAGAAAGAGCCAAAGGAGATAACAAAATTAAGAACAAGAAAGCCAGAATTATATACACCCTGACTATAAAAAAGTACAAGGAAATCAAAAGTCAAAATCTTGTTACTCCAAAAAAACTTGGAAAGGGCAATAGCTTTTGTTACTTGCTATTCTTTGTTTAGTTCACACAGCTTTGTCCAGGGTTATATGGACAATTTTAGCTCTTATCACATTCATGTATTTAAATAGTTATATTTGTTGGTGAGTACCGAGTTTATAATAAAGGTTTAAAAAAAGAAAAAAGAAAAGATACATTTTAAAGGAAAGAAAGATTGCAAATATTGATTCATGGAAAAGTAGCTAGGTGGTACAGTGGATAGAACACTAAGCTTGGAGTCAAGAAGACTGAGTTCAAATGTGGCCTCAGACACTTACTAGCTGTGTCACCTTGGGCAAGTCACTTAACCCTCTTTGCTTCAGTTTCTTCATCTGTAAAATGAGCTGGAGAAGGAAGTGGCAAATCACTTCAGTATCTCTGCCAAGAAAACCCCAAAGAGGGTCACAAATGGAGTCAGACACGACTGGAAAAAACCACTAAACAATACCAACATCCACGGAAAAGCTTCAATAATAACAAAAAGCTAGAATTTACATACCTATTTGAGGTTTGCAATGCTTTGTATAAATATTACCTAATTTAATTGTGGCAATAACTCTGGGAATTAAGTGCCATTATAATCTCCATTTTGCAGTTAAGGAAACTGAGGCAAAATGAGACTAAGTGGCTTGCCCAAGATCAAACAGCAAGTGTGGGAGGGTGCATTTGAACTCGATCCTTCCTGACTGCTGGCCCGGCACACCCACCCACTGCCTCTAGATGGAGAAGACATTGTGTGCTACAGAAGGAAAAATGATGGGAAAAGTCCAACCCCTTCCTTTTATGATAAGAAAAAGGAGACCGGAAGGAAGTTAATTCTGTTTGAATCATTTTGGGAAGAAGAGCATTCCTTTTCTATTTGAAGCATATGTGGTTATGTCAAATGCCTGTAATCTTCATTCTAGAGCTTTATTTGAGGCACAGAAAGAACCCCGGGTTCTAGAGGACAATCCTGGGGAAAACTCTGGCAGTTTCTATTAAACTGGAAAGACTTTACTGACAGTCCTGACAACAGCCAGTGTCTGCTTTGCTAAGGCTAATCTAGCTGGCCACTGCCTCATCACCCATCAGCTGACTACTTCACTATGAATTCTTAGGCCATGGTAACGAATATAAACATACACAAAGGACCAGACACATTCTTAAAGACCATATTAGTATATACACCCAAAGCTCAATAATAATCCTCCCTAGGATCATAGAGAAAAGAATCCATTCATTCTCCAGGCTCCAGCATCCCCTGGAACAGCCTTCTGACCTTGAGGTCCTAGTCTGGACCACCATTTCTTGAGACTAGAGTCACTTCTCTTCACTTCTGGCTATTATCAGTGGTCTTGCACTGCTCAGGTTTACATCGACCTCCTTACCACCCCCCACTCCCACCACTTCCAGCTCACTTCTTGATATTGTCTTTCCTCGTTAGAGCATCATCTCCCAGAAATTAGGGACTCTCATTTGCTTGTATTGCATCTTTTTATTTAATCAATAACTTCAGTCATGTCCAACTCTTTGTGATACTATTTGGGGTTTTCTTGGCAAGATAATGGAGTGATTGGTCATTTCCTTCTCCAGCTAATTTGACAGATGAGGAAACTGAGGCAAACAGGTTAAGTGATTTGCTTAGGCTCACTCAGCTTAGTATCTGAGGCCACATTTGAACTCGGATCTTCCTCAATTTCAGTCTAGTGTTCTAATCACTGCCCCACCTAGCTACCCCTTTGTATCCCACACTAAACATTTAGCAAATACGTTATCTATCTCTCTAGAGCTAGAAAGAGCTCACCTTTATTTAAAAATGAGGAAACTTGAGCAATTTTTCCAAGTTCACCCAGCACCAGAGTCTGGATCTGAACTCAAGGCTTCTAAGTTCAGATCCATACTATACTAGTATACAACAAAACCAAGGGCTTCCCTTTACTGTCTTGGTTTCCCAGCATCCTTCAAGACTGGGTTCACTTCTCCCATCTATAAAAGGCTCTTCCAGATTCCCTTCATTAGCTCCTTCCCTCTAAGACCACCTCTCATTTATACTATGTTTTTATTTATAACTATAAATATATGTAAAATATAATATAATATATATAAAATACATGAATACATGTATGTATACAGATATACTCATATATCCATACATATATACACATACTTACATATATGCACACACTATTTGTGTCTATATAGAGTTATGCATTTATAGATACAGATTATATAAGGGGAACTGATCTCTGCCATCACCTCCATTTACACTATTTATATCAACATATATATGTATATATATATGGTATATATGTATATAGATACTATATATGTATAGAGATAGATATTATACATAGACTATAGATATAGAGAAATGACTTGCCTCTAAGATCACACCCATTTACTCTCTCTATATACAGAATATACATATGTGTATGTACATAGTAAGTAGTTGTTTGATTATTATCTCCCCCATTAGATTATAGACTTCGAGGGGCAGGGGCTGTATTTGCCCTGCCTTATATCTTGCCTCTTCCCCAGCACATCCCCAGCTCTTGGTACACTACCTGCACAATGATGTGCTTAACTTCTTGTTGACTCATTATTCTATCATACATTCCCTTTCCCTAAAAGATGCTAACTCAATAAAGGGATTAGATGTAACCCAGACAGGTCAGGGACTGCTAAAGAAGACCAATCATAATTCAGGGGAAGCAAAAAGCCACCCAAGACTGCCTTCCATAGTGGATGTGATGGGTTTCAATTTCCTTTTCCAGTCCTGTGGAAAGGACTGTTTTACTAACTGCTTAATGACTGATGTGAAGAGGCAGCACAGGCCTAAATGATAGAGAGTCTGTCCACCTGTGTGGGATGTGTAGCACCCAACACAAATCTGTTCATTATGAATTAAGTACCCACCATGTGCCATGCATTAGGCTAAGCACTTTTTAAAAAATAAATGTTAACTTATCTGATCCTCACAACACTGAGAAGCAAGTGCTATTGTTATACCCATTGTATAGCTGAGAAAATTGAGAGGCAGAAGTTGTGACCCGCTTAAAGTCATACAGCTAGCAAATATCTAAAGAAAACAACGCAATCCACCAAAAAAAAATGTAAATAAAAAGAACAACAAAATGAAAAGTTGTTGAATTATAACAATCAATTCCTTCCCCCACTTCCCCAATAAAATGAGGAAACTCACCACCCTTTTTTACTAGGAGAGTTAGGGAACTAAGTAGAGTTGTTAATTTTACTATTTGGTCTTCCTTTGTTACAAGGCAAGGCTCAGAGAGGCCAGGGTATACCAGGAAATGACTGCAATGTCAAAACAAAAGGCATTTATAAAGCTTTTATAAAAAGGAATTCAAGGTCTCAGGCATGAACAATGGGGGGAGGAGGCAGGTTTAGTGGCGGTTGGTCTATCTTCAGTTAGATCGCTATTTTAGTAAGCAGCTGCAGGCTAACAATGATAATGGATTTTAATCGTACCATCTGCTTTAATAGAGGAAGTCTCCCTTAAATAAGTATTGACCAGTTTTAATTAATTTAGAAGTCTTTTAGTACAGGATCACACCTGTAGAGATATAAGGGACCTTTTAGGTCTTCTAGACCTATCTTTTCATTTTGCAGGTGAGGAAACTAGGATCTATGCAAGCAAAAAGAATTTGCCCCAGATTACACACAGGTAGCGAGTGATAAAGCCAGGATTTACACCCAAGTCCTTTCACTTCAGTATCTGGTGCCTTCTCCAATATATCAAGTCTTTTTTTGGAGGGAAAGAAGAGGGCAGAGCTGGCACAGTGGATAGAGCTTGGAGTTCAAACTTGAACTCTTCTTGAGTTCAGATCTGTCTTCAGATTCAATGTGTGACCACGGGCAAGTTGTTCAACCCCATTTGTCTCAGTTTCCTCATTGAGAAAATGAGCTGGAATGCTTAACATGACTGTACATATATAACCTATATTAGATTGCTTGCTGTCTTGGAGAGGGAGAAGAGAGAAACATCTTATAAAGATCAATGTCAAAAAACTATCTTCACATGTATTTGGGGAAAGAAGATAAAATATTATTAAGAAAATGACCTAGAGACCATTATCTCTGCCAAGAAAACCCCAAAGAGGGTTATGAAGAATCAGACAGGACTGAATATCACTGAATGATCTGATTTATATGTTTAAAGAGTTGCCTGGGATATTGAAAGGTTAAGTGATTCGAATAGAATCACACAATCTAAACATGTTAAAGGTAAGTCTTGAATCAAAGGTAAGTTCTGTCCGCACCATACTGCCTCTCTACCATCACACCAAAGGATGGCACAAGAACCACATTCAAATGCAACTCTGAATGAACTTGAGAAAAACTCCTCTTTTCTTATAAGCCCATGATTCTGCTACCAGTCATTCAAAAACAGGACTCCTGAACCTCTAAGCTACAATGATATCACAGCTGTGTGTTTTTGAAAACAGAGTCTGCAGCCATGGAAACCAAACAGATGCCATCACATTCTGACTTCACTGTAGGAACAAGGAGAGGGAAGGAGTCTCAGCTGGGAAGAGGAAACCTCTTTATGGAACTGTATGTGTCAGTGCAGAATGAGAGCGTGGGGGACGGACGACTTGCGATCCGTAGCCAACAATGGGGATACCCACATCGATGGAAATTGAGTGGAGTGGAAACTGAACAGATGACCCATGGAGAACGCCAGCATATAAGGACACAAATCAAAGGAATCATGCCTAAATTCTAATTCACTGGAAATGGTACCTACACTTAAACCAGTCACTTTAAAAATAAACAGCAATCCTCTGTTTTCATGTGCTGAAATTGCTCAGTCAGAACTCAGTTTTAAAAATTAATGCCAAAGCAAAATTTTAAAATGCCCCCACACATAAAGGAGCCTAATTTTCTGAGGGATTTTTTTTTTAAGTTTCAGATAACTCCCCACCGGACAATTTCGTAAATTAGAAAAAAACACCCATTGAAGTCAGGGGACCTGGTTTTTGCAACAAATCATTTTACATCAGTTTCTTGCATTCATAAAATGAACAACATGAATTTTAAGATCCATTTGGTTCTTTGATTTTATACTCCCCTTTAAAGATTCCCTAAGCATTCACAGAAATCAATCCAACAATTAAATAAGTTATTCAGCACCTATTAGGTGCAAACACAGAGGATTAATGAGATAAAAAAAAAACTAAAATTATCTATAACCTCAAGGAATTTACATTCTAGTGTATATAGAGGGAAGGGAAAGACCAAATGCATAATATAACTAAATCTGAAAACTGATCAGAGAGATATCCTAGTTAACTGAGGGACGGTTTATGGTGCTTGAGACCTGGTTCCAAAACTGTTTCAACACTGAAACACTCCTAACTAGCAGAATAAAATTAACTCCATCCCCTAAGTATATTTACTATATCCACCATGTTGCTGGAGAAAGTAGTCTATGATAGGTGCCTTCCTTCCTTCTCACTTTCTTTTTAACTTCTTATAATGTCTTTTACAACCCCATCATTTCATTTAAACTATTCTCTCCAAAATTAATAATGATCTTTCAGTTGCTAAACCCAATGGCCTTTTCTCAACCATCATTCTTCTTGACCATTCTGAAGCCTTTGACCCTACTCATCATCCTCTTCTTGATATTATCATCTCCTAGGATTTGGGGATATCACTTGTTTGTTTTTCTCTCTGACCAATGCTCCTCAGTCTCTTTCAATGGATTACTCATTCAAGTTACCCGATGACTGATTGTTGGGCACTACAGTAGGACCAGTTAGTGACTGCACTGGGAATTAAATCTGGACTCAGAGACTGAGCAGCAAGTCATCTAACTTCTTTCTGCCTCAGTTTCCTGCAAAATGGGGAATATGAAATATTTTTATAAGGCATTTAACAGTATCTGGAGTAGGCACTTAATTAAAACTTGCTCCTTTCCCTTCCCATAGAGAAAATACAAAACTGAGAGAATAGGTGGTCCCTGCCTTCATGGAGATTACATGAATGAGAGATAATCTACATATAAGGAAAGAATGTAAAACAAGGTGAACTACACTAGAGAGAGTTAAATAAAAGAAAAGGAGGACAGGGAAAGTTGTAAACCAGAAAAATCCAAGAAGGCTTCATGGAAGAGGTGGTATCTGAGCTGGACTTTCTAAGATGGGTAAGAATTCAACAATCAAAGAAAGGGGTGGAGGACATTCTAGCCAAAATAAACATAGAAAGATGGGAAAGTACAGGTCAATCAATCGATCTTTATTAAGTACTCACTATGTGGCAAGCACTGGGCTAATGATGAGGTCCTACTTGGTATGTTGAATAGAGAGAAACTAAAACTTGATCCCTGAGGAAAGTAGGGAGGAGGCACTGATAGAGATCAGTTTAGTTTTACGGTCCCACCCAACTGGGAGGTTGTCCAGTCTGAAATCCAAGTCATGTCAAATACCTGAGACCCACCCTCTATAAAAATCTCCAGCAGTCTCACCTTGCCATGCCCTATCAGAAATCCCTTTCATGTTCCTGAACTTAAAATTTTCACTTTAAAAATCTACTTATGGGCCATCCCATGGCTGCTACCTTCCTTCGGTTCAATTTGCCATAACACTCTGTCTCATGGTGTCTTTCCCCTCACCATTCCCCTATACCACAGGATGTCTCTCCTAACTCCACCATGCTTCCCAATCCCACTCCTTGTTATAGCTAACTAACTCTTTCAGGGTGCTAAGTCCCTTTCAGGATTTAGCCTGTCAGCTAAGGGCATGCCCTCACTTCATGGGATACACCTTTTCTCATGGGTTAAATGGTGAGTTCCACTGAAGAATTTTTCTTCACATGCTCTCCCACTCTATTTCATATTTACCATTCCCTGGTGTCTATGTATCTCTTCATTTTGTTTATATTCTATTCCCTAAATACATCTATCTTTTTGTCTAAGAGAATGGCCATGGTGAATTATTCACACGAGTGAACCCCAACTTTTGGCACCTGCCATCATTTGGTGCCATCATCACCCACATTTTAGTGCTGAACCCACATACATCATTTTGCTTCTGAACCCACATCACTAAAGCAAAATTTAGGCTCTGTCCTCAAGGAGAAGCTCCAGAGAACACCAAAATAAGTCCAGTTCATTTGCAATTAAATCTTAGTTTAAGGAACTCACAATATAGAAACATACTGGACTGATGAATCACCTCATTCCTCTCCCAAATTCAAATAAAACAAACCACTTAGACCAGAAGTCTAAAAAAAAGGGGAAGGATTCCTCCCCTGTCTTACCCTCTTCACAACTTCTCCCACCACTTTCATAAGTCAAGACACATTGATCCCTAGTCTCTTTGTTTTTGCTAGCAAATGACAAAAACTACTCACACTTCTAGATGGCTTGTCAGTGTAGTAAGTGGAGGATCCAATGTCAGGGCCTCCGATAATTTCTCTAGTTCCCTCTTTCCTTTTAGTTTTCCAGGGTCCAGACTGAAGGAGCTGAAAGATAGGGAAAAATAAGTTAGAGCATCATGGAAGGTGGGAGTCAGAAAAGATCTTAGAGAGCATCCAATAAAACTCCTTGATTTTACAGACCCAGAAATTGAGAGCCAGAATGGATGGGATTTGTCCAAGGTTCCACAGAGATTAGGTTAAAAGAGATTTACTCTGCTGGCTCAGCAGCCAAGTTCCCTATTCTGAGGACAACTCCAAAAAAGCCTGTAGGTATTTTCAGCCTGATGAGATCATTTCAGGAAAAAAGTCTTAGGAAAAGCCTGCCAATTAAGAGGTTTGATAAATTGGATCTTGTTTGAAAAGTGATTCTATTTTTTTTTTCTTCTTTGCTTTTCTAAAACACAAACAAAATTTAGTGGGTATGTACATGGTTTTCTTTGCTTCTTTCTTTTTTTTTTTTAATTTCAGATTCAAATTACCTACGCCACCTTGATATCTATCCATCCATCATCCCTCAAGAGATTACCTGTGGATATGATGTTAAACCCTATCTTAGTCAATCAATTCAATTAAACTAATATTTATTAAGCAACTGCTATATATTTCATAATCTAGAAGTGAGCTGATAGGGAGAAATCATGATGGTATCTTTGCAACCATAAGTCACTCTTAAGTCACTCTCCAAATGAATTCTCTGTGTAGTTTAGAATCACAGAATCCAAGAACTTGCATCACACTAGACAAAGAGCTAGACCTGAAATCAAGACCGGAGTTTAAATCCAGTCTTGGACACTTAGTTTATGTGTGACCTGCAAGACATTTAATCTAGGTATGCCTTGGTTTCCTCGTTCATAAAATGGGGATAAAAATAGTCCCTAAATCTCAGGGTTGTTGTGAGGATTAAATGAGATAATATTTGCAATTTTGACAACAGATCACATTTGGATAAACATTAGGTTTGCAAAAACTTTCTTCACAAAATCCTATAAGTTATGGTAAAAGTATTATCATTCCCATTTTCCAGGTGAGTAAAATCAAGGTCCCTGAAAGATTTACCCAAAACTACATAGCTTAATTAGTGCATCCCCAGTGCCTGAGACAAAGCCTTGCAAACAGCAGGTGCTTAGTAAATATTCATTAAATTAAATGAGATCCAGTGAAAGAACACTGGGAAATGAATGTGGACCACAATATAGCATTTGCATTCTGTTGTTTGCTTGCATTTTTGTTTTTCTTCCCAAGTTATTTTTAACTTCTTTCTACATCCGATTTTTCTAGTGCAACAAGAGAACTGTGTGTATTAGTATTTAACATATTCTTTAACGTGTTTAACATATATGGGACTGCCTGCCAGCTAGAGGAGGGGGTGGAGGGAAGGAAGGAAAAGATGGAACAGAAGTTTTTGCAAAGATTAATGTTGAAAAATTACCCATGCATATCTTTTGCAAATAAAAAGCTATAGTGTAAAAAAAAAAAAAATCAAATGGGATGTCTGTAAAATAATGAGGCAGCATTGGTATCAAGGCAAGACCTACCTGTGCAGTAACAGCAAGTGAATGTCAGACGGTTACAGTATAAGGCACACCCCTCAAGAGTCTACACTATGGTTTCTTTTCTAGAAATGTGCCCACATAATTTTCTCTCTCTCTAAATTACAAATGTAATAGATCAATATCAGGCAGAAAAGTATACATGTTTGGGGAAAACGTTTCAAAGAAATATTCAGGTTTTCTTGCTTTATGGGATGATTAGGAAAAGTCAGCCTTAAGGATGACATCTTCAAAAGAGCAACCATTATACCCCAGAAGGATACCTGCATGAGTACCACCACCAAAGTTGGGAGACAAAGCAAGAAAGAAACCCCTAGAATTATAAAACACACTGAAAATCTCTACTCATCATACTGTCAAGATGGTGCTGTGATCTCATGACTATGGCTATCCCTCCAGTGATATAGTTCATAACCTAGCCCAGCCTGTGCAACTGTTTTCCACATCTTCCTATAAATCCTCCACAGAAGAGTCTACCCAAAGCAAAGAGGGCCTCCCTTCTAGTCTTCCCTTGGCACTGCATGGAGGTCATAAAGCATGTGGGCCATCCATCATCATCCTTCATTTTCATTACTAGTCCATCTTTCCTCATCTTACCCCAATGTAATGGAAAGTTGAATGGAAGATTAGATCAACTGACTTCTTCCCAGCCCATTTGATAAGAAGACAAAAGTTAGGGGAAAAGAAAAAGAGACAATAGAAGCATTAAGGTCTTAAATGTATTGTAAAGTGTTTATATTTTGTTACTCCATCAGGTGTGAAGAAGCTCAATCAAGTTTGATGGCAGTAGGGAGCAGTTAGACATTGGCTAGTCAAAGGCTCTTTAAAAAAACTCCTTTAAAAAGCTAAACACAAACATATAACTCTCTCTGTGTCTGTCCATCTCTCCCTCTCTCCCTCCCTCTCCCTCTTCCTCTCTTCCTCTTTCTCTCCCTTCTTTCATTCTTTCTCCCTCTCTCTCTCCTTCTCCCTTCCCCTCTCTCTCTAAGGAGTGAATCAAGGAAAGAAATAACTCTGAGCACTGAAAACTCAGCTTTTGATGGTTAGTAACTCTACATCCTTGGAGGAAGAGAGAAAGGAAAAAGGGGCACTTTCTCTCCTCACTG
Organism: Antechinus flavipes; assembly: GCF_016432865.1. Lineage (NCBI taxonomy): Eukaryota > Metazoa > Chordata > Mammalia > Dasyuromorphia > Dasyuridae > Antechinus > Antechinus flavipes. Next base: position 42,747,500 of record NC_067402.1, on the reverse strand, counting down.
CCCAGTGATTATGATGGCATCTTGCAGCACTAGGAGATAGACCCTGTAAAGAGCAGGGCCAGGGAATTCAGTTGCACAGATGATTGACAGTTAGTTCTGGCAGGTGACAGGGAGCCAAGCAGAGAAGCCCAGCTGAACAACCTTCCAAAAAAGAGATGCTTGTCTAGGAGAAACAACATGAGGGAATTAGAAGAAGGGGAAAAAACATCTGGGGTCTTGAAATGCTAGAGTTATGAATTATCCATCTTTGTGCTTTTCTGCTAATGTGCCACTCTTCCTATTGATATTCATATTTGTAGGAGAATGTACCCCAAGTTGATAGGGGATATATTTGTCATAACTGATCCTACTATACCATCTTAGCAAAAACCTTTGTTTTAAACCATTTCTTCTGACTGTCAAGACAATAAGGTGACAGAATGCACAGAGTGCCAACCTGAGTTCAAATTTAGCTTCAGATACTTAGGTGTGACACTGAACAGGTCACTGTACTAGTTTGCCTCAGTTTCCTCTTACATATGATGGGGATAATAATAGCCCCAGAGTTGTTATGAGGCTCAAATTAGACAATAATTGTAAAGAACTAAGTATAATGCCTGATTTTTAGTAAGTGCCATATAAATGTTAACTATTGTTATTAATTATAATTGTACTCACATAATAATATGACCTATATATTAATTATAGCTCTCTTGCTATAGTTATAGGAGTGCAGAATTACAAGTAGCATGGAGTAGCCATGCCCCAGGGGCTCCAACCTTTGATGGTAAGTCAGGAGCAGTTCCACAAGGAGTACATCACCTTTATGCCTTTTCTCTTTATGGTTCCTTCTTTAAAATGTGTTTTGGTCTGATTATGTTCGACATACATCTCTCCATTGCCCATTGCCTACTGTATTAATCTTAAAATAGGACTCAAGAGCAGCCTCCTTCTCATGGAGCCCTGAATACTAATAGGCATATGAGAAGGTGCTAAGGCACAGCAGCTGGAATTCCCAACAGGGACTCAAACATTTGTCTCAAGGAATCAACTTTAAATTTGACCATTTGACCTTTCTCAAAGGCAAGTAATAACTAGCTCTCTTTGGAAACTGGGCTATCTATTTCTCTTTCCATTATGTTTTCCTTACTCTGCAAATGCTACCAAATGACCTCTTCCAAAAACCTTGGCTCATTGAGTCCTACCTTTCTTCCAGGAAAAGGACAATGGCAAATAAGAAAATAGGAAATTTTCCAACTAGGAAAATCTTATGGCTTTTAAAATGGAAACACAGTCAGATTCATAATCTCCTCCCCAAAAAAGTGGGAATGGTTTTATTGTGCCTTGTACATTAATTATGATTTTCTACTATCCTCAAAGGAGTATAAAACTGTGCATACTCTTTGACTCAGCAGTGTCACTACTGGGTCTATATACCAAGGAAATCATAAAGGAGGAAAAAGGGCCCTCATGTGCAAAAATGTTTGTAGCAGTTCTTTGTGTGTTAACAAAGAATTGGAAAATGAGTAGATGCCGATCAATTGGGGAATGGCACTTTGTGAGACCATGTTAGATTTGCTAGATTGTTTTATTCTGTTATAAGAGATCTCTCACTGCCTGGAGACTCTTTACAAATGTAATATGAAAACAAAACTTATTTATAAAACTTTTAAGAGAGGATTCAACCATTATAAAACAATTATAAAACATTATAAAACAAGATTGGTTAAATTTTGAATGAATACAAGAATAAGGCATACAAATCTTGATAAGTCAGTTTACTACTTTGCTTTCCTTAGCAAGTGAGCTGCACAGTGTAAAACTTTTGATTATACAGAATATCTGAGAAACAAATTTTGATCCCTGTGCAATTTGCATATGCTGTTATGAAAATGCAACATGGCAAAATGATATTTGCAGTTATATCTTTAAAAGTTCACAAGATGGAGATGTTTCCCTATCAAAGCAAACCTTTCAATTTATAAAATAAGTTCTATCAATTCCAATGTCCAAAGCAGAAAAGTAGGAGTTTTTCCTCCACTGAAAAGAAGCAATAGATAAATAGATAAACGTTTAAGCTTTCAACACATAGATTCTAGTACTTGGTATAACATTGGTGGTCAATATGTACATACGCATGTGTACAGAAACAGAGATCAAAAGATTGAAAGAGCATTTAAAGAAACATATCATTTTTTTAAAAAAGCTAATAGATCATTAATACTTTGTAATATTCTATAGAATTTTTGCAGAAATCAAAAGATGATATTATATTTCTTCTAATCTCAAAATATAATCAGGTGGTTTCAATGGACTTTTTCCTGAACCCCCTTGGTCTAAAGAAGGTTATAGTCTGTCAGGATTTTTAAAAACTAGTTCTTATATTTGATCCAAAGATCCCACTGCTAGGTATATAAGCCTCAAAAGATGAAAGATACAAAGAAAGATTCCATATACACTAATATATTTATAGCAGGACATTTTGTGGTGACAAAGAACTGGAAACAAAACAGATGCTCATTGAAGGGCAAATGGCCAAATTTTGGAACATGAATATAATGGAAAATTAGTGCTTTGTAAGAAATGAAGATAAAGATTTTAGATAAACATGGTAAAATTAGAACAAAGTAAAACAAAGAAAATGACATATGCAATAACAACATAAATTGAAAAAATGACCACAAAAAAGAAACAATTTATAATGCTAATGATCTAGCATAGCCCAGAATAAAGGATATGAAAATGTCTCTCTCTTTTTTGTAATAGGTGAGGAATTATGAGTATGGAATACTACAAGGCTGAACCTTAATTGATGTGTTATTTACTTTTGCTAAACGTTCTTTTTCTTTTTCTTTTTTATTTTGTTCTTAGGGATGACTGGGAGATGAGAAGATAATGAGAAATGAAAACAGTATTTTAAAAAATATATAACAATAAAATACACTTAAAAGTTGTTTCCTTACTTTTATATTGAATTATACAATCCTCAGGAAAACTATAGATGTGACAAAGTTTCGAAAAATACAGAATTTTAATCTTTTGAGGATCTTGATGGATATAACAACAGGCTCAAGAAAATGATTTGAAAATGATTTCAGAATCCATTTTGTTTTTCTTAAAAGTTTCAGGAAAGAAGTTTTTGAGTGTTCAATGTTGGTCTCAAGTTTTTATCAAAAGCTTCAACTTCCCTGCCTATTATTTTTACTTTGGAGGAAAAATACTAGCTAATCAAGGTTTTATTATATTTTGTGTAGATGTTGAAGTCTGTTGATTTCCCATCCCCATCTTCCTGGGAATCCTTCCAAAAATTTTTGAGATGATGAACTTAGACCAGTTAATCTAAGTTTAAATATAAATATTAGAAGATTTAAACACAAGATACAATAGAAAAAAGCATTAAATTTGGGGTACAAAAACCTAGAATCTAACCCCAAATCTTACTTATAATCTATGTGACTTTATGAAAAGTATTTCTCATCTATGGACCTCATCTGGCTCATTTTAAAAGAAAAGAGCTGTATGTGATGATCTTCAAGATTTTATACACCTACAAATCCTCTGATCCTATGAACATGCCAAAAATAAAATTAAAACCACCATGCCCCACACCTACACAACTCAAACAATTACTCACAAAAGTCAAATCTTTTAATTGTACTTTTCCAGGCATCCAATAATTTACAATGTGCATTCTGTGATAGAGTAGGAAAAAAAGCTCCTTCATGGCACAGTAAGTAAAGTGTCAGTCATGGAGTTAGGTGACCTGAGTTCAAATCTGACCTTGATACTAGCTATGTGACCCTGAGCAAGTCACTTCACCCTATTTGCCTCAATTTTCTCATCTGTAAATTGAGCTGGAGAAGAAAATGGCAAGAAAATGGGGCAAGAAAACCCCAAATAGAGTCAATAGAGAGTGAAAAACATGCCAAAACTAAAGAAAAAGCAAAGTCAGAACAAGAAAATGAGAGTTCTAAGACCCTAGCTTTGCCATTTAATAGCTGCATGATCTTGGGCAAAACAGTCTCTCAAAACACTTTTAAAAATCAGAGTAAAAATATATACACCACTCCATCTCCACCCTAAACCTGCACCTCCGAGACTTACTATAAACATGACAAAGGAATTCAGGAAAGCACTTTTTTGGCACAATACTTTATGATAAAACATAAGATATTAATGCTAAATATAACCCCAACTCTTCAGTATTCCCAGAGATTCAATCAACAACATTGCTCAATGAAGCTCCTAAAGTATCATGGTACATGATCTATCCATGCCCTATATCCTGTATAATTCTTGTTCATCTTTTCTCACAAATCCCAAATCCTAACATGCTTAAGGACCTTCCCCAGTAAATTTTAAACTAGTACTACCCCCTGTACAACATTGGATGAAAGATGAGGTAAAAGAAATTCTACAAATATCTCACCGAGATTATCCAAATTAACATCCACTTTGATGGTTGGTGACGTGGTGACAATATAAAGCTGGGAAAGGTGAGAATAAAGACAGATATATGTGAAAACATAGACCAGGAAGAAAGTATAGAAAGGCCAAAGCCTTAGAGACCATAGAGAGGTCTTATGTCTTTATATCACTGAAACATTTTTAAAGAGAAAAGTTGATAAATCTTGGATGTGAAGAGTAACATCACCAAAAAAAGAAATATTCTATCTTAACAAAGGAAAAAAAGACCACTGAATAGTTGTTTATATACAATGAGACCAACAACTCATCAGGGCAAAGATAATTAATAAAAAAAAAAAATAATGACAAAAGATAGGGTGTTCAATCAAAAGAGGTCATTCCTGAATTAAACAAATAACAAGCAATTAAAATGAGAAATAAACAATAAATGATTAATCCCATAATAACTTCATAGCAGAGTTTAACCACAAAAGACTAAAAAGAACCCAGATAAGATAGCACCTTTAATCAGCAAACATTTAAGTTACTTGTCAAAGAGAGAAGTAGAATAGCCAAAGGCTACATTGGTTTGAAATATAAATTCATTTGTAGAATCTTACAAAGATGTTGGATGATCATGAGCCCCACCATTTCACAAAGCAGAAAGAAGTAGGAGAGCATAAAACCAGTTTTACAAAGTTTCTGAAGAACTTTAAAAAAAAAAAAAGGAACATCACACAGAAAGCAGGTTATATGGCCAGCGGAAGCAGGCTGCAAATTATAACCAATAAGAAACTTTGAATACCAAGAGTAAAAGACTTTATCAGGAAAATGTATGAACGAATAAGAAGATGGATTAGTTCCACAATTATAGCCAGACAAACGTGGACATTCAGACTGCCATTCTCAATGTCAGGAAGAATTGAGGAAAGCTTCCAACATAGTGCGTGGATAAATTTATGGGAATATAAAAATGAGTCATGTAGGATGGACATATGTGGTTGACTTAAAATCTGTTTCATTGAAGAAAATTCCCAAATTGATGAGATGTCCTTTTTGAGTATCCAAATATTCTGGACGGATACCAGAGTAGCAAAGAAGCCTTCCCTTCATAAATGACCCTTTCCTACTTACAGATTTCTTGGATGATATGAATTATAACACTAAAAAAGTGATTCATTTGTTTATTGTTAACATTCATTTTTTTCAAAATGTGTTCCAAATTCTCTCTCTTTCTTCAGCCCTTCCCTCACCCATTGAGAAGCCAAGCAATATGCTATCCATTATACATAGAATTTGTAAAAAAAAAAAAAAAAAAAATTTCCATAAGCCATTTTGCAAAAGAAAGAAATATAAAGTTTGAAAAATATGCTTCCATCTGTACACAGTATTGAACAGTTCTCTCTCTAGAGGGGAAGAACATTCTCATCATAGGTCCTTTGGAATTGTCTCAGGTCACTGTATTAATCAGAAAGCTAAATCCTTCATATTTGATCATCCTTACAACATTGCTGTTAATATATACAATGTTATCTTGGTGCTACTCACTTCACTTTACATCAGTTCTTTTAAGTCTTCTTAAGTTTCTTTGAAACTATCCTGCTCAGTATTTCTTTTAACACGATAGTATTTCATCACAATTATATACCATAATTTGTTCGGACATTTTCCAATTAATGAGAATCCCCTTAATTTCCACTTCTTTGTCTCCACAAAAAGAGCTGCTATAAACATTTTTTGCATATATTTCTTTGATTTTACTTCTCTAAGATACAGACCTACTTGTGGTATTTCTGAGTCAAAGGGGTGCACCCTTAGGGGTATAGTTCCAAATTGTCCTTTTTTTAAATAATACCTTTAATTCTTTTCCCCCCCTGAGGCAATTGGGGTTGAGTGACTTGCCCAGAATCACACACTAAGAAGTGTTAAGTGTCTGAGCTCATATTTGAACTCGGGTCTTCCTGACTTCAGGGCTGGTGCTCTATCCACGTCACCACCTAGCTGTCCCTGATACCTTTAATTTTTAAAATACAAGTAAAGAGTTTTCAACATTCATACTTGCAAAGCCATATCTTTTTCACTCCTTCCCCACCTCCCCCTCTCCTCTAGACAGCAAGCAATCCAATATAGGTTAAACATGTGCAATCCTTCTAAACATATTTCCACACCAAATTGCTTTTTAGAATGATAATAAAAGATACTACTTGCATGAGGTTACTACAGGTAATGTGCTGCAACCTATGTATGTTCACCAGTAATTTTACTTTTGATTTTGATTCTTTGCAAATTATGGTTTTCCATAATTTGAAATAATATAGCATCACCAGAAAAATAAAAGTTTTAATGTATATGTACCATGAAGTTTCCCAAATGAAATCCAGTCACCTCCTCTTCCTAATAAATTCTGGGCCCAGTTCGTTGTCTATTTGCATGTTTGTCCAAGATGTCCATTACTCATCCATTTGGCTTGTCCTGTGTGAATTATTGGACCATTGTCTCTCAAGTGGTCATGAACATCATTTATTAGAAAAGACCCAGAATCCTAGTTGCCCTCCAAAGAGATTTCATGATAAAATCTGAAAGAGAATTAAAAATACCTCTTTGATTTTTAAACTCCTTGAAGGCAAAGACTAAAGCTCTGTAATTCTATAACTGGTATTCAGTAGAATCCCATTTATAAACAATATATTTATAAATTATTTTCAATAATGAGGATGCTACCACTGATACAGCTTTTTCCTCTGGGATATTTCCCATTCCCCCTTGGGATGGTTGGGAAATCTAGCCAGATTCGCAGGGCACCATACCTGTGCCACAGCTGGTTATGCTTTCCTACCAATTCTGAAGGATCTGAAAAGCAAAGACAGCGGGTCTATCTTGTTAGTCCTATAGTCATTTCTGCCACCTGAAGTACTCTGGTAAACTCTTTTAAATCGCTCCTATTTCTAGCTTCCTCTATGTCCTATCCCTAACTATAAATTCATATCTTATCAATGTCTTTGTATCTCTTCTCCCTCAAATTTATCATTTTTTCCACCCCCGTTCATCTGCTCTAAACTGCTAAGAACTGCAATTCTGAAAAAAAGAGTAGACTGAAGAGGAAAATGAATTTCATTAGCTTTCAATTGTCTGCAATTATACAAGGCCTCCTTTCTTCTCCCAACTCCCTTGAGCTCTCTGGCTCTGAAATACAAACTACAAATTCAAAAATATAGCAACAGACGGATAAAGTGTATTAAATATGTTTCCATTTCTGTATCCTGAAGTGATATGCCTGTACACAAATCATTTAAAGACTGTCTCTGTTCTACTAGGCATAATTTACAAGCTATTGGCAGGGACCATTCAGAGCGTACAGAAAAAGGATCAAGAAATTTGTTGGCATTTCAAAGGAATAGCCTTTGATTCTGGAATATTACTATGCTTTGGTAATGTTCTTGAGGGAATTCCAGAGAAGATGAATCAAAAATAGCTCCATACCTTCTTTCTTTACTTCTTACTAACTTATTATCTTTTTTCTCTCTCGTGCCATTCATTTAAGTATAAGAGATATATAGCATATATATTTATTTAAATATAAGATATGTATAACTTAGTCACTACCTTCTAATGACCTTTAGGTTAGAGGCATAGCCTAAAGGTCATTAGAAGGTAGTGACTAAGTTATATATATATTCTTCTAGCCCTAATATTCACTTCCAAAAGGTTAAAAATTGTGAGGATTTTAGTTCACGGATTTACATTTTATGATGATTTTTTTTTTTTTTTTTGCTGAGGCAATTGGGGTTAAGTGGTTTGCCCAAGGTCACACAGTAAGGAAGTGTTAAGTGTCCAAGGCCAGATTTGAAGTCAAGCCCTCCTGATTTTAAGGCTGGTGCTCTATCCACTGTGCCATCTAACTGCCCCATTTTATGATGATTTTTATACAAAGTGAAAGGTCCATGCCATATGTATATAGATTAAAAGATCCCTCTGCCAATTATTCCACACATTTCTGAAAAGAAAAAGTAGAGGAAGCTAATGGCCATAGTCAGCCTCAAAGCCTCAACCTTAGATTTATCTACATTGTCACTAAAGAGAAAAAAGTAAGAAAAAGTTTCTGGAATGGATGAAGTAATATATTTAGAGTAGTATATTAGAGTAGTATGGGCAGCATACTACCGAAAGCATCGTGGAATCCACATACAAGTTATCTCAAGGAGGGGAAAGAATCAAAACCATGCAAAAACCTTGGACTTCATTAATTTTCCCCCAAAATATTGACCAAGAAAACATCAAAAATTACCAACTTATATACCTACTTTCCTAACTCTACAAAATCTTTATGAGAGCTACTCATACAGGAATAAAAAAGTATTCTTGATGAGATAATTATTAGGCACAAAGCAGGCTTTTTAAAGCAATATTCAAGAAAGGATCATATCTTTGCTATTTCAGTATGAACAGATATTAAGACCATAAGTTCCCATTTACATTGCCTTTTTTTTTGTTAATTTCGTGAAAATGCATTTGATTCAGGGTGGCAAAATGATATTTTAAGGTCTCTTTACAAAGTGTGTCCCATCTATATCTCAAAATCATTTCAAATTCTTTAAAAAAAACAAACTAAAAACAACTATTCAGTGACCCTCTGAGCATAAATTCTAGGTGAGGCATAAAATAAGGAGACAGACATAATTCACTAATGAGGTTCACCACCATGATAAAGGAGATCCAACAAAGACCTCAAATTGAATAAGGATTCTTTGTAGATATTCCTACTAGCAGATAACATTATATTTGCTACATCAAAGCACAAGTAGAAAGAAGTTCACAAGGAGAAAAAAGCAATCCAAAAAGTTTTGCTAATACATTGTTAAATTTAATATATGCTTTACAACTTTATATAAGATACTCTTTTCCAGTCTTTCACCCACTATAATTTTTATGTGTCTTTAATTCAAAATTAAAAAAACATTGCTGAACCTCCTTGCAGAGACTGATAACCACTCAAGAGTTTCTCCTGACCATACAGACAAGAAAGACTTTGTAGATGAAAAATATCTATTGCTGAGATTATAACATATATTTAGATGAAAAACTTATGGAGTTTGTCCATCAGCATGTATATCTCATACAGCACAAAGAACAACAATTTGGGCCCAGAACTGAATAGGAGGGAGAAAATCACCTAAATTGCCTTCAGAAAATTACAAAGTTCTTTTAGTATCCTGAAGTTTCCTATGGTTACAAAGTCTTATCTCATTAATGCCAATGTTCTACAGGTATTATGACAGTGATCATGAGTTAGAAGAATCTCCAAAAAATTAAAAATTATAATCACAAAGAAGGAAGAGATGCTTGATAGGTGTAAGCAAGCTGCAGTATATATCCAATGAAGAATTGGGTTTTTTTTAAACTGATAGAAAGAAAAGATGGTCTGGTCATAATGGCAAGAGCAATGGCTGATAGATTGATGGATAGATAGATAGACAGACAGATAGATAGATAGCTTCAGAGTGGTACCCCTGAGGTGTCCAAAGAAGGCAAAAGTTAGGTGGGATTACCACGCTAAACTTATGGTAAGAAATGGGCATCGGTCACATAAGGTGCACATGCATGGATAAGTTGCTATCCATATCATCAGAAGGAACTTCTACATCATAGGTCTAGTGGAGTAATATTTAAGATCTCTATAAATTATTCCAGGCAGCTAAGTGGTACAGTGAATAGAGTGCCAAGCCTAGACTCTGGAAAGCTCATCTTTCTGAGTTCAAATCTGGCCTCAGACACGTAATCGTTGTGTGACCCTGGACAAGTCACTTAAATGGCAACCTATTCCAGTATCTTTGCCAAGAAAATTTCAAATGGGATTGGATGTAATGGTTTTCTTTGTAAAACAGCAGAATATAAGATTAATCTATATAAATGATCTACATTTAATAGGAAAAATGTACCATTTAAAGCATCAAACTACATGAAATATTTGTGCACTAACTGACAATAAGTGCAGAGACGAGAACAAAATTATTTTTATAGAAGTAAAGAATTAGAAAGATCTGTGGTACATATAAGCCTCACAAATTAAATTTTTAGTGTCATATCATTGGAAATAATCAGGATTAACTTACAGAATTAGATATAAATATAAAAACAACATTTGAGAGAGGAAGAAATACACAAAAATATTAAGAGAGACTACTAAAAATGACTTGGAGTGGGGGGAGGGGAGAAGAAGAAGGAACCCAAAGTTGCCCTTACTAGATATCAAACTATAGAACTACATTACAAAGTAATAAGTAGCCAGTCAAATGTAAATTGCACCAATGATCTACTTTATTTTTCAACTTAGAAGAAATTTTGGAAAAGAGGAAAAAAAAAAAGCTTATTATTTCAGACAAAATGATGCACTTGATTTTAAATGGGGGGGGGGGGGGGGGGGGAGGGAAGGGAGTTGTACCAAAAACAATGTACCTATAATAAAAAGAAAAGAAAAGAAAAAAAAAAATGTAGTATTGGCTGGGCTGAAAGACAATCAGCACAATAGCACAATATTGTTACTATGTTGGTGGAGTTAGGAATTTGTGCAATCTTCCTGGAAGACTGTTGTGATATGGGAGCTACCTGTTAGTGGCTGCTGGAGGTCTAACTCAGACCTATAGAATAGATCTCTTCATGTGAGAGGATGATGATGATGATACAAGGAGACCAAGAGGCCATTGCTGTACTCTGATCTCCCCACTGAGAGGCAGTTGCATTGTCTGACCTTTCTCCTCTTCCCCCTTGCCTCCAATTTATTTCATTCCCCATCCACAAGGAACATCTATGTCAGCAAAGGCTGCTTTGCAACTCCTTCATATGTTATGATTCACAGCTATGGAGGCTCTCGGAGAATTGACCTGCCCCTTCACCTAGGCATGGTCCTTAACAGAGAACTATTTGGCTATGGGGTAAGAGTTACAAAATCTATTATGTCCTTTCACCTGCAGACTCCATACCCAAAACAAAGGATGCTATTTACAGAGGAATAGTAGTTTCCTAATAGTAGTGACTTTATTTGTAATAGAACTCATTTTGCAAATAAAGAACCATCATCCAAGAAAGGTTAAGTTGATTTCAGTCACATCCTGTTCTTCATAACTCCATTTGGGATTTTTCGTGGAAGACACTGGAGTGGTTTGCCTTTTCCTTCTCTGGCTCATTTTAGAGATGAGGAAACTGAGGCAAAAAGTGACTTTCCAGAGTCACAATATTCTTAAGTGCCTGCAACTGGATTTGAACTGAGATAAATGAGTCTTTCTGACTCCAGGCCCAGCAAGGTAGGCAATAAATAAATATAGTCCAGATTAAAACCTTGGTACAAATTCAATTCCATTTGAATAACATTCTTCCCAGAAGTTAGGCACCAGTGATAAAAAGATGAAAATGAACCTGTCTCCATCCTCAAGAAGCTTCTATATTACTGTATCCCATAATGATCACCCATGAAAGTGTATCTACTAAGACCTAAAAGTTTTGCAACAAATTGTCAGGAGAGATAACACCTAGAAAGAAGACAATCTCAATTCCTGAAGGCTGAAATGCAGATTTAGGAGCTAAGAAAAGAGAAAGAAAAGACATTAGATTTGGAAAAAACAGGTTTCAACAGGCAAAGGTTAGGGGTAGAGTCCAACTGAGAAAAGTATTTGTTCTTCCCCTCCACCCTTATTTTTCCATTCATCCAGAACAGAGTAAGGAGTCTGCAGATTTTGTTCCTTAAGGTTTGAAGCCTTTTTTTTTTTCTTTTTTCACTGCAAGCTGACAAAGAGCCTAAAATTAAACTGGGCTCTGAAAGTCAATCTTCTTAGGGCCAAGTAGGCTAATCAGAAACACCAGGCTTATGCAAAGAACATTTTGCTTTCCTGCCTCTTTTTATATCTCTTTATTCATCTGCCAAAACAATAATAATAATAATCTGAATTCCATACAGCCTGCAATACAACACAACAGGTCTTCTAAGTACCTAGGTAAGTGCCCACTATGTGCTGAGCACTGCAGATACAAATAAAGGCAAAAAACTAGAACCAAACCAAAAAAAAAAAAAAAAAAAAAGGCATGTTCTCAAGGAGTTACCAGTCTAATGAAGAAATCTGGTGAAAGATAATGTTGTTTGCTATCTGAGGAGAAAGAAAGGGTTACATTAAGTAAATCACTAGGGCATGAGATGATTTCATGGCCTTGGATTCAGGAACTTTAGAATTCTGGTATGCAGCAGCTAAAAACAAACAGCATGAGCTCAGGACTGGGGTGGGGAGCACAGAGAATGGAGTATAGTCACATGCTTTCAGACTATCCCGAAATTTCAGGATTTCTGATTAAGATCAAAGAGTATCAAATAGAAATGCATCCTTCCTGAAAAATTCCACTCAGTATATCTCTGGGGTGGACTTAGGAATCCTTCCTTAGTAGACAGAATAAAAAGTAGTTTCTGAAAACTTTCTGATAATTTTTTTTTCCTCCAGGTCTTTACTCTCAAATATTTTAAACTCAGTGAAACACTTCCCGAAGCTGCCTAAAATAAACATTATCCGCTTGTTCTCCAGAATATCTTCATGACAAAGCACATTCTATTCCCACTGACTTGTCCAACATCACCACATGTCAGTCCTCAGAGTCAAGTTAATATTCCATCTTTCCATTAGGTCACAGGAACATAAATTTAGAACTGGAAGGAACTCTGGGGACCACCAAAACTAATCCCTGATTTTTACAGATGGGGAAACTGAGGGATAGATAGAGCAAATAAATGATTTGCTTAGTTAGGTTCATATGTCTAGTAATGTCTGAGGGGAGGTTATGAACCTCCATCTTCCTAACTTCCAACCCCAGCACTCTGTCAACTATTCCACTCCATCTCAACTAAACAAACACAAAAGATGATGGAAACGGATGGCCTAACTCAGTGGCTCTCAAACTTTTGTCTTCAGTATCTTTATCCTATTAAAAATTATTGAGGATCTCTCCAAAGCGTTTCTGTTTACCTGGATTATATTTATAGACATTTACCATATTGGAAATAAAAACTATTTTTTAATTTGTAGACCCTCTAAAAGGGTTTCAGAGATCCCCAGGATTCTCTAGACCATACTTTGAGAATCACTGCTGATTCAAAAATTCATATGTCTGCAATGACTGTTTATACTTGCATATGGATAACTATAACACCAAGGATGTAAATCTAGGTGACTAGATGATGGTAATGTACTCAATAGCAAGAGGGAAGTTTGTGAGGAAAGAGAATGCAATAAAATTGGTAATAAAAATGTAATAAAAGAAAAGATCATAACCCATCCATGCCATTTCATCCTGTTCAACTGACTCTGCCCCACTCACAATGAAAGTGAGAACATGGACTTATTACTCCCTGGTCACTTAACCAGACAGTCAACAAGCATTAAGCACCTACTATATGTCAAAAAGAGCATTAGTTGACACAGTGGAATCAGAAAGATGAGTTCAAATCGGATCTCAGATACTTCCAAGCTCCACGACTCTGGGCAAGTCACTTAACACAGCTTGCTTTGTTTTTCTCATCTGTTAAGTGAACTGGAGAAGGAAATGGCAAACCACTTCAATATCTTTACCAAGGAAACCCCAACTGGAGTCACAAAAAGTTGGACATAGCTGAAACAAGTGAACAAGATGTATGGGACAAACTGATTGCAGACAATTATGCCCTAATTGTGAATGAGACTTTGCAAGAACAAGTTCAGCTACAGCTAAAAAGCTGCAGGTTCTCAATTGTCGTGGATGAACATACCATCACCACCTCTTACTTAGCATTTAAGTACTTCTTTTAAGGGCGATGATGACCATGGGAATTTAGGTAACAGAATTTTCTCTTCCAAGAATATTTGCTTGTATAGCAGTTCTCTAGGAAAATTTAAATTAAGAGTTTGTTATTTACTAATAATCTTTTGTTTCTGGGATAGATTGCTGTGGTTAGAGTATAAGTCTGGACTCCCCTAGACAATGGCAGAAAAGATCAGGGGAGAATGGGAACTTCTGGTCTATTTAATCTTGTGTTCTGCAGTTTGGACTTTGCACTCTGTACTTTGCACCCCTCTACAGACACCTTGTCTGTTTGGAGTTGTCCTTTCTCAAGAGATCGTAATAAATCCCTTTTTGTTTTTGTTTTACTTTGAGAGTCTTTGATTTTGATTTGGATAAGGTCACTGTTCCACACAAACAACAAGCATCAGTCAATTGTTAAGTAACAGGGAAGAGGCAAAAGACAGTTTTTGTTTTCAAGGAATTCAATCTAATGGAGGATTGATCTTAGGAGGATAAGGTAGGTAGGCTGAGCTGGGAGAGTCCTCACTAGTGCTTGAATAACAACTTTTAAGTCTTCCAAAACAAGATCAATTTCCCTACAGGACTGATACAGCTTGCCAATCATGGGTGATGGAGTAAAGAGGTAGAGGATAAAGAGCATTAGGTTTGGCTCTCCCAGAGATCAACCCCACAATTGGCTATTTGGGGGAAGGTGGAATACACCCAATCCTTCTGCTCCCTGGTTGAGAGTCAGACTATGGTTCCCACTTTGGAAACTACTATACTAGATGCTGGTATAGATACGAAAATAATAAAGACATGTTCCCTTCCTCAACGTAGAAGAAAGAGAAGGATTTATAAATAAACAATTCCTAAAAGTATCAGAAAAATACAACAAAGTCCTCTATGGGATCACAAGATCATAGCTCCAAAACCTAGAGTTGCAAGGCATCTTATTTATTCTGGAGGGGACACACCTCTTTTATTTACTTTAAGCCTCTCAAATTTCTCTGTAATTAAGGATGGTTAATATATAATAATAATAATGAGGTTCAAAAACCTCAAGAAATTTGGTTTTTTACTTTAGAATCAGCCTAGCACCTGGGTTCAAATTCCACCTCAAATATTTACTAGCTATATGACCTTGGACAAATCCTTTTCCCTCTCATCCCCAGCTTCCTTATCAATAATATACAGATAACAAAAGCCCTCATCTCATAGGATTGTAGTGAGAAAGAAATGACATAATATGTAAATACAATACATTTTGCAAACATCTTAAATTGCTAAGCAAATACTAGCTCTTTGTACAAGGCAAGTCAGAAAACTGACTCTCTTTACAGAGGGAGGCATGAGAAGAAACCAGGTAGAAGAAAAGTCTGGGTAGTTTGTGGATTCAGAAAAAAGGCAAACAAGACTGTAAGATAGGTCTCCTCTGAAATTTGAACCTCAGTCAGCAGGAGTTGACACAAGGAAGTAGAGCTACTTCCCCACCAGAATAAATTATTATCACACCTCATTATCAGTGAGATACAACTCTTTGTTTAATTTTTGTTCACTGGAATGTCCCAAATTCTTCTCAAGCTACATGACCAGAATGCAACTCCACAAGACCTAAACAAGAGAATCATCAAAGATAACTTAGTAGCACACTTTGCCCCCCCCCCTTTTGGGGTACTATTTAATCATTAATAATTAATAATTAAATAAATAAATAATGATTAATTATTATCATCTCTGGTTCGGGTACATTGACATTTTGTCAGAAAGATCACAGCTCCGATATTGGTTGTGTGACCTTAAGCGAGTCAACCTTTGGAAACTCAGTTTCCTCATTTATAAAAACAGAGATAATATAATCCACAAAGGTTATGGTGAGGCTCAAATTAAATGCTATTTATGTCTTTTTATCATTGGTACCACGCCCCAAACACTTATTAGCTACGTGTACACAACAAGATCACAAAACTTAAGACTCAAAACTAGCACCCAGATCTCATGATCTTCCATCCAATATGGTCTTATGCCATTGGCACCCACTTCTGGCTGCCACCCATGCTGGCTGAGTCAAAGTCCTTTCTTAGATAAAATCCCCTCCCAGCACTGGGCAGAATGGGGCAGAGACAGCTATCTAGCAGCCATCCTCTGAGAGGCAGCTGCAGTCTAAAGAGAAGGCATCAGTCACATCCTGGGAGGAGGTGTTGGCTCCCTCCTTGTCATCAGCATGAGCAGCGCCTGTTTCATTGCTTGGATCACATGCCTAGAGGCTGAAAAGCAACATGGAATCCTTGCAGAGAAATAAAATACTGGTAAATATTTAAAAAAATAATAATAGATCAGTGGTTGGAAATGTTTCCAGTGCTTGGCTGACCAATAGGCAGGTTGACATAAGTACAAATGCTCAAATAATTCATAAGGTGTGCAAGGAAAGCACTTTGGAGTGGCAGAGACAATGCATGGATTTGAAGCTGAAGGCTCTAATCTGAATCATGGCTCTGCTATTTTATTACTTCTATAGGTTCTTGGCCAACACAGTTTCCTCATATGTAAACTAAAGAAATTGGACCAGATGACCTCTCCATCCATTCTAGCTCAGAATCTATAATCCTGTGAACCATCAGATGGAAAATAAGTGGCTCAGTGGCTACAACACTGGGCCTAAAAGACATGAATTCAAATCTGCCCTCAAATACATACTAATTGTGTAATCCTGGGCAAATCATTTAACTTTTTACCTCAGTTTGCTCATTTGGAAAATGAGCTGGAGAAGGCAATGGCAACTTGCATCTATACCAAGAAAACCCTAAATGGGCTCATGAAGAGTAGGACACAATGAGCCATTGGAGGTAAAAACTCAAATAAGATAAATTTTACTCAAAGGAAGCACAAGTCAACATGCCTGAGTTCCCTCTTATTCCTCCTTGTGAGAACTGGAATATGCATGTGATAGTTGGGATATCTATATTAAGCCTCTCTGGCCAATCTTCTACTAAATAAAGTTCAAGTGGCAAAGAGGTCACGAGCTATTGGGAGCCTCTCCTCCAGCAGCTGACTCACTCACTGCTGCTTTACAGAGAGCTCACAAGTTAGAGTTTGACATCATCCAGTTACAGCTTCTCTCCTGTGTCCAGTCAAGTGCCATTGGGATGGTCCACATTCAGCCTCCATCAAATAATACAGCTGCTCCCTCACCAGACACAAGGCATTCTTTAAAGGCCTCCTGAGTAAGGGAGGCACACTCCCATGAAGAGTCATTTAAGGGTCTAATCCCAGCTTACATACATAGCAGCTGCCCCCCAATCATTTAACATCCCTGTCTCAGTTTCCACTGCTATGAAATGGGGGTAATGATGCTGGCTACCAAGGGACTACAAATCACTCTGCAATCATAATAGAAGTGTTCGATGTTATTATTCAGATTATTTCCTGATGGCTGGCAGAAAATATAAACTCAAGTGAGTGAAGCCATTCATAGAGAAAGAACAAGCAGTTCTCTCTTCCATTAAAAGTTATATAAACTGTTTCCAATTTTTAAAGTTTTCCCAGCTCCACTACCACAAATGCATAGGTGACAATACTTTGGCCAGAAAGCATTATTTACAAAGAACCTAAAGATTTCTAATTGACCCATAATAGAATGACCAATTAGAGACTGATTTGGAGTGGAGAATTTATAATATCAACATCCTCCAACATCAACCAATCCATATTTATTGAGTCTTCCAGCACAGCAAAAGAGTGTATGTAATTTTTTTTTGGTAAACATTAAAAAATAACTTATTCTATACTTGACAAATGCACAATTTTCTATGTGAAGAAAAACAGAAAGAACTGGACATGAACCAATGATTCCACATTAGACAACTTTGCTTTTTTAAGATTGTTGGAGTTTTGGAGTTGTTTTTTGACATTTTGATTTCCAAATTCTCACTCTCCCTCCAGTCCCTACCCCACTCACTGAGAAGGCAAACAATATGATATCCATCATACACTGGAAGTCATATAGCACACATAGTCATCTTTTTAAAAAGCATACTGCAATGACCAATAAGCTGGCCTGGGAGTCTGGAAGACAAGTTCAAATCTTCCCTTGGATAAAATGTGGCCCTCAGCAATTCACATTTCAGTGTTCTAGGTGGTTCTCGATTTTTTTTTCTCAATATCATTATACTGTTAAAATTAGTGAGACTGCCTAAAAAGCTTTTGTTTATGTGGATTATTTATTTTTATCATATTCAAAATAAAAATTAATTTTTAATTTCAGACCCTCTGAAAGGATTTCAGAGACTCCCAGATTTCTCTGGACCATCGAGAATCACTATTCTAAGTAACTATGATTATAAATTGTAAAAATGTTGCCAACATACATTAGTTGAAGGATTTTCTATCATTATGGAGGTTCTCTATGCCAATGAAAATGCATTCAACATGTTAGTATTAAAGCTGAATTTTGTATTTTGTATAACTCTCCAAACAGAACACATATATTCTTTCTTCAAATGTAAATTGTGTTTTGTTTTCAAGTGAAGATCCTGCTTCTTTTTCCATTACTTCTACTTGCTTGCCCCGTGGAGAAAAAGAAAAGTACTTGTCACAGACATATAGAGTCAAGCAAGAAAAATTCCTGTACTCGTCTTAGCAGGAAAAATATGTCTCATTCTGTGCTCTGGGTCCATCAGCTCTGTGTCAGAAACTAGATGATATGTTTCTTCATGAGTCCTTTGGATTGTGATTAATCATTATGTTGAGCAGAGATCCCAAGTCTTTCAAAGTTATTTGTCTTTACAACATTATTTTTCTTGTTTAAATTGTTCTGGTCCTACTTACTTCAGTCTGTATCAGTTTATAAGTCTTCCCAGATTTCTCTGAAATCATCCCCTTCATCATTTCTTGTAGTACAGTAATATTCCATCACTTCTTGCAGTACAGTAGTATTCCATCACATTCATATACCAAAACTTAGGAACACATTTTTATTTAATATTTTATTTCCCCCTAATTGCATTAAAAAACAATTTTTAACATTAAAAAAAAATTTTGAATTCAGATTCTCTCCCTTCCTCCCCCTCACTCCACATTAAGGGAAAAAAAGCATAGATTATACAAAACACATATATTCTTAAGGAAAATAAGAGCTTGAAGTTAACTCCTAAAATACAACTAACTTTTTCCTTCTGATTCCAATTTGGTAGTAACCAACAATACAGGAAATTAAAATGTTGTATATATTCTTGTCAGATGCTGACTATAAAATTGCACAAAGGAGTAAAAAGAGAAAAGGACAATATTGGAACTATTCCAAATTTTCAAACCTAAAACCAATCCCTGTAGCCACGGAGTAACAGCAGGACTCCAAAAGTACCAGGAAAGAGTTTATCTTGATTAGCTGAACAAATGGTACAGGCCAACAACCAGACAAGGGTACTAAGAATTCTGGTCACTAACTTATAGGGCTAATTTTACAGTCTTTGCTATAAAATTTTAAAATGATATGAAAGTAAATACTACTATAAAATTAATCTGAAAATGTAATGACAAATAGGCAATTAGAAGAGATTTTCATTTTATTTACTGCTATAACACAGTAAATAAATCTCCAAATCCTTAATTACATAGCTACTTTAAAATTTATTAAGGAAAAATAGGAAAACAAACCCATGTGTATAAAAATACTTAACCAGGAATTTTTTGTTCTTTCAAAGAACTGGAAACAAAGTGGATACCCAACCATTTGGGAATGGCTTAACTACAGCAAATATATGAAAGGGATGGATTCCGAGAAATATAGAAGAATTTGTATGAAGTGATACAATGTGAAGTAAGCAATATTTGAAAAACAAATGTAGACGATCACAATAAGAAAAAACCTATAAAAGATTTTTAAAGTATGTGAATGCACTGTAAAAAAAAATGTGAAAGCATGCACTTAATTCTCTCTTTGGCTACACTATCCAAGCCTGAAGTTGACATTAACTCATTCCTCAGGGTTGCAAAGCAACTAAAAACAAAAACATTTCACTGAGTTTCTTTTAGTTCTTCAATTCCCAAAAAATTTGAGCACAGAATCAGACTTAGCACTGGAGGGATCTCAGAGACTGCCGAGTCCCATCCTCTGCTTTTATTGATGAGGAAACTGAAGCAGAATTAAGTGGCTTATCCAGGGTCCTATAGTTAGTAAGTTTCTGAGGCAGGATTTAAGCCCAGAAAGACCTCGAAGTCAAGCACTGGTCCTGTTCATGACATCGTGTTGACTTTTGAGGTTTCCATAGACAAAGGTTTTTCTAAATCTTGTTTCTAGTCGATGTATCAAGAGAGATTGTGCAAAGAATTATGGAGCTGAAAGGGGTCTCAGTGATCATGAAACCTAAGTCCTTCATTTTAGAGAAAATAAACTCAACTTAGAAGTAGAAAAAAGAAATTCTTTCAAAAAAAAGTGCAGAATGCATAAAATATCTGGTAGCCCAGAAATCAAGATTCACCCAGGAAATATAAATATACAACTACAAAATACTCTTACAAAAATATAGATCTAAATAGTTAGAAATAAATTGTTTGGGGTCAGGCCAAAATAACAAAAATGATGATACTACTAAATTTAATTAACAAATTATGTCATATCAAACTGTCAAAGGGTTACTTTATTAAACTAGACAAATTATAACAAAATTCACCTGGAGAAATTAATGGAAAAGAATGACAAACGAAATAATGGTGGGGATAGGAATAAGTAGGAAAAGGAGTTAGGACCAAACTTCATACTATATTGCTGTTGTCATTAAGTCACATCCAACTCTTTGTGACTCTCTTTGGAGTTTTGTTGGTAAAGTGCTTTGCTGTTTCCTTCTCCAGGTCATTTTACAAATGAGGAAACTGAGGCAAACAGGGTTAAATGACTCACCCATTGTCACACAATTAGTGTCTTAAGTCAGATTTGAACTCAGGAAGATGAGTCCTCTAGACTCCAAGTCCAACTCTCTATCCATTGTACCACCTTTCTGCCCATACCTTATTACAAAACAGTAATCATTAAAAACTAATTTTTTTAATGAAAAGACTCCACACAAGAGGGTAAGGACTTCATCAGAAAGTGCTTGGAAAATTGGAAAAGAAAATGGCCCCATACAACAACATATATACAAGTAATTAAATGCAAAATAGATACAAATGACTTCAAAACAATTTAAAAAGTAAAGTAATAATAACCGAGAGGAAGAGATCAGAAATAGTCTCATGCAGGTAAAGGTGTTGTTTACATCTCCTTCCTAAACAGTGAAAAGAAATGAAGGAATTGTGACAAAAAATAATAATCAAAACACAATGTGTATACACCTGCAGGGTAACTGGTATTGCTGGCAGGACTACAGACTTGTGTGAACAATTTATCAATAAATAATAAGGGTCATAAAACTGAATAGTAATGCTACTGCTTGGACTTTATCCTAAAAATCTTCTTAAAGGAGGAAAAGAAACTTTTAGTATTAAAAATCTTTATAAATGCTTTATGTGCAATACTGAAAAACTAAAAACAATTTGCATTTCCAAATATAAAATGGTAGGACAGATTGCAGTATAACAGTAACAATAATTAGCATTTATATAACACTTTAAGGTTTGTACAGCACTTTATAAATAGGTCCTACTGTTATCTTTATTTTGCAGATGAGAAAACTGAGGCAGACAGAATTTGAAGGAAACTTAAGGTCCAGGATCTGAGACCAGATAAACACTTAGATTTTCCTTATTCCAGATCCCTATGCTGCCCAGTTGTTCATTGATGTATTATACTACAATATATTACGGTATAAAGCAATTTTATTATGTGCATTGGTTGGGTGATTCAAAGCAAGTCAATCAACGTCCCAGTGATTCAGGCAACTCTAAGAGGGGCCAATCTACATAAATAGTGAGAATTTGCTCACTGGGAGTTCCCTCTTCCAACAAAATAGCAGCTGGAACAGTACTGAATGTTAATCTAATAGAATAGTATGATGATGTAAAAACTAAAAACTTCAAAGAATAAAAGAAAATTATGGAAAGACTTCTCTGAAGGGATACAAATCACTAATTTTAGTAAAAATGCAAAGACAAACTTTACAGATGCACACAGACTGAATAAAAATGAACAGATCATGGCATGTGTATTTTTATTTGACTAATCATAGATGGTCTAATGCTACAGTTTTTCTTTTTAATTAAAAAATTAAATATTTCTAATATTGGCACTTCATCTAGATCTTACTCTTTGGTTTTATTATTATTTATTATAGTATTTATTTGCTACAAATGTGATGTAATTTTTTAAAGATGCTTATTTAAGTAGCCCAAAAATCATTTATCTAATCTCACATTAGCTAACTGATGATTTCTTTAATCCTAAAAAAAAAAAAAAAAAAAAAAAAAAATCCCTCAATTCTCAAATCCATATAACTTTGTCTTAGAGATCTAATAATCACTAACAAAATTGCATCTATATGTGGCAATTTGGACAACTAGGTGGTGTAGTGAATAGAGCAGCCAGCCTGGAGTCAGGAAGATTCATTTTCCTGAGTTCCAACCCAGCCTCCCTTACTACTCTGTGACTCTAGACAAGTCACTTAGGGTTTTTTGCCTCAGTTTCCTCATCTGTAAAATGAGCAGGAGATGGAAATGACAAATCACTCTAATATCTTTGCCAAGAAAACCCCATATGGGGGTTACAAAGATTTGCACACTACCAAACAACTGAACCACAAAATGTGGCAGTCAGATACTAAGTGAAATCTGTTAACTGGGGAAGGGGAGAGAAGGGAGAATACACCCCTTACTTACAGGGTTCCAAATACAACAACAGGACCCGGCAGCTGGCAATCTCCCATGTTGCATGGTGCTATCAAAACTCTGGCTAAGTGCCACAGACAAACATAAGGCAAGGGCTGCCCAAACCCTGCCTTCTTCTCCCCCCCCCCCCCCCAAAGGCATTGGGAAAGAAGGCAGCTGAAGGAAATAATGGGCCAAAGATCCAGAGCTACTTATTTGGCCATTCCCTGGCTCTTAGTCAAAGGAGAAATCTGGGCTCAATCACAGCTGAGGCCTCTTCCAAGTTCTGGGACCCTGCAATCTTTACAGCAGGTTAAATGAGGCCGACAATGAGACCTCTCACACACGCACACACACACACAACATGGCCCCTCATTCTTCAATTTAAAAAACATTAAGTACCTATCGCATTCAAGACATTATATTGGGCACTGGTATATAATGATGAGAAAAAAAGACCTTTCCTAAGCCCTCAAAGAGTTCATTGAGGATACCCAGGGATGCTCCTAAGAGGAGAACCAGCCCAAGATTTCAGGATGCTTTTTAGAAAGAACAGTTTCTAGAAAGAAACAGTGATGTCATCACGGATGATGGGCTGCCTGAACTGAGCATAGAAATAGAGATGAGATGAGGAAGGCTCATGTTCTAGGCATGAGGAACGGTTTCTGAGAGCAGGGGTAGGGGAATGACTGTTCAGGTCAGGGAAGAGCTGATCATTGAGTTTGACTGGACCATCTTTGCAATGAAACAATTGTTACACCCTTCACGCTGAGTTAACTTCTTCCCAGGCTCCATAATTCAAGATGTTTTAATACTTTAAGAAAATAGTGAGTATGTTTCCTCCAACTGAGACCTTTCTCAGGTATCTCAGGCTGGCAAGGAGGGATCCTGAATTCTCAAATCCTATGCCAATGAATTATAAGCTCTGACAGGCTTTTGTTGTGGTTGAGTCATTTCAGTTGTGTGACCCCATTTGAGTTTTTTCTTGGCAAAGACACTGGAGTAGTTTGACATTTCCTTCTCCAGTTCATTTGAGAAAAATTTCAGATGAGGAAATAAGGCAAACAGAATGAAGTGACTTGCCCAGAGTCACATAGCCAGTAAGTGTCTGAAAATGGATTTGAACTCATGATATCTAGCCAGAAAGGTTTTGAGAGAAAGCTATTGAGCAAATCTACTTTCTACTTTTTAAGGAATGAAGACTGACTCAAGAACAAAAGACTGATCAATCACTGTTGTCTGAGGGGGATTAATCTTTCTGGTTCACAGCAACTGAAAAATGATCTATTGTACTGATTTACTTCCTTCTGTCTGAACACCAATATCTTTGAAATACCCAAGTACTCTGACCTTATGAAAAACCCATATTTTGTTTTAGAATTTTAAACAAGATCAATGGTCCTTCAGTAATAATGAGGAGCATTATTTCAATAGTTATATTAACCTTGGATTTGCTCACTGAGTATCTCTCAGAGAAACAGGCTCAGGCTGTGCAAATTCTGAACCTTTCCAGGCTCTGTAAATTGAGGAAGCCAGCTTAATGGCGTGTGAGACTTTTAAGGATAAAGTCCTTGTAACAAAAACCTATTGCTGATAGCATCCCTGTCTTTAATGATCTTCATTTGACTGAAATGTCACTTGATATGTATGCAATCAACATAGGCTAGAATAAAAGGGCTGCCCTTCCCACATCCTCTGTTCCATTAATAGCTACTGTACCTGGATCAAATTACAAGTTGGTTTCTATCCATGTAAATGTGCCTCCTTTACTCAGGACAGTTTTGACATTTAAATCACTTTCTCCCATTTCACTCCCAGGTTTTTATCTTCAATTCTAGAAGAACCAGAAAAATCTAAACGTAAAATGACAACCAAAGGTAAGATGGAAGAAGAAAAGTGGTTTTCTCATCTTCAAAAGAGGATTTTAAAGTATCAAATTACGATTACAGTTTGTGTTTTTAAAAAATCCACTCTGAGCATTTTAAGATCCATTAAAGTTCAAAAATATTATCATGGGATAAGGAAAACCTGCTCATTTTAGACTGTTAGAGACAATATTAAAAGCAGGAAAGCTCTTCTCTCTTTTCCAGTTACTTAAAAAACAGGAAGAAAAGATGAAGATTAAGTCAGCTGCATGTTCTAATAATTTAAATTTCTGAAAGTAATTCTCTGAATTAGTGTTATCAATTTTCATTAAATATTAACATTAAAAATTTCAAATGTTTTGCTTAAAAATACTTAAAAATTATCAAGTATATATTTTAAAAGAATTCTTAAATGTGTCTCACTTGAAGCTATATATGATAAAATATAAAAAATACTTCCCAAATAACATAGCACATTTGATTGAAGATGACACTTTTTAATTACTTCACAAGTATCTGCTTCAATTATTTTTGTAAATTAAACAAATGAGTTTTCTATCAAAGCTGTAAAAATAAATTAAAACATCTCCAAGAGTTGCAGGTTTAAAACACATAGTATGAGCTTTCTAAAAATGTTAAATTGTTTCTGTGTCAATTCATTAAGACTATTAACATTCATCCATTTGTTTTTTTTTTCTTGTGTGGACTGATAAATCAATCTCTTTTTTGGGGAGAAGGGATGGATCTCACTGAGGAACACTCTGTAATACTGTTCCATATAATTGGTATAATGTCACAAAGAGGAATAGCTGAACAGTAAAAAAAACAAAAACAAAAAATACCATCTATAAGGAATATTTCTTCTCTTTGAACTTTGAACAGGACATTCGCCATGACAAATCAAACACCTGTAGTGAGCATATGTCTCTCTGTTTAATGTCTCGTGTGATATTGACATTCGGGATCACTGAACTAAATTTTCTCTGAAGCTGGATGAAGGTTGTATCCATAAAGAAATCATTCATGATCTTAACATACATATGGGAAACATCTTGTTGGAAGTGAGTCTTTAAGACTACACTTTCTTCTACAGATTGAAATTTTTTAGTAAACAACAAACAATAAAGTAGCACAATGCCAACTTACTGAATAATGGGGTCAGTGAAGGAATAATCCACTGGGTTAGTCTACCAGTACTCATATCCTGAACAGCCACTAAACTGTTCTAGTCTAGAAACTGGGCCCAGAATTCAATAAAACAAAGAGAACAGGAAAGATGTGCAGCTATTTTGATGATCTCAATTTTTTTTTTGTGGAAGACACTAGGCTGTGTGCATGGACCACTGGAACACTATCCAGTTCCCTTGTTGAAATCCAAGGACATTTATCAAAGATCAGCCTGGAAAGTCACAGATGAACAAATCCAATTGGTAGAAAATATTGAAGACAAGGAATGGCCACCAATACATTGAGTAGAACTTCTAGGGAAGAATTATGAAAAACCAAGGACAAGAACCACAAAAAATGAGAAGGCTTTGTTGGATCGTCAACATTCCTGGATCTCCTTGAGCAAGGGTTCAGAACCTTTGTGTGTCTCTCTGGCAGACACCTATGGCTGTCTGCTGGAGTAAATATGAACCCTGTCTCTGGATATAGTCTTAAATTAAATACAAAAGATTACAAAGAAAACCAATTTATTTATATAAAACTATGTTGTTGTTGTTGTTAAATCCAAGTACACACAACAATGTAGATGAGATTTAATTAAGAAACAATACAAGGCCATATATAGTAGCCCAGACTCCAAGCACCCTCATCAAGACTTAAAACCCTCGGTTTGAAGAAGGAAAACAACAAACTGGAGGACCTAGGAACAAAATTACCATGGATAGTTTACTTTCTGGTCATCATCTTGTAATTTAATTTTCCATGAAGCAAAAGTCACAAAGAATGAAAAGATATGAATAGGCTGCAATCTTTGCAGGGAATAACGTTCGAGAAAACATCTTAAAACCACTAAAGGATTTGTAGTTTTTTACTATTATCTAATTTTTCCCTCATGATAGCCAAGTCACTCTGAAAGCAGCACAAATATTATCACTTCCACTTTCCAGAGAAGGAAATTAAATAAATATGGCTAAGTAATTTATCTAAGTTCATAGAACTAGTAAGTAAATGATAGAGCCAAGGCATGGAAACTCTACCTTGTACAAAGCCAGTAATCTTTCCACTACATCAAGCTCACAGTACAGGGATCTAAGCAGGAGTGTTCCTTTTCCTGTTCTAGGTAGCTGGAGCAACAGTAATACTTCTATGTAATCAGCAAAAATATTTATGAGGATCAGTATAAGTAAGGTTTTATTCATCTGTCACTAGTGAAAGCAATTAAGTCTCTGCACTGAGCCCAAGTTCACAGGCACCCATCTGTTCTGTGCACAAAAGGCTACACTCCACCTTCCCAACCTAATCACCTCCATACACATACATACACCCATCTGTCTTGTAAACAAATGTCCTTCAAAGGAGGAAAGAAGAAATTGTGGATTGCCCTATGCAAATCCAATTAAAAAATCCCCCCATAGCATTGCTTTTCAGTAATGATTCCCTGATATTATTTTCCTCTATGAAAGACAATATACACAAGAATTCCACAAAATTCCATTTAATGAATATTTATTAAGCAACTATTACATGGAGACCCCAAAACAAAAACACCACAGTCCCGGTCTTGAAGGAGCGGTACTTGAAGTATATTTTGATAGATACTTTGGGAGAAATAATGGATGGAAAAGGGGGTCTGCAACCAGAGAGATCTAGGTTCAAATCAGAGAGACAGTAATATATCCTGGGTTGTGTGAATTTGGGCAAATAATTCATGCTCTCAATGTCCCAGGAATGTCCCTAAAATTCTAAAATACAGATGAATTGCTGCTAATATGGAGGGGATTTTCAAATCTTTTTTTTTCTTTCAAGGAAGTTAAAAATCTAAGAGGTAAAGAGGGAAAAGAAATGTATTCCCAACCTCAGGGTAGCCACCCAGGCAAAGATTCAGAGGTGGAAGATGTAAAATTTATGTATGAGGAATTACTAATAGCATCATGATTGTGACTTGACTCCAGCAAGTTCAGTTCCTTCTAAGCCAATCGGCCAGGGTCTGTCTGGGGCTCATCCAAATAAAAGGCAAATTTGGAAATGATTCAGAGAAAGCCACTGGGGACCCAAATCAAGTACATCCCAAGCTTTTTTCCCTTAATATTTTAGCTCCAATTCCCAGGAGTCAGTATTAAAAAAAAAAAAAAAAAAAAACTGAGGAGAAAAGGGACACTATTTCCTCTTGTCCCTGCTACTAAAGATCAGTAGTTGTACTACTGAATCCTCCTGTTTCTTCCAATATTTCCCCAGATTGTCCTGAACAGGAGAGATATCCATAGAAGTCCCTTCATTTTCCCCCACATAAATTATTTGCCACCCACCCCCCATTCCAGGACTTTTCTTTTTTTTTTTTTTTTTTTTTTTTTTTTTAAGGGGGAAGTGTCCTGTTTCTTTTTAAAATTCCCTCTCTCCCACCAACTAGTGACAATAAGGGAATTCTAAGGGATAAAGGTAAGGAAAGCTGGTATAAATTCTAGGCATGGAAAACAGGCCATGATAATAAAGAGCTGGATTGGCTTAAAAGCTGTTTTTACTCTTGAAAGAGTTCAAAAAAGTCACTCACCCTGTTTCTATACACACACACACACACACACACACACATATACACACCCTACCCCCAACACCTTAAACTCTAAGACTAAATGTAGGATATAGAATAAATAGAATAAAGAACCAACATCCTAAGATACAGATTTTAAATGTCAAGTAAAAGCCGACCTGGCAATATTCATAACATTCTCTGACTTCAACCAATGAAAAAGACAAGATTGCATTGTATGGGATACTGCCTAGAAAAAAAAAATGGATAAAAAGAACCATTGTTTGGAGAAGGAGCATTAGACAGCATTATTCCTGCTGCTCATGAAAAAGCAACATTGAGCCAGTGTGCATGGTAAGGGAGTCCAAATGGTAATGAAGTGGCTCAGGTCAGCAAGTGCCCTTTGAGCTCCTTTTGTGTTTCTATCAACAGCGGGATGGGGAGGAGGAGGGAGATGCTTTGCAGCACCAAAAGAATGTTCATTTTACTTGGAGTTATAATAAAAGAAAATCTCCTGGGGTATTGAGAGGCAAAAAAAAGTAGGAGAAAGACTTCCCGACCTTCCATTCACAAGACCTGAGAGGAAATCCTGGCTATGTTGCAGACTAGCTGCGTGATCTCGGTCAAGTCACTCTGTGTGCCTCAATTTTTTTCATCTATAACATGGTGTAATATCTACCTTAGTAGGTTTGTCAAAAGGAAGGAACTTTGTAAGCCTTGAGGATTATGTGCTAATAGAATTATATATATGGAATATAATTCATAAAGATGAGGGACTCAAGAGGGATTCAAGATTAATGAAACATTAATTTCTCCACCTGTCCAAAGTGGAAATTAGTTTTGCTCAACTCTGTTTATTCATTACAAGAGCTTTGTTTTTCTTTTTCTTTTCTACTGAGGGAGTGTAAGAAAATAGATGCTTATTAATGGGGGAAAAGTTAAAATTTAATTAAAGAAAATTATTCACAGAAATGACAGACTAGTGATATGGAAGTGACATCAACATCCATCTAGCCCACTCTATAGCTAAAAAGAACCCCTATTGTAACATGACCAATCAATGTTAGGATTCTATTTTTAATGTTTTTACTAATATTATTAAAAATAATTCCACGTTACGCTGTATGCCATCTCTACCATTCACCAGCCCTCCTCACTTCACTTAACTTCTTCAAAGGCCATTTCAGATGCCATCTTCCACAAAAGAAGTCTTTCCTGAGCCCTCTTTGATCCAATGATCGCATCCTGGTTGCTCCACAAGACACTCCATATATTCTCCTATGCCTCCTCAACTTAACTTACTGACTTCCCTGGTTTCCATCAAGATCCATCCTTTATAGGAAACCTTTCTCAATACCTTTTAGTTCTCATGTCTTCCTTTTGTTAATTATTTCTCATTTATCCTGCATATAGCTTGTTCTATATGTTAGCATGTTGTCTCCGCCAGTAAATTGTAAGCTCCTTGTGGGCAGGACTCGTCTCTGTTTGAATCCCCAAAACTTAACACAGTATCTAGAATTTAGTAGGAATTTTAAAATTTTTTTTATTGATTCTGCTCCTCCCCTCCCCACTCCCCCATTACACTTTCTATTTTGTACAAACTGATCTACCCACTTATCTCTCCCACTAAAACACAAGCTCAAGGGGAGAGATTATATGCCTTTTTTTCTTTGTATGTACCTGACATATAGTAGGTAATGAATGAATACATTTGGATTATCATGCAAAGCAAGATCAACAGAACCAGAATATATTTATTTCTTTCATCATTTTAACATAGAAACATGTGATCTTTTAAAAAATAAATGCAAAGCCAAAAGGCAAAGGAGCCTCAAGTAAATGTGGAAGGCGCCCCTGGGGAAACGGTTAGTTGTTCATTTGATTTTCAGAATTTCAAAGAGCTTGGATCCTCTCTCTGTTAATTTGGTTGCTTGAAAACTAACTCTTATTGTGTGCTGGACCCTTTGGCAGTGTCTAGGGGAGTCTATGAGGCCCTTCTCAGAAAAAATGGGGCTTTTTCTTTTTTGGGGGGAGTGGGACAGAAAGGACAAAGAGGCAATCAGGATTAAGTGACTTTCATCAAGGTCACACTGCTAGTAACCATATGAGGCCACATTTGAACTCAGGTCCTCCTGACTCCAACACTGAGCATCACTTTACTACCCCAAAATACTGAATTTTCACATATAAAATAAAAAACAACAACAACAACAACAAATACAATTGCAAAGGAAGCCAGTTACATTGAAATACAGTTCTCGAAATATATATATTTTTTAAATTTCACAGCCTCTCTACCCCTCATCCAAGTTAAGAATCCTTAAAAATCCTTGGCATAAGGGAAATCCACATGGAAAAGATAACGTACTTTTCCTAATACTATATCAAATTCTAAACCAAAATCCTTTCACCCTTCAAAGCAACTTAAGGCATCACTGACATGTCATTGAGTTCCATCTATAAGAAGGCCACAACCAACAGCCCTCCCATCTGCCTCCTATAGACACAGAATTTAGGGACAGTCATCTTTATCCCTCATTTAAAAGGGCCCAATGTCCCTCTAAACTCCCAAAGAGTTCTCTCTTTGGTCAATGTCTTCTACCCCATCCTGCACTCACCATCAGCTCCCTTCAAAGTTACCTGTCTATCCTTTCAGGAACTGTAATATATCTAAGTAATCATTTCCCAGAGAGCACGGTCAGAGAGCACTTTCAGCATATTGAAGGTCATTGGCTCTGAGCCATCATCTTGTTCCCTGGGCTCTAAATCCAGCTGGTTGGCCTTTTGCCTGATGGGAATAGGATTTTTTAAAAGAAAGAGGGATAAAAACAAAACAAACTCAGCTACACTTGGATAGCCCTCAGTCTTCAACAGGAACAGGGATAGGAGAAAGGAGTCTAGGGTCCACATTCACTTTTTATTCAATTTTTATTAAAAAAAAAAAAAAACTCCTCATTTACTGAGAGAATATTCATGCTATGGGGTTACTTGGCTTCTTTCTCTCTTCAATTTTGCTAACCTTTCTGTTTCAACTCATTAGCACCTATACCAAGGAAGAAATGAAATGGGAAATCTCCAAACTTTCAGCTACTTAACTACCTGCTAATAGTTTTTGTTTTCCTAATCCCTGATCTTAAGAAATTCTAGTCATGTTGTTCTCCCTGTCCTCCCTGGTGTAAACAAAGACCTAGCTACTCTAGAACTATGCACTGATAAGAAAAAATTAAGTAATGCCTTATCCAATATTAAAGTGATAAATTCAAGTATTTCATGGTTACCTGAAACTCTACAAAAAAGAATGAGATATATCTCTATGATACTCTGAATTTAAGTCGGAAAAATTAAAGCAAACTCTGCCAATGAGAAAATAATTTCAGGATCAGCTAGGTGACATAATGGATAGAGCACCAGCCCTGAAGTCAGGAGGACCTGAGTTCAAATTTGGTCTCAGACACTTAACACTTCCTGGTTGTATGACCCTGGACAAGTCACTTAACCCCAGTTGTCTCAGCAAAAATAATAATAATAATTTCAGAAGGTGTGGTTAGCTGGTTGCCTATTCTGAAGATCTGTAAAAGATCACAAGTCATCACCTGAGCAATAAGACATAGCTTCAAAAAAGGGAAAGAATAACTAGTGTCCTAAGTGTGACATTTCTGTGTTAATCAGTTAAGAATTTATAACTGGGAACAGTTTGATGTAAGTCTCCCCCTCCCCACCTAACTCCACCCTACTTTCCCACATCCTCCTCTAAATAATAATTCTAAAAGCTGGAGATCAGTCTGCTTTGGAAAAATGCTGTTATATCAGCTTCAACAAGTCTCAAAAAAAAAAAAAAACCCTCAAACTTTTTGTTTTGTTTTTAAAGCAAATTCAAATCAAAATGTTAAGAATTCAGCATCTCAAAAACTCATGGAAGATGAACCAACAGAAGGTAGACTAGATGATTATGAAGGTCATCTATCTCAAAAGGAGGGAAAGAGAAAAGAAAAAGGGAAGGGAGAAGAAAAAAGAAAGAGGGAAGAGAATGAAGGAGGGAGAAAGGATTTTATTCATTCAATGATTTCCCAAAGTACAATCAAAACGTAGTGGGACTGGGAATAGTTTGTTTTCATTCCAGCTCCAAATTCCCCACCTTTCCTCGGCATCAATCCTTCAAGAGATTATTAGCCCACTTACTAGAGAAACAATTTTAAACTCCAACTTTATCAAACAATTCAATTAAAGGAATATTTATTATGCGACTGCTATATATGACATACTTTGGATACAAGGTTAAGTCCCTATGCTCAAGGAGCTTCTGTTCTACTGAGAAAAACAGCAACATGTACACAGGTGAGAAAATATAAACTAAATTATCGTGATACAGGAGCACCTGCCCGTGGCTGCTGGAGGTCTAACTCAGAACTGAGAGAATGGATCTATTCATGTAAGAGGATGATGATACAAGTAGACTGAGAGGCAGTTGCGACCTCTCTCCTCTTCCCTCTTCCCTTCAGTTTATTTCATTCCCAATCCACAAGGAACATCTCGGTCAGTAAACGCTGCTTTGTAACTCCTTCAGATGTTATGATTCACAGCTGTGGAGGCTCTCGGAGAATTGACCTGCCCTTTACCTAGGCATGGTCCTTAACACTAAATACCTAACAATCTCAAGAGGGAAAGAGTGCTAATAAATAGAAGGTGGGGCAAATGAAGCTGTCATACAGGAAATCTACTCCCTACTTATGCTGGAACTAAGTAGATGGGGGAAAATTATGGTCATGTTGCCATTGCAACCACATTCCTAAATCACTATCCAAATGAACTCTCATAGAAGCTAGAAATCCCGGAATCTAAGAATTTATGGCACAGAGGATGGAGAGCACTGAACTTGGAGGCAGGAATGTGTGTATGTATATATGTTATAAACACACATACACACATGTACATGTATACACACACATGAATACATAAACAAATGTTTTCATTTGGGCATAATCACTAACATTTTCTGCATCACCAACTATTTAGGGAATTATAGTACAGATATATGGGACCTAGGATATCCTAGAAGGGAATTGCCAGTTAGAAACTCCCTCTACTCAGTTCAGATCATCAACTGTTCTGCGACTTGAAATCCTAGAGGGCTACTTGAAATATAGAGTGGTCAAGTAACTTGACTAGTGTTACAGAACCTTTTTATGTCAAACCTAGTTCCTCCTGACTCTGAGTTTGGTCTTCCTTCATTACCCCATAGTGTTTCTCATATATAGAAGTAGGTATATGTAATGTACAGAGAATTAGTTTCATATTCTATATGCATGTAGAAATGCATATATAGCTGGGTACTACTAGGAGCAGCTAGGTGGTACACTGAATAGAATGCCAGGCCTGGAGATCTGAATTCAAATGTGATCTCAGATATTTACTAGCTGTGTGATCCTGGGCAAGTCACTTAACTCTATTTGCCTCCGTTTCCTTAGCTGGAAAAATGAGCTGGAGGAGGAAATCCAAACCATTCCACTATCCTTTCCAAGAAAACCCCAAATACACTTACGAAAAATCAGGCAGAACTGAAACGACGCAATAACAATTACTTTTATAAATATACAAAAATATAAATTTATAAAAATAAATATAAATAAATAAAAAATAAAATAAATACTTTATAAATTTATAAACAAAAGTATAAATATTTAAAATTCTACAAAAGGGTCAGGGAGCAGAAAGCAGGTCATCAGAGAGGTCACCGCTATGAATCATGTATAATTGAACAAAAGTCTTCTATACAGCTCAGCAGGATGAAGCTAAAGGTTCTGAGTTGTAAAAACCCATCTTTTCTGCAGGAAAATCTCTCTTCTGATACAATCAGCCCCAAAGCCCATCTAAGTTACAAACAAACACATGAAGAATCTCTCCTATTACCACAGACCACATTCAAATGCCCATTTCTTTCTTACCTAAAGAAAAATAACAGACTGAAAGGAGAAGAAATCAATTAGGTTTTCAAAAAGCAATGAAATATGATTAGTAGGAGAATGCCCATGAAGGTTCTGAGGTCCAAATGTCAGAAGATGGCCAAATATGAAAACAAATTCCTTATGTGGGAAAGGTAGAATTCTTGACCTGTGTGGTTAAGTTCAAAACATTCCAATTATTCTTTACTAACTTCAGCAAGTAGGGGGAAAAAATATCTTTTTACTAGATTAGCTCTTTGAATTTACCCTCATTTCCCCCCTTATTGTGTGTTTACAGAGACAACGCTACAGAAAACTGAAGGCAAGAGACAAAAGACAGATGTATTCAACATTCACAAGCTTTAGGTCATCTCGGTTTAGACATAACAGCAGCTTGGGATTTTTAACAGAGCAGAGGGAAAATTGAAACCATGGGCACATGAGACTTAGAAAAGAAAAGACATTCCTATCAGCCTTACCTAATTGCTCTTTTTTTCCTAGAGGATTGATTGTATAAGTCCTGAAGTTCACTGGTAGATCTTTTCAGTCAGCTGTATTTGAAGAAAATGACTCCTCTTCTAGCTCTGTCCACGGCCTGTCCGGGTAGTAGCAATCCACAAAGAAGAGGCCCAGGCCAGAGAAAGAAGACCTTAACAATGACCGGCCTAATGGGAAACTCTTCCCCCAGTGGCGATGCTCACAAAGAGACCTCACAGAAGAAGGACCACTTACTTTCCCATGAGGCTAGTTATCAGACAAGTAGCAAAGGAGGAGGCTTTCGAAGACTCTGGAAACAACAGGATGATGTCAGGCTGTAAACCTGGGTGTTAAAGCCGATGAATGACAGATCCAAGAGAAAGAGAGATGAGGGAGTGGGACCCTCCCAACTAGTCCCAAAGGGGCAGTCCCTACAGGAGGCGTGGGAACTAAGAGCAGGGGACAGAGAGAATGCCCTGTGGAAACTTTGCACCTACTGGATCCCCCCCCCCCCCTTCCAGGGACAAAGCCTTAACTAGAAGCTAGCAGGAGAAAGTAAAAAGCATTTGCATGTTTAAATATCTGCTAATAAGAAAACAAATATTTTAACTCAGCTATGAAGCATCTACATGTGAGATTATTTCAAACTCTTGTATCATAATGTAATTAAGCAGCCATAAGAAAATATTCAAGAAGACATAGAAATAAGATTACCTGTTCCAGAATTCTTCAGAAACAGGATATAAAGTTTGATAGGAAATCTGCCTTCTATAAGCCTTAGGTTTGCACCTCAAACATTTCCTTCCCTTTCCACTCCCCATATCTCCTAACCTGGTAAATTAATTAAATGCTACCCACTGATAACACCTGATCTTTCACCACTTTCCAGGCTATAAATTTTAAGGTGAATCAAGCAGCTCAAGGAAGTTGGGACCGGTTTTCCCAAAGCTCTGGGCTTTTCTAAGTAGTCAAAGCAAAGGATAAAATCATTTAACACTCAAATTGTTACTTAGACTTCCCAGTGTGAAACAGTATCTAGGGAGAAATGAAACAGAAACATTTCTAAGTTGATCTCTGGTGAGATAATACTCAACTGTACCATAATTACAACCAGCAAGCACTTTCTATTTTCTTTTTAAATGTAAGTCCAAATCTTGGCTTTTCTAGTTACTTCCAAACTAGTGAGTGTTTTGCAAAGTGCTTCATGTAAATTATCTCATTTGATTCTTCCAATAATATGATATAAATGTCCATTAATATCCCCATTTTACAAATGAGAAAATGAACAAACTGCCAGCATCAGTCAAGACAGTAATATGACTAAATTGGAGAAAAGCACATAGTCATTTCATGAGATCCAAGAAAGAAATTATTTAATTGGTGCAGAACAGTATCAGCAACCAGCATTTGTAGATGGAGGTATGTCTTTCCAAAGATTTTAGTATCTTTCATTTGGCCCTCACAATAACTCTGGAATGCAGGGGTTCTTAACCATTTTTTGTGTGTCATGGATCCCTTTGGCTGTCTAGTGAAGTCATGGGTCCCTTCTAGGAAGAATGTTTTAAAATATTTACAATAACAGATTATAAAGGAAAGTAAAGGCTGGTGTAAAGTTGTAACCTTTCCCAACCAAGTTCACAGATCCTAAAAATCTGACCATGGATTCTAGATGTAAAAACACAACTATCCTTATTCCCATTTAATAGATTTGGAAAGTGAGGTGCAGAAATCTACTTGTATTCTTCTTTTAGCTAGGTTTCTTATTTGTAAAATTGGGATATTAATTAACACATATTTCAGGGCAGTTGGAAGAATCAAATGAGATAATACAGATGAAGCATTTAAAACAAAACTTAACATGATGTAGAAATATTTGTTGTTGATATTACTTCTTTTAAGAACCTTCATCATCAGGGGGAAAAGAAAATTCACGTTGATATATTTTTTCTTGTTTGGTGGTTTTTTAACAACCAAGGAGGCTAGGTCTCCTTATTTCATCCAGGTTGGAAATACAGCAGTGACACAACATTTATCTCCACTCTGGATCTTCAAAAAGCTTTAACCTACTGTTTCTGATCTGATTCAGCTGCTCTTCCTGAGGCACCCACTTATCTTTCTTAAATCGTATCCACAGTCTACTCAACTCCATAAAGGAGCAAATATAGTTAGGGGTTAAACTATTATACCCTTTTCCTCTCTCTTCTTCCCAGTTTCCCAATACCTGGGAGGGACTTCTGATACCTAGATGGCCTCTGATTGAATCACTTCTGCTTAGCTGGACAATAGGCCCCTGAATGATGTCTCTCATCCCCTCCCTCACAGCATGAGATTTATTTTAACATCCTACAGATGCTTTTAGCTTCCAAGCATCTTTTTTTATTTTATTTTTATTTTAAGCAGGCAGCTATTCTGCTAGTTTCTACTCCTATGTTCAATGAGACAAGTTAGATTGCATTATTCATGCACTGGTAATCATTTATTCCCCCTATAAACTCACAGGCAGTGCCACAATCCTGTATTCTGATAGCATGAGAGCATTCTAATTATAACTCAGATCATCTCCAGGAAAGAAGAGAAGTTACCAGCCCATTGCTCTGTAATGAGGAGCAAGTTGTCAGTTGTGAATAGCTCATTGTACTTATTAAGTTGGAGGCAATAGTAATTACCAGGAGCCTATTAAAAAGAGCTAGGGATTTTGCTCAGTCAAATTGGGTGCACGAGCAATCAGCAAACAAGTATATCTGAATATCAGTTTTAAAGAACCAATCAAAATTTAAGGGTTTTCATTTTTAGAAAAGATGAAATGAGAATCAATAAAGATCCTTTAATAGGGGATCAAGGAGCAGTTGCCCTTTAAGACCAAAAAGAATCCACCCCTTACATGTGTCAATTGAAGCCAGTGATCATATATTACAATGCTATTTATGCCCTACCTCATTCATACTTTCATAATACAATGAAATAGCCATAGACTGTATAATCCCTCTCCTCTTCTCATATTGCTTAAATACTCTTCGTCAGGCCCCTCTGCAACTCTTACCTGGACTACTGTAACAGCTCTTAAACTAGTTCTATGTTTCAAGACTCTTGTGTGATCCACTTTTCACACACTCCTCCCAAATAGCTTCCTAAGGCACAGATCTGTGTCATTCTTTCGCTCAGAAATCTTTAATACCTTCTTAAGTGCTACCAGATGTTACATAAACTCATTAGCCAGATATTCAATACTCTCTTATAATCTAGCTGTAACCTATCTTTGCATTCTGATTTCCTATCACTCCTCACTGACACTCTTCATTCCAGGCATAATGCGCAATTTCTTGTTCCCTTATCTTGACTTCTTCTCCCCAACCTCCTTGCAATTACTAAAAAGAACTTTTGGTACATAGATATCATCAAATACAACTCATTTGGGTAACAGATGAGGAAACTGAGACCCAGAAATATTAAGAGAGTGAACTCTTCCTATACTTAAATTTTCCTGAAGTACTTAATTGGAATCTTCATCACACTCTCCTTTGTAGGAATACTTTCATAAATAAGCCTCTTAACAGGCTGTTGTGTTGTTTCTTGGTTGTTGTTTTTTTTAATCTTTATATTCCTGGCACCCAATACAATAAGCATTTCATAAATGACCTTTTAATGCTGAAGAATTAAAATTAAAGAGTCATTAGAATCCAGAAGTTTAAGCAGGAACTTTGGAAGTTATCAAGAACAAAGACTTTTATTTTTTTATTTCTGAAATCCCAGCATCTAAACATAGAGTCTGGCAGAAATGTACTTAATAAATTATCACTGATTAATAGCTAAATCCAAATCCTATTTGGAGCATGTCTCTCCACTATGATCTCCTGTCAAGTAGTCATCCAGCATTCAGTTGCATATACTAATAAAAAAAGGATTCACTACTTCTTCAGAAAACCTATATTCTTCAACAACTTTGTGAGGAACTTTATCCTTATGGAGAATTGGAATCTACCTTCCTGTAGCTTCTCCTGTAGCACTGCCCTTAAAGACCAAAAAGAAACCACCCCTTACATGTACCAAATGAAGACGGTGATCACATGTTACAATGCTAAACACATTGCATCTATGTCCTATCTGATTCATACTTTCATAATACAATGAAATATCCATAGACTGTATAATTCATCCATATACACCAAAAGTACTTAAGGATATCATGTTAAATAGCTTTCTTCAATTAAATAGCCTATCCACTTTTAACTTTATAGTTTAAGAGCTCATCCCCTCCCATAAACAATAGTACTAAAAATGGATGGAATTTTTCTCACCCTAAGTTCATACGTCAATTATAAATGATTCATGGTACTCGGGTTGCCAAGGAGATGAGCTAAGGGTAAGTAGAGCCTGGGCAAAGAGTGGCTCAGGTCCAAGTTTGGAAAAGTATCTGCTTGGCAGAGTCCCGAATTGGGAGTAAGAGGTAGAAATTGCAGGGGCAGGTTTAGACTCAATGTAAGAAAACAATTAAAAAAAAAAAAAGATGCCTTAGAAAGTAGTGATTTCCCCCTCATTAGGAACTAGACTGTCACTTGGAAAATATCATTGGGAGTATCATTCAAGTACTGGTTGCACTTAATGCCCTTTGAGGTCCTTTCCACAAATAAGATAAATTTCTAGGTAAATATCATTCAGCAAACTATTTTTTAAGTAATTACATTCAATTTCAAATTAGCTTAAGTCTGACAAAAATTAGCATGCAACAAAATCTTGTAACATGTCAAAATGTAATCAAATATAAGAATAATAATAGAAACTTTTATATGGTGCTTTAAGGTTTATAAAGTGCTTTACACTTACATTACAACTCATCTGATCCTTAAAACAACTGTATCAGGTAGGTACTATCATTAAAACCCTTTTATAAATGAGGAAACTAAGGCACAGAGAAATTAAAAAAAAAAAAAAAACTACCCAGGATTGCACAGCTAATAAGCATCTGAGGTGAAATTTGAACTCAGGACTATAAATCCTGACCTCTATCATGTTCTATTTACCTATGAATAAAAGATGATGGTTGGAACACCTTTATTTTATATCATAACCATATTG
Source organism: Antechinus flavipes (assembly GCF_016432865.1). Classification (NCBI taxonomy): domain Eukaryota; kingdom Metazoa; phylum Chordata; class Mammalia; order Dasyuromorphia; family Dasyuridae; genus Antechinus; species Antechinus flavipes. Next base: position 42,707,481 of record NC_067402.1, on the reverse strand, counting down.
TGACCTTACATCAGTGAAAAGAATCTAAGCAAAATCAATTCGATAACCACATGTGGCAATATAAGCAACATTCTATACCTAGAACTTTAGCCAGAAGAAAAGAATTCATTTTATTATCAGTTTTCTAAGTCCAAGATTGGTCATTGCAATGAATCTGAGTTTAATTGTTAAAACTCTTCAAGACCACCTACCCAACTGTAGAGGGACTGGGAGGTATATGCACTGGTCAAAGGAATTACCACTATCACCAATAACAGATCCTTAAAACATAAAGAAAGCATTTCACATCACAAGAAAAGACAACTTTAGATTTCTTTCCAATATCACCCATCCACTTGGATCTCTAGTTAGGAGAGATTCCAAGTAAGAATATATTTCAAGTGTTCCTTGTAAAAGGTACACTTTGGATCATTCTGCCGATCCCTCCAGCCTTCCCCATAGATCAAAGTTGGATACAACTCCCAGAGCAAACTGAAGTTATCTCTTATTTTCCAGCACTTAGGTACTTGCTGACTTTTTTAAAATAACTTTTTATTGACAGAACCCATGCCAGGGTAATTTTTTACAGCATTATCCCTTGCACTCACTTCTATTCCGATTTTCCCTTCCCTCCCTTCACTTCCTCTTCCAGATGGCAAGAAGTTGAATAGGTTACAGTATATCCTAGATACAATATATGTGTGCAGAACCGAACAGTTTTCTTGTTGCACAGGGAGAATTGGATTCAGAAAGTATAAATAACCCGGGAAGAAAAACAAAAATGCAAGCAGTTTATATTCATTTCCCAGTGTTCTTTCTTTGGGTGTAGCTGCTTCTGTCCATCTTTGATCAATTGAAACTGAATTAGCTCTCTTTATCGAAGAGATCCACTTCCATCAGAATACATCCTCAAATAGTATCGTTGTTGAGGTATATAATGATCTCCTGGTTCTGCTCATTTCACTTAGCATCAGTTCATGTAGATACTTGCTGACTTAATTTGACTTAACAGTTTTGAGAGAAGTATCAGAAGTCTTTTCGCTTAAAGAAAAAACCTTGCACTGACCAATAACTAACACTCTATACCAAGATAAGGGTTCATGATTTAGTTTCAAACCAGGTTCATGATTTAGACATCAAGGGTGATACTAAAAGCAACTATGTAGACAAGATAAGAAGGGAAGCAGAAAACTGGGGAGGGGGGGAGGGGGGAAAGAGGGGGACTTTTACATCCATGGGTTCTGAAAAAGGCCTCCTTTTTAAAATGTATAGAAAACAGACTCAAAATTATAATACAAGCCATTCTCCAATTGACAAATGGTCAAAAGATATGAACAATTTTCAGACGAAGAAATTTAAGACCATTTCTAGTCATACAAAAAATGCTCTAAATCACTATTGATCAGAGAAATACAAATTAAGACAATTCTGAGGTACCACTACATAGCTCTCAGATCGACTAAGATGACAAGAAAAGATAATTATAAATGTTGGTGGGGATGTGGGACACATACATTGTTAGTGGAGTTATGAACTGATTCAACCTTTTTGGAGAACAATTTGGAACTATGCCCAAAGGGCTATCAAATTGTGCGTACATTTTAACCCAGCAGTGTCCCAAAAAGATAATTAAAAAAAAAAAAAAAGGAAAAGGACCCAAATATGTGAAAATGTTTGAAGCAGCCCTTTTTGTAGAGGCAAGGACCTGGAAACTGAATGGCTGCCCATCAACTGGGGGATGGCTAAGTAAGTTATGGTAGATGAATGTTATGGAATATTATTGTTCTATAAGAAATGATAAACAGGATGCTTCAGAGAGGCTTGGAAAAACTTTATGAACTGATGCTGAGTGAAGTGAGTAGAAGTAAGAGAACACTGTACACAGCAACAAGAAGATTATGTGATGATCAATTCTGAGGGATGTGACTCTTCAACAATGAAGTGATTCAAACCAGTTCCAATAGATTTCTGATGGAGAGAGCCATCCGTACCCAGAAAAATGACTGTGGGGATTAAATGTGGATCACAACATAATACTTTCTTTTTTTATTATAGCTTTTTATTGATAGAACATATGCATGGATAATTTTTCAACATTGACCCTTGCAAACAATTCTGTTCCAACTTTTCCCTTCCCTCCCTTCACCCCCTCCCCTAAATGGCAGGCAGTCTCATACATGTTAAACATGTTAAAGTATATCTTAAATGTAACATACACAACATAGTATTTTCAACTCTGTTTTTCTTTCTCATTTTTTTCCCTTTTTGATCTGATTTTTCTTGTGCAGCATGATTAATGTGGAAATAAATATAGAAGACTTGCACATGTTTAACATATATTGGATTATGTGCCATTTAAAGGAGGGAATGTGAAGAAGGGAGGTAGAAAAAAATTTGAAGCACAAGGTTTTGGAAAGGTGAATGTTGAAAACTATCTTTGCATGTATTTTGAAAATTAAAAAGCTTTTAAAAGAAAAAATAATAAAGGAAAAACCTTGACAGATAGGTCTTTTCATCTTTTTCTAGTCTCCCAGGCTCAAGTCTTTAATATCTCAGTGGGTTCCTTTCAGTTGGAAAAAAATAACATTATTCAAGATAAAACCAATTTCACTACAATTTGTTGGTGAATGACTCTACATTACACTATACACTAGACATCATGATCAGAAACATATTCAGCAAAAGCATAAAATGTAGGCTGAGAAAACATTATTGAAACATTTTGAGGGGCATTTTCTAAAATGTTCATATCTATAAAAGGTAAATAGGTTTCTATCCTGTAGGAATTCATTTTGGTACCTGAGTGAAGGTTTATTATTGTATTCTGGAGCCCATTCTTTTCTACATAAGGTAAGCTCAGTCCTTTTAGGTACTAGTGAGTGTGGCGATAAATGCTTATGAGGCTCTTTCAAATTACAGTCTGTTAATGTAGTGATTTAAATCACTATTTAAGCATTGGGGGAGGGGAATCTTTTAAAAATATTACTTTTATTATCTTTTGGTCTTAAGATTATATTCATTTCATAACATCTCCCTTCTAATACCAAGACAAATAATCACTCATAGCAAAAATTACAAAAGAAACAGGGTGGGAAGAAAGTCATTTAGCAAATAACAATCAATGCAACCATTCTGAGAAGCAATTTGGGACTCTGCCAAAAAGCTATTAAACTATACCCTTGACCACTACTTGGTCTTTACTCGGAAGAAATCTGAGCAAGAGGAAAATGATCCATATGAACAAAAATATTTATAATGACTATTTTTGTAGTAGAAAAGAATTGGAAACTGACAGATGCTCATCAACAAGGAAATGGCTGTTGTATTGAAAATGGATGGAATATTGTTGTACTAAAAGAATGATGAATGGAATAATTTCAGAGAAATCTAGAAAGATTTTAAGAACTGATACAAAGTGTAGTGAAACAGAACCAAGGGAATAATTTGTACAATAACAATAATGTTGTAAAGATAATCAACTTTGGAAAATTTAGGTATTTTAATCAACAAATGACCAATCAAAATTTCAAAGGATTCAAGATGGAACTTGCAGTATATCTTCAGATAAAACAACTGATCACACAAGAATGCATGCTGAAGCTTCTTTTCTTTTTTGACAGAACTAATATGGAAATTTGTTTTGAGTGACTATACATAGTCTCTATGTGTGTGTGTGTGTCTCTCTCTCTTTTTCTCTTGTTCCTGAGGCAACTGGGTTTAAGTGACTTGCCCAGGGTCACATAACTAGGAAGTGTTAAGTACCTGAGATCAGATTGGAACTCAGGATTGATGCCACCTAGGTGCCCCGATTATACATATTCTCAATGGCTTTTGTTTTTCTTTTCTCTTCAGTGGATGAAGGAAGGAAAAGTGGGAAGAAAATAATTCATATTTGAAAGTAAAATAAAATAAAGTAAAAAAATTTTGAAAAGCAACCAATAGACCAACAGAATCTGATAGTATATGCAATGTTTCATAATCGTAGTTACAGGAAGCAACTTTTCTCAACTCTTCTCAGAGGCTATAGGCTTCATCATTATAATTACACAACTTTGTTTTCTATTTTGGCTCTTTCCATTCATATTATATTATGTGATGTACGTATTGTTTTTCTGATTCTACTTAATTCACTCTGCAACAACTCATACACATCATCCCATGATTATCTAAATTCTTCATGTTTATCCTTTTCAATGGCAAAGTAATATTCCATTATATTCCTATACCACAATTTGTTTAGAAACTCCCCAATTACTCTTTCACTCTAGGCCTCATATTTGACACAGTATTTTTAGATGATCATGTTACTCTGTTTTCATGAGGAAAAAACCTTAGTCCTACCTAGCAACTAAATTATCCCTAAATAATATCAAATATTTTGCTTAGTTACAGAATGTATAAAAACAAATTTAGATTTCAAACTGTTAAAGTAGTTTGTTTTCTTGTGAATAGTAACAACAAATAATCAATCAACAAGGATGCATTAAGTACTTGCTATGTAACACTAAGAATACTTTTCAATATTTTTAAAATTTCTACTCTCACAATGCTTACATCCTGATGGGAGAAGATAAAATATGTGGAGGAGTGGTAACCAGGGAAGAGAATGCTATTCTAAGGTAGAAGGGGTTTGGGGAAATGATGTATTCTTGAAACCACACACAGATGGTCTGTCAGATAGCCTGGGTAGATAATTGGATGCAATAAAAACCATGTCAGATATCTACAGGCAGCCCACAGATTTATAATGAGCTAACAATTAATCATCTTGTTTGGGCTCTAGATTCATCCTTCCATACACATATCCTTCATCCATTCAAAGATGATGCTTCCTTGGGGCAGCGCAATAGACCTGACTTCAAAGATGGCCTCAGACACTTAACACTTCCTAACTGTATGATCCTGGGCAAGTCACTTAATCCCACTTGCCTCACCAAAAAACAGAAAACAAAGATGATGCTTCTCAGAGGCCTGAAGGGGTATAGATTCTGGAAGACCTGACTGTGGAGGTCCAGGGTGGAAGATAATGGTCTAGAAGGGAAGAAACAGGTCAGAGGAAATAGGTAAATGGTGAGATTGCCTAAGTGAGTAAATGGATGGAAGAATTTGAAGTTGAACCATGTTCAATGAAATATAAGATAATTTGGAAGGATTGACATTAGCAGCTAGAAAGGAGGGAGAATCAGGAAGGGTTTCAGGAATAAAATGATAGAATAGATAAGGAACTGTGTCCTGAAGGAAGAGAGGTATTCTGTTAGAGAAGTAAGAAAGGAGTGTATTATAGCTTTGAGAGACAGTCAGTCCAAAGATACAAAGACAAGAGATACAAAATGAAGAGCCATGGAGTAAAAAGAAGGCCAGTCTGCCTAGATCAAAGAATGTGACTAGGAGAATAGTATATAATAAAGCTGCAAAAAATTAGGTTGGAGTCAAATTAAAGGTTTTAAAAGCTAAACAGCGGGGTTTCTATTGTAACTTACAGGCAAAGGAGTTATGGTAGGGGTAGATGAGTGGAAGAAAAGACTGGAGTTGTAAAAGACCTGAAGCAGAAAGATCAAGTAAAAGGACTGTTGCAATAATTTAGGAGAAGTGATAAGGATCTGGAAGAAAAGTCAGAGCCAGGAAATCACTTCAAGGGGAAAAGAGGCAGAAGAAAAAGGGGTGGGGGAGGAAGAGGAATAAGGAGAATGAATAGAAGTACCTGGACAGAACCTTGGAATACCTACAATTATGCATATGCCATTTAGGAGTGGTCAAACAGGTAATAAAACCAGGAAGATACTAGCACGAAAACCCAGAGAGAAGAGAATATCCAGAATGAAAGGGTGATCAATATTGTTAAATAGAACACATAGATGAAGAGGGATGAAGACTGAGAGGACATCAGATATAAAGATTAATAACAGCAAGCTAGTTTTTGCCTCTCTGGAATAAATACTATAATTACCTTTAGAACTAACATTAAGGCATTTAACATACATACAGTTGAATGAGTTGTTAAGTTACGCCAAAGAATTTACAAAACTCAAGCGATTTCTTAAAATACCTAGATAAAATTAATGAGGAATAAGAATGAGAAATACCCCAGTGATGATAACCAATGAGGAACCATATGCTTCCAGGAAGGAAGACTTCCTACCATATTGAGGGAATCACTCTGATACAGTTATAGGAAGACAGATGCCCAGAATGGATTTTTTTCTGTGTCATCAGAGGATGTACCTGCACCAGGGAATTCATAAATGCATTTGAGTGTTGGTACATAACAACAAACTTTATAAAACACTTTAAATTTGATAATGGCTAGGTCTAATTATAGTTTTTAAAATACACATAACTAGGGGCAGCTAGGTGATGAAGTGGATAGAGCACCAACCCTGAAGTCAGGAAGATCTGAGTTCAAATCTAGTCTCAGACACTTAACACTTCCTAGCTATGTGACCCTGGGCAAGTCACTGAATTGCTTCAGAAAAAAAAAAGTCACATAACTAAAACAGTTAAAAATAAGCACAAGATTACTTATTTTCTTTAAATATTTATAGGAATTTTTGAGGAAATACACCCAGACTACAGAAGTTTATTTTAGTAGTAGCAATTTAAAGGTTAGCTTTTTAATACTGTTTATTGTCAATGGGATAAGCTTATTTGGTAAAAGAGGACTAAGCCAAAATTTTTTTTCTGACGTTGCCACAAAATGTTGTTAAGGATCAAATGAGTTAATGTTTGTTTCAAAAAAAGTACGCACATAATAGTCATTAAATACTAATTATTGTTATTATTACTATTAATATTATCAAAAGACAAACATTAGAGTCTCCAAGGAACTACTTAGTCTCTGCAAGCCTCAGTTTCTTCCTCTGTAAAGTGAAGATAATATTTTACTACTTATTTCATAAGCTAATAAGAACAAATAAGATTACAAATGTAAAATGCTTTGAAAGCAATAGAAGTACAATTATTACTATAAGTTATATCAAAAGCTATACTTCTGCATGGAATGGAGAGATAAGGTGAACAATTTCCAGCAAATGTTTAAATTCTTTTTCTGTCTTTTATTATTCATTATTTCTATGTCTCTGTGACTTGCATAAGTATGTTGTATGTTAGCTAATATTTACTTAAACTTTAGATATACTTACTTAACCTGAAATGATGACATTTATCACTATTATGTTATCAATATTTAGACTATTATTGAATGCTGTTAACTTAGTAATCTAAATTTAGAAGGTCTGTTGGCACCCATGTCTAACATTCAATTAAGGGGAGAGGGCACCTATTTTCTTAATGTTCCCCAACCTATGATGTAATCCTTTGTAACCAAACCTATAAAAACTGTATATCTTTCCTAATTCTTTAGCCTCCTAACATGAGCTTTCTCTTTCTTATCTCGTGATGGGATGACTCATCCTCCAGAGGTTTTAATAAACAACTTTTCTGCTTTCTATTGGGTAATTTTTGAGTAGTTATTTTGGGTAAGGGTCTTCTACCCTTCTTATAAGAAAACTCAGCCTTCCTGATTTAAGATTTCGATCATTATCATTTAAAGCTAGTCACAGTCTTTAAACCCTAAATATGGCAGAGTTTAGAAATATATCTCTAAAGTTATAAAATATATTCTTTACAGGGGAAAAAAAAGACCCGTATTCTTACAAGAGTTTTTTCCACTTAAATCAGATAGCAATAATCTGAGAAACAATTCTTTCTCTAACAACCTCCAAAATCTAGAGTGTATAAAAATACTTATCTCATCTATCAAGTAATCAACCAGCATTTATTAAGCTCTTATTAGGGACCACTCACAGTGAACACTTACAGGCACTAAGTTAAGTGCTAGACAAACACACACACACACACACACACTTTTATTTTTTTAAAGAGACATGTTTTGTGTATGTGAATTGTTGATTCTGTTGTGGGAAAGGGGGGCTGTTTGTTTGCTTCAATCTAAGCAGGGTTAGCAAGGGCTACTTCCCATCCCCCCCTCTTTTTTTTAAGTATGAGAAAGCACTGGTTTGTGTCATGGAAAAGCTATCTTGTCAAAGAGTATCTCTATTTCCATGTACTATATTATGCCAAATGTGGGAAGTGAACAAAGCTGGAAAAAAGCCTGGGAACATCTGCCGCAGCCAGTAAAACCCCTAATAATAGCACAGCTGGTGTCCCTAGCCTAATGATCTCACCAGGGCCCCACATGGCTTTAGCTCAGCCTCAACCTCCCAGGGACCGAAACTCCGCCCAACCAGAAGAAGGGATTTTAACAAGTGGCAAACACCAAGGAGTCATTCCCTTCCAAGCCTACAGCAACTTCAAGTCACTTTTCACAGATAAAAAGCATGTTTATTCTAAGGTGTCTCAAACTGGGTCACTTCCTCCAATAGTTTTAAGATCTCAACAGGCTTTAGAAAAGTCCAAAAACAACAAAGAATCGCATTTCCACTTCTGCCTATATGTAGTCTCCCAGAAGGCACCTTTCAGAATCGTATTCCCTCATCAGGGGCCAGCCTCACTGCTTCGATCCGGAAGCTGGTATTTAAATAACTACTTAATAGAAGAAAAAAATGAAAGAGAGGGGTCTTAGCATAAAACAGACTTGCCTGGCATATTGATGAATCATTGTCTAGCTGCGAAGGTCTTTGCATAGTTAGGCTTGTTAGAAAGAATTTCCCATTAGCCATCAGATGTTGCTATGAGGAAACCCTGCACAGTAGAACCAGAGAAAACTGAGGAAGGAACAAACAAGGGAAGTTTGATCTATTTGTGGTGAGGGAGGAGTTTGCAATCTCTCCAGTTTCACCTTGTAATCAACAGGTTAGAGTTAATTCTCATAGTAGATTTATAAATATTCTCTCAAATCTGCTCCGAGGACACACAACTTCTTAGCATCAGGAAGTAACAGCTGCATTTTGGGGGCTGTGGTTATAGGGAGTTTAAAGAAGAAAAAACTCTTGGCATGAATACAGTGGTATCCATGGCAGTCTATAGGGTATCCAAAAGACAGCCAGTCTCCTGCCTGCCACAGAGTGCCAATGAGGTGTTTTGTGGATGATCAGGCAGAGAAAATGGGGGGGGGGGGGGGAGGTTGGAAGGAAAGAATGCAAAATATATTCCCAAAACACCTGGTAATACATGATAAGGATATGCTCCTGCTTCAATCATTTTGTTAACATGCAAATTTGAGATATAAAAATTACTAGACTGCACTCCTGCAATTGCCCTTCCAAACATGCTGACTAATCCCCACCAACTCCATTCACATGACAAGCCAAAAATGAGCCAAACATTAACTTATTCTGCTGTTGTAAAACATGGTTAAATACTACCAGACAGTATATTATGCTTTATTTTATTCCTATAATTAAGATAATGGAGACTTCAAAAGCTCCTGCTTTTAATTATGACCACAGTGCATAATAAATAGAACGCCACTCTCACTACTAACTAGAAGGTCAAAAACTGACCCTAACAAAAAGTAGGTGTGTTTTTTTTTATTTTAAGAATCAAGCAAAAAAAAAAAAAAAGGAAGTATTTTAAGTACTTTTACACAATGGTCTCTTTTTCTGAGATTGGTTGAGGTTTTCTTTTTTCCCTTTTTTTTTTAAGAAACGTCCAAAAACCTTATTTTAAATTTACAGCACACCAAGGAGTTAAGGGAAAAAAGAAAAAGAAAATGAATTAGGAACTCTCTAAAGGATCATTGGGCAATTGGTCATTTCTTTCAATTTGGGAGGTCATGCATCCAGGTCAATTTCACCCACATGTGTTTTGGAGAGAGCAGTTACAACTCCATCTTTAAGGCCACAATCCTGATAGCAAAACATTTTTCCACACCAATGTGTACCATTTGGGCAAATTTAATGGGGAGACTAAAGAGATTGAATCGCTCCACAAGTCTTATTAAATATCCCAAATATCAGGGATGTTGGGCTGCTTCCAGATTGGTGCCTCTGGGCATCCACTCTTAGAACAGCTTTGGCTACAAACTTGGCAGATGAGCCAGCAAGGGCAGTACAGGAGAATGTGTGTCAAGGGGAATGAAAAGAGAAAGAAAGAAAGATGGAGGGAAAATGTGAAGGCAGAGCAAATGATTCAACCTCAAGCACAGTAGCCTCTTTATATGCCTTTAATGAATGAGGTTACATTTAGTCTGATAACCAGTAAAAGACACCTGGAGGCCAGTTATGTTTTGTAACCTCACTATTTTTTCAACCAGCAGGACCATACCTTAGGTTATAGGAAACATCACTATATCTATGAAGTTCCTAAAACTTTTAAGTCCCACCATGAGTGACACATTGCTCTTCTAAAGAATTATCCAGGTTTACCATGAATTGTTACCCATTTTTTTCATCTATCAATCATGCAACTTGACAAACATTTATTAAAAAACACCTCATTATTCTAGGCACTAGATTAAACATCTGGGAAATGAAGGAGGAAAATGAGACAGTTCCTGATCTCAAGGAGCTTAATTAAGGGAAGAAAATATGCACAAATATAAATGTATGACAAAATGGCAGCCACAAAGTAGTTTTTAAAAAGAAAGCACTATCATCAAGTAAAGATTCTGTAAAATGTTTTATATCAGACAGACACCCCTTTTGAAAGTCCAATAAGCATCAAAAAAGAGGGAAAAGGACCAACATGTGCAAAAATGTTCATAGAAGCTTTTTATGCGGTAACAAAGAATTAGAAAATAAGTAGATGCTCATCAATTGGGGAATGGCTGAACAAATTGTGGTATGTGAAGGGGATGGAATATTATTGTTCTATAAAAAATGATGAACAAGCTGATTTTAGAAAAGCCTGAAAAGATTTACATGAACTGATGCTGAGAGAAATAAGCAGAACTAGGATACAAGAATGTTCTATGATTAACTATGAAAGATTGGGTTCTTCTGAATAGTTCAATAATCCAAAGCAATCCCCACAGATTTTGGATAGAAAATGCCATCTGCATCCAGAAAAAAAATTATGGAGATTGAATGTAAATCAACACATACTATGTTCACTTTTTTTCCTGTTTTTTTCCCTCTTCCATGTTTTTTTCCTCTTGCTCTGATTTTTCTCTCTCAACATGATTCGTGAAGCAATGTGTATTAAAAATAAATAAATTTATGAGAAAAAAATCCAATAAGCAACAAAATGTTGTGATGATCTACTATCGTAGACTTAACTCTTCTCAAAAATACAGTGATTCAAGTCAATTCCAAAAGACTCATGACAGAAAAGCCATCCACCTCCAGAGAAACAACTATGGAGTCTGAATGTCCATGGAAGTATACTATTGTCACTTTGTGTATGTTTGCTTTTTCTTTCTTATGGTTTTCCATTTTGTTCTGATTTTTATTTCACAACATGACTATTGTGGAAATATGATTAATATGACTGTACATATATATATATCATTTAAAAAGTCTAAAGCCTCCCTAGAATAATGTTTTTCAATGCACAAAATAAAATATATAGGATTACAAAGGAGAGCATTTATACTGAAATATAGTTACCAGAATTTTTTTTATAAGTTCACAGACTCCAAGTTAAGAACCTGAAGCTGAGTTTGTTTAGTGTTTTAAAAAAAGAATGATAAATCCCACTTATAATACTACTAGAATCCCTAAGATTTCTGTCTCCTACTATATAGGAAATATAGGGTGTCCCAAAAGTTCTTGGGCAGTGTTAAGCTTTAAGAAGTAAGACTCTTGGAGCATCCTGTATAGGGATAACAATAAGGAGAGTGATAGGAACCGGACCTGTGATTTCATTTGTATTGAGAACTCCCAGGTGAGAAAATGCCACCAGTGAAAATCAGCATCTACTTTGCAATTTACAACATGAAAGAATTGATGCAAAAATGCTACAGTCTTGGTCTTAAACTCCTCTCCCTTCTGCTTCAATGAAGGAAATGAAAGGAAAACCATTATATTCTATGGAGCAGTTATCTTTTACTATTACACAATATCCAGGACTTCACTATTCCCACCCATTTTATAAACTTCCTAGTAATATGTCACCCCACACAATTTGTTCTGAACTAAATCAACTTAATTACATTTCAAATTCAGAATCATAGAATTTTTGAGCTAGAACTGCTTTAAAAGATATTAAGTGACTTGTCCAAGGTCATCATTAAGATGAAGGGGTAAAGCCAGAATCTGGACCCAGATCCTCTGACCCCAAGTCAGTTATGTTAAATACTACATTTAACAAATGAGGACATGGCTAGGGCCACATCCTCCTGGCCTACACAGGAAACCCTAAGAGACCTAAGAGAGCCAATTCTCTCCCAGAAAACCCTTTCTTCCTTTCTTCGGCTTCCCAAACTAGTGTTCTCATTGAGATGAATTGTAAGTTCTAGTTTCTATATCAAAAAAACAAACAAAAACCAAACTCCCGACTCTAACCCTCTTTGGGACTGATCTAATAATTGGGAAATTTTTATTAAGCCTAAATCTGCCTCTCTGAAATTTCATCTAATATATGCTTCCCATTCATTCTCAATAATAGTTAAGGTCAATAGTCTTACCCCTTAAGGCAATGCATTAAAATATTTTAATTTAGGTAGCAAGATAAATCAGAATATTTTCACCTTTCCTCTTTGGTAATTATGGTTCAGTACCTAAGTTTTAATTTATAATAACACCACTGTACAGCCATAAGTTATATTGAAATCAATATGGTATAGTGTAGTATAAATATCCCTTGTTTTCTATGATTTATCTGCCTTTTCCACTACCCATACTGGTATAAAGGGAAGGAGCCCTGGAGTACAAGTCAAAAAACACCGGGTTTAAATCCCACACCACAGTCACAAACCCTGTAACCAAAAGCAAGTCAGATAATTTCTAAGTCCTCAATTTCTCATCTATAAAATGAGGGGGAAAATACCCAGTTACCTGTTTTACAAGATTGTTGTGAGACTCAATAAGAATGTATGTAAAAGTACTTTGTAATTCTCAAGAGTATGTAAATTCCATCTTTGATTATAAATCTTCCACTTATATAGGAAATTTTATAAAAGATCAGTGAATAACTCCTGACATGTGTTTAAACATGCAGTAAGTATTACCACGTGAAAGTCACTGTGCTAAGACAGATCAGAAAACACCAGAATGGGTAGGGCCTCAAGGACCATGCCATCTGTAGCAGAACAGAATCCCTCTACAATACCAGTGTTCATGACTCTTTAAGCAAGGGGAAACAAAGTAAAACACAGACTTTGCTCTCAAAGGATAACAGTTAAAATATAGATAGAAAGATAGATATATACATATATCTCTTTCTAGAGATGTATATGGAGAATGTTATTATATATATATATGTATAATACATAAGCATATATATTATGCACACACAAATCTACTCATCTTTTCTTCTAAAGAAGAATAGTATAATTTAACAATCATTTTTAGCTACTGTGCAAATTTCCAGTTATGTGTTTATTTCTTCCTTTCCTTATATGGATGTTCAGTCATCTTTCTTTGAATGAAAAAAAAAAAATACAGTTACTCAAATATTTATCACTCAATTTCCATTTCATCCAGCACAGAAATGTCTTTTAAATGTTTTGAGCTTGCACTAGTTGGTCTCTGAGACCCTTGATTGAACAAATCCTCTGCTACCTCAGAAAAATCAATATAAGTCATCAGCTGAACAGGAACACACAGGAAAATCTGGCTTGTTCACTAATGTTTCTGGCATCTGGAGATAAAGTCGCAAAGGGGGATAATAAGTGAGAAAGAATGCCTGGCATTTGTGGATGCACTTCAATAAGGGAACAGAAGTCAAAAGCAGGAAGAAAGAAAGGGAGACAGAGATAGGGATCCAAAGGGAGGAAGAAAATCACACTAGAAGGCAGGTCAAGTCACTGATTACCATACCTAATCTTGATCAATAAATATAGCTAATAAAATATGCCTCCTTCTTCTCAGGAGAGAAGAAGGAAGAGGGAAGAGGAAGATCTCTCTGGGTATGAAATACAGCATACACTCTCAATTGCAGTTGTTATGTTAGTTCATTTTGCTCCACTAATTTTTTTTGTTATAAGACAGGATTCAAAATAGGTTGAAGGAAATAGATACCTATCAAGAAATGACTAGTAAGAGTACAACACAAATCAATAAAACTTTCTGAAACTAACTATATATAAAGAAAAACAAAATGAGGATCAGAATAAAGAACTTTGTGTGTCATATAACTCTTACTCAGGGTATCCCAAAAGGCTTCATTTAGTTTTAAGCTATTAAAGCTTAATAGATGGTATGGTGGATAGAGTGTCAGGTCTGGAGTCAGGAAACCTCCTCTTTATGAGTTCAAATCGTCATCAGACATGTACTAGCTGGTGACTCTGGGCAAGTCATTAAACTCTGTTTGCCTCAGTTTTCTCATCTGTCAAATGATTGAGAGAAGGAAATGACAAACCAGTCCAGTATCTCTGCCAAGAAAACCCCAGATAAGAGTCACAAGGACACAGATATGACTAAAATGGATGATGAACAAATATCTTAATTTAACTTTAAAATAATTAGAAATCGAGGTAATGTAAAAATAAAAGATATTTAAAAATAGATAAATATAGAAAATAAATCATTTTATTTAGACTTTCTTTCATGGACCTGATTTGGGAAGCACAAATAGAAACCTTTAAGTCCCAATTATAGGACAGGTGTTTATCACCTTGGAATTATCTTCATGTTTGGGAAAATCTATTCTTATGCACATCACTCATATGAGAAAGGGTGAAATTCTAGCATCACTTTTGAGAGTAGCTGGATTTTCTCAGTTTTTAATTCCGGATGGCTCTCAGTTCAAGCCCGAGGTTGCATTTTACAAATAAAATACAAATACAATTTCTTTTCACTGAGAAACACCCAGCTTTTCCTAACAAACCTGTTTTCATTATAACCCTCTCTACACCTACCAAACTACCCAGCCAGTAACTAAGCAATTTAGGGTATGAGCTGATCAGAATGAAATACTAAGCCAGATCAGAGACAGAAGGATCAGATTCTCCCTTCCTCCCTCCTCACTCCCCCGCAAAACCTAAATTTTTAAACTATTAAAGGTTAAAACTGCACTAAGACTTTTGGGACACTCTATATTATGAGAGGGAACACAGCACCATATTAAAAAGTTATGTTTCAGCAACAACATCCCACCAGTAGAAATTACTCACCCACATTCAAAACCTCTGACTGCAGAGAAGCATAAAACCCTAGACCACTATCAATTTTCTAGCACAACGGTAAACCACAAGATATAACAAAATACACACTGCATTTGGAGGATGAAAGTCTATGTCTGCTACTTAATACCTGGGTAATCTTAGTAGACAAGATATTTAGGCTTCTTGGCCCTCAGTTATCTTATCTATAAAACACAGGGTGGGAGGTGGACCAAATGATTTGGAAAGCATCTTGCACTTCTAGTTCATGAAATAGATGCTATTTACTGCTTATAGATATTCATTTTTTTAAAAAAGTATGATTATAAATAAAATAAGTAAAAGTATAAGTAAAATTCCCATTAGTATTCAGCATTTGCATCACAAGATTAACCTCAGCTAGAAAAACAAGGTTAAAAACTTAGAAAGTAGTCTGTTGAATATTTGGTCTAAACTGCTTTTCCAAATTATTCTATCAACTGTCTTAGGAACCTTGGATCTGAAAAGAACAGACAGCCTTGTTAACCTGTGAGTCACAGAATGAAATTGCTCATTTTCCTTCTCCACCCGCCCCAAGCCTTTCCTTTGAATCATTATCCTGCATATTTCCTCTGAAACTTTAAAACCATTTTTTGATCCCAACCCTTATGGATTCTGATCACATTATGAAAATCCCCCTTTACCACTTCATCCCCTCAACGAGGTCCTAAGAGTGGCTCAGATGCAATGACTAAGACACAGAGTAACAGAATTAATTAATTATACAGAGTAGCAGTAAACAAACACCTCATCTACAACAAAACAAGTCCCCTTTGAAGACGTGGCTATTGAATCTTCCCAGATTTCAGAGATCAGGACAAAATAGGGCAGATCTTTAAGTGAGAGACACTCTTTTCAACACCTCTTCTCAGACTGAAGAGCCAAACAACAAAAATTGTGACTTCCAGGATGCTTCCAATAATTTGCTTACTTTTTTTTCTTGTAGTTTCTACTTTAATTAAAAAAAAAAAAAGTCTTCTTGTATTACTCCCACCATGAACCTTTAAACAAATTTTTTGTTGTTGTTCAGTCATGTCTGACTCTTTATAATCCTGTTTGTGGTTTTCTTGGCAAAGATACTAGAAGTGGTTTACCATTCCCTTCTCCAGATCATTTTACAGATGAGGAAACTGAGGCAAATAGGGTTAAGTGACTTAGAGTTACACAGTTAAGTGTCTGAGTGAATTTAAACTTAGGTATCATCCTACTATCCTACCACTACCACCAACACTCCCAACTCCAGGGCCAGTGTACCACCTAGCTGCCTCTTAATTAGAACAACTAAACCAAATCAAAAGGTCCTAACTGCTCACCTCACCTCCTATCGCCTCTTTACGTCATCACTGCAAATACCTACAGCAGACTAAATTATCCTACTACATCAAAAGACCACTCCATCTGGAAGAGATTCTGGCTAGTGTGCCAGGAAGGATATCAATTAGGTTGATGATTTTGGAGTTCACTGTTCATTCATTTTTCATGCACATTCAGGATCCAAATGGGTCAGTCACTACAGCCACAGCAAGAGTCCAGGACAAACAACATCTTCTGTAATGATGAATCTTACTTTTAAGTTTATACCCACACTCCCAAATGAAAAACATCTCTTCAACTGAATTCAGCAAGCATTTATTAAGCAGTCATTAATTTAAAAATGAAACAATCATTGAAGTAGTTTACATCCTACAAGGCATGGGGGAGGGAAGGAGAAGGAATGGATAGAGCATAGACCTGATAAAAACATACAAGGTATACCCATACAAATGCCAGGAAGGGGAGTATCTTAATCTCTCAGGTGGGGTGCAGGCAGGATTTTTGTGTAAGAGGAAGTACTTGGACTGAGCCTTGAAGAAAATATTAGTGTAGCCATTTTAACCTCTCTAGTGCCAAGATCTTGGTAGCCTATGAACCTCTCAGATAATGTTTTCTTTTCTAATTCATAACTGAAGAAAATGTCAATTTTCAGTTAGATACTAATGGAAAGAAAGACGCATTTTTTTCACATTCAGATTCATATATCCCTTGAAACCTATTCACAGAACTGGTCCTTATGTCCCAGTTATTCAGTCATTTCAGCCTGACCCAACTCTTCATGACCCCATTTGGGATCCTATTTGCCATTTTCTTCTTCAGCTAATTTTACAGATGAAAAAACTGAGGCAAACAGGATTAAGTGACTTGCCCAGGGTCACCCAGCTAATAAGTGTCTGAGACTGGATTTGAACTCACAAAGCCACCTACCTGCCCTCAAGCAAAGACATTCCTGTCTTCCAATGGCCAAAAAAATAAAAGAATGCTAGAACTGGAAGAGAATTTAGAGGGAGGGAGAAGGGGAAAGATCACAGCACAGAGTCAGAGAACATCAATTTGATTCCTGGCTCTTCCATTTCTTTATTATGTAGATGACCTTAGGAAAATCAATGAAGCATCTTAAACATAGCTTCCTCATCTGTAAAATAAAGAAGGGGGAGAGGTTAAACTAGATGGGTCTAAAGACTAGACCTAGGAACCTACAAATAAAAAAAGATGGCCAAAAGACAGCAAATAACTCGCTCAAGTTCATATAGTTATTTATAACCCACAGAAGAACCCAAATCTCTTGCTTCCTGCTTGTACTGAGCCTTCCCTGCTGTACTACACACTCCTTTTCAAATTTTCAGAATTTACCAAAGGGCTAAAATTGATCTTTCACGGGGAAATGTAGATATTATGCCATCACCAGGACTTTCATCTTCCTGCCAGACTGACCCAACCTTGATATTCTAATTATACCTGATCAGTATTGTCTATGCTGGGAGCCCTCTGATTGGAAAGTGGAACAAAGAGCTCCGCTCAAAAATCTCTAAGGAGGGTGTCCAACCAGTCCATTCTTCTATTCATTTCTCACCCCATTAAACTCTTCCATCATTCCGCCTCTTAATTGGAGTGTAAACTTCCTGTTAATAAGGGTTTACTTTTTTGGATTTGGATTTGCAGGGTTTAGCACACACACACACATGCACACATACACATATATATGAATATGTGGAAATAGACATTTATATATATATGTATGCAAATGTGAACATGTTATATGGGTATATAGAGATAGATGGAAAGAGGGAGAGATAAATTGATAGATTAACAGATTGTTTGGTTTCCAATTTTCCAGGCCTAGAAGCAATTGCTCCAAGAATGACTAAATAGAAAACTAAACTAGTATTTTCAAAACTGGTCATCTAATGCCTCTCCCGCCTTAGGAGTACATTTAACAAATAAATAATTATGTGAGCTTCTTTTCTCATTGGAGAAATGCCACCACACGCTGCTTCATATTTAGAAGGACTCTAATAAATCTCTTTGGGGAGTTTGATCTATAAGCGAAGCTCAAAGGCATCCATAATCAGAAACTGACTCCTCCATAAAGAAATCTGGTTCTCAAGACCAACAGGCTGATTTCAGAGAAGCCTGGAGAGACCTACGTGAACTGTTGTTAAGTGAAATGAGCAAAATCGGGAGACCCTTGTACATGGCAACAACAAAATTGTACATTGTACATGGCAACAACAATTCTGATGGAGTTGGCTCTCTTCAACAATGAGATGATTCAAACCAGTTCCAATTGTTCGGTGATGAAGAGAACCATCTACACCCAGAGAGGGGATCCTAGGAACTGAGTATGGAACACAACATAGCAGTTTCACTCTTTTTGTTGCATTTTGTTTTCTTTCTCAGAGTTTTTTTTTTTCCCCTTCTTGATCTGATTTTTCTTGTGCAGCAAGATAACTGTATAAATATGTATACATATACTGGATTTAATATATTTTAATTTATTAATTATTAATTAATTAATTAAATATTTAATATATTTAACATGTATTGGACTACCTGGGGGAGGAGGGAAAAATTGGGAACAGAAAATTTTGCAAGGGTCAATGTTGAAAAATTACCCATGAATATGTTTTGTAAATAAAAGAAATCTGGTTCTCACTAGAATCAAGTTAATTTCCACCACAACTTATTCCACCACAATTTATTATTCACCTCCAAAAAAATTCCAAATCTTTTTGATTAAGATTGATTTTTCCTAACACTTGATTCAATGTGAATTTTTCCTGAGCCCCTGTCTCTTTTCAAGTGTTGAAAAACCAAATGAACTCCCGTGGGGCAGATGCAGCATCTGTTATTAAATGTCAGTCCAGATGCCAATCTATTTATCCAAACATCTTTTGATCTATCTATCTGTTCTTTACCAAGGATACAGCCAAGTTTTATTTATATAAAAACTTTAAGAAATAGTTTAATTAACAAATAGCAAATGTTACTATAACGATTTTTTCTTGGCTCAAAACATCATAGCCTATAACCAAAAAAAAAAAAAAAAAAAAAGGATAGTAAATTGACATTCAGCAGATGAATAATGTTAGCCAAAAACAAATATATCAAAGACTTTGGAAACTGATTGTTTATATGCTTATAAAGCCGCTGGTCACTACACAAAATGCATAGCTATTCATTAAAGCAGATAGTCCAGGAAACACTTAGCAACTAACCTCCTATATTATATATTCCAAAACAATAAGACCCAATCCCTTTGAAAATATTCTAGGATGACCTCCTCTTTGGGAAAAGGTGGACTATTTGGGCAGATTACTGCATGCTCAATAAACCATTTTTAAGATAGAGAGCACTATCTACCAGAAATGATGAGCAGACTACTGGGCTTATACCCCAAAGAGATACTAAAGAAGGGAAAGGGACCTGTATGTGCCAAAATGTTTGTGGCAGCCCTGTTTGTAGTGGCCAGAAGCTGGAAAATGAATGGATGCCCATCAAGTGGAGAATGGCTGAGTAAATTATGGTATATGAATGTTATGGAATATTACTGTTCTGTAAGAAATGTCCACCAGATGATTTCAGAGAGGCCTGGAGAGACTTACATGAACTGACGCTAAGTAAAATGAGCAGAACCAGGAGATCATTAAATACTTCAACAACGATACTGTATGAGGATGTATTTTGATGGAAGTGGATTTCTTTGACCTTTGAAGCTCTAACTCTGTTTCAATTGATCAATGATGGACAGAAGCGGCTACACCCAAAGAAAAAACACTGGGAAATGAATGTAAACTGTTTGCATTTTTGTTTTTCTTCCCGGGTTATTTATACCTTCTGAATCTAATTCTTCCTGTGCTACAAGAGAACTGTTCGGTTCTGCACACATATATTATATCTAGGATATACTGTGACATATTTAACATGTAAAGGACTGCTTGCCATCTGGGGGAGGGAGTGGAGGGAGGGAGGGGAAAAATTGGAACAGAAGTGAATGCAAGGGATAATGTTGTAAAAAATTATCCTGGCGTGGGTTCAGTCAATAAAAAGTTATTTAAAAAAAAGAAAGAAAGAAAGAAATGATAAGCAGGCTGATTTCAGAAAAATCTGGTAAGACTTACATGAACTGATACAGAACAAAGTGAGTTGAACCCAGAGAGAAGATTGTTCACAGTAACAAGATTATGTAATGATCAACTATGATGGATTTGAAGTGAGCAGAACAAAGAGAACATTGTACAAAGAAAGTAACAACAAAATTATGTGATCACCAAATGTGATATATTTGACTCTTTTCAACAATGAAGTAATTTCAGGGCAATTCCAATATATTTGGAATGGAGAGTGCCATCGGCATCCAGAGAGAGAACTATGGAGACTAAATATGGATCAGATCAAAGTATAGTATTTTCAGTTGCAGCTGCTGCTGTTGTTTGCTTGAGGCTTTTTTCCCTAGTTGTTTTTCCCCTTTTGATCTGATTTTTCTTTCTCATCAACAATGATGGACAAATATGGAAATAGGTTTTAGAAGAATTGCACATGTTTAATCTTTTTTTTTTGGATTGCTAAGTGTCTTGGGAAGGGAGAAGGAAGGGAAGTAAGGGAGAAAATTTTGAAAAAAGTTTTGCAGAGGTGAATAGTGAAAACTATCTTTGCATGTATTTTGAAAAATAAAATACTATTAAAAAAAAAGAGATTGATAACATGGACTCATATCCTTTTCCCTCCCACTCCTAACTTTCCTCCAAACAAACTGGTTACAAATGTGAGAAGGGGGAAGGGAGAAGACAGGCAGGTTTTTGCTATCATGTTTGAACAGCACATTTCAGTTCAGCCTGCTTTAACTGTATTCTAATGGGGTAAGTAGTCTCCTAATACCAGAAGTTCCCCAAGCAAATCAGCTGACAGTTCTGTTCTCCCCCATCAACTGCCAAACATACACTTCAAGGCTTTTGACCAGTATTCCTGTATTCAGCGGATCAGAACCATAGCAGCCCTGGAAAGAATCAGGAGATAAATTAGCCAACAATTTCTTCTATTATTTGACATTAACTCATCATAGGCTAAGAGATATGCAGATGGGAAGGACCTCAGAATCTCAAGCCTCTTCTTTTATAAATGAGGAAATTAAGACTCAGGAAATTTAAAGGACTTGATTAAGGTATCTTACAAATAAGGTGGCTTTCTTCAGGTAATGTCACCTAAGTGCTCTTTCCACTGTATTCTCAGCCCTCTAGGAACCCATACGCTAAAATAATACTGCTCTCTTCTCTGGACAAAAATTGCAGCTACCATAAACAGAGCTGAGCCCCACTTAGGGTAATGTTAAATAGTGGCAAAATAGCTAATTTATTTTTCACAATTGAAACTGATTTTTATCCATTGAGAATATAAACCTTACTAGTAGAATACTGAAATCAAAGTTTATTTTCCACCCTACATAGAGCTTTGCATTTCAGCAGATTATGGTTATTATAGTGCCTAGCACATAGTAGGTACTTAATAAATAATTGAGTTTAATTGAATTCGAATATATGTGTTTGTTAAATTAAAGTCCTAAAACTTCTCATAAATTTCATTTCATTATAAGGTAAAAGGAAAAAAATTAGTGTCCTTCTGTGTGTACGAGTATCTTGGCTGTGGCCCATCTTCCTATAGCTATGTTTTTTCTACTTTGCTCTCCAAAGGGAAATACTTGATGAAAGAATAAAGTCATACCAGGGTGAGAATATGCATAATTAATGGTCAGCCATAGTTCTCCTCTCCCTTCCCCTTGTCTCCTGCTTAAGTAATGAAATCCTGCACAGTAATCAAGAATAATATTACCATTGCTTCTAAAACAGCATATTATTGGCTGTGGCTGTCTTATAGATCTACTAAATATAGTTAAAGCTCTCTTTCCAGACCACCATTCTCCTATAAGTGTTGTTTCCCATTATTTCCAAGGAATGGAAGTTTTTAAAGGTAGAGATTGTCTCATTTTTGCATTTTTATCCCCAGCTTATAGCACATAAGTAAGCACTCAATAAGTACCTTTTTTATCCATTCATTCATTCATTCATTCATCCGTGAAAAGCAATTATGAATTTTGAGTTTGAAAAGGAAGAAATAATGGATCTGTATTAGATTTCCAGTGTTTCACATTGCAGAGGTGACACCAGAGTTCCCGAAGGCAATGTCAGCTAAGGATAAACTGGTACAGAATCTACCAAGTTGGGTATACCTCAAAGACCAGTCCAGCAAGACTGTAATCCTGATGTCCAATGATTAGCCTTGCTCAATTTGGAGACTCTTACCTACTTTCATCGAAGTAGAAGATAAGTCCTTGAGGACAGGATTATTGTGCTTTTGTCTCTGTGTCCCCAACCTAACAGAGGTCAGACATAGAGTAGGTATTTCATAAATCATCATTGATTCATTAATCAAAATGTTTGGTTAATTGAATTGAATCGAAAGTGAAGACTAGATGGGAAATCCTATCAAGTATTTTTGGTGCTGTCCTTCAGAAGCTTGGCCTGTTTGGCTCCAAAGACAAAATGAAGAACAATGCACAACAATCATGAAGAAAGTTATCACCAGATTGGCTACAAGATCAATCTTTTTTTTTTTTTTTTGTCAGAACTACCCTCAGGGCCTAGATATCAATAAATATGCAGTAATTACATAAGTGTTTTGGAGGTATGCATCAATGAGCCAATAAATATTTGTGTAAGTAGCTTGATGCTTTCACAAATTGCCAAATTCTATCTTCATAGAAAGGGAAGACAAAACAGGAATTATTTCCATTTTCTTTCCAGAATTTGAGATTTTATCAGAGTGGGGAACTCCCAGGGGATGTAGATTCTGACTAACCACTCATATGGGCAACTTATCTTTGATTTATCAAGTTAAAGAATAATCAAGTTAAAGTGCAAAGAGAAGTGCCCTGAGCATAGTATTTTCACTCTTTTTTTTTTTTGGGGGGGGGTTCTTTTTTTTTATTCTTGGTCTGATTTTTCTTGCACAACATGACAAATATGGAAATATATTTAAAAGCATTGCATTATTTAAACTACTTCAGATTGCTTGCTATCTTGGGGAGGAGGAGGTAGGAAAAGAGGGAAAAAATTTAGAACTTGAAGTTTTACAACAATAAATATTGAAAACTATTTTTACATGTATTTGGAAAAAATAAAATATTATTGAAGATGAATGATTTTTTTTTTTTTAGTTTGCCTTGGATTTAGTTTGCTTTGGATCATACAATCTATATAGGTGACAGGCCCCACATAAAACCAAATCTGCTATGCTAGCTTGTCTCTCTTTGCTACTCTGCAATTAAGAAGAGATTTAGTGGTTTACCCAAGGTCATAGCTAGAACTCAGATTCAAACCTAGTCCAGTCTTTTTATTTCTCCCCCCAAAACAGAATTAGAAACACAATCTCTTATTAGCCAATATCTCTCCAACTCTTGTTTGACACAGGAAACCAAATCCTCTATTTCCTTGGAGTACCAACAGGATATTATATTCATTTTAGTGCCAGATGAAAAACTCACCTCTGCCAAAATCCAGCTGAAGTCCATGAATTTATCTCACCAAGGTTAAAGATAATCATGGCCCTTAAATTCACACCTCTCTTAGTTTTCAACTCCAATGAAATTAGTTTAGAGTTATAACAGATTTGTTATTTTCATAATGAAACTGGTTCGTCAGCCCAAACAGTACCTTTATACAACAGCAGAATCAGCAGTTTTCCTACAAATCACCACTCAAAGTCAGAAAAACAGGCCACTGACTCTGTTAGGATCCTCAGAAAACAGCCAACGGCCAAGGGGTTCAATCCCTGCATTTTCCAAAAGGGGTGACAATGACAGAGTTGAGTCTAGAAATCAAGTCTGTCTCTGCACATAGACTTTGTAAATACACTGAATTGTTCAGTCTTATTATGTAGTTTTACTGGTAATCTAGGCCTTTCAATTCTCTCTTCCTTCTGCTACTAACAGCCCGGTCAGTTCATGAAGCTTCTCACCACTTCCTGCTTAAAAAGCAATTAATGTGAAAAGAGATTGAACTTTTTAACTAAAATGAAGGTTTTGAGTTTTTTAATTGACTTGTGCTATTGTATCCACAGATAACACAGAGGAGGAGTTGTGGAAGTCCCCTGTGCTCTTTATAGTCACAATCAAAAGGGAATAAATAAATAGAAGATATTAAAATACAATTGGTATAGAAAATAAAAACTCTAAAATGTGAATATAACATTAATTTATCAAGGTTGTTTCTTAAGAGAATTCTGAGCTCCCACTGTAAAAAAAAAAAAAAAAAAGAAAAAAAGAATATTTGTAACAGTAGTGTATGTATGTACAGATATAGTGTGTGTGTGTATATGCATATACATAACACAGACCAAGGGATCACCTTCTAATCTAAGACTTGAAGGATTGATTGACAAGATAATGTCACCAGGTATCCGAGGCTTAAAAAAAAAAAAGTATTAAAAAAAATTTTCTTTAAAAAAAGTATTGTTCTTAAAACCCTTAGTCAAACAAAAACCAACTAAATGACACAAACCTTCCACCTAGTATGAATAAAGCCCAGTGCTTGCCCTAGGACCGATAAACCAAGTTTAATTCTACCCTCAAGGACCCTGCCATTCTAATGAACCAATCATCAAGCATTTATTAAGCACTCAGTACTGGGACTGAACACAAGAAAACAAAGCAGGGCCAAACTACAAAAAGAGACAAAAATTCCTCTAGGAATTTACATTTTAAAGAGAACGACAGCATGAATATAAATAAGTACGTTCGGAGTAAACGAAGTGTAAGGGCAAAGCTATAATGCTTGGGAAGACCGGAAAGGACTCTAATAAGATCAAGGAATTTGGGGAGCTCCCAGGAAACCTAGAAGCTTACAAACACTCATTGCAGGAAGGAAAAGAAACAACTGCTTTTTAATGCGAGTCTATTCCAAGAAATTTCGGGTTTTGAGATAAGTGATTAAGATGAAATGTAAATGAAGTTCTCTCGGGCTAAGAGGGAGGAGAAGGGAGGAGAGATCCAGGAAGTCTGGGCACTCAGCCTTCCACAACTTGGCTCCTTGAAGGTCGTCTCAGTGTCATACAGCACACTAGGGAGACGGTGCCGGAGTTCGGGGAGGGTATCCCGATCTATCTCCCTCACGTGGAAATAGGGTGTCTGTAAACTAAATTCTAGTGGTTGTTGCTGTTTCCGCTCCTTACAACAATCCCTTCCCCCCGCCGCTGTCACAGCATCTGTACATTTGTTATGCAGATAAGCCAGTTGACCCAGGCACACGGACAAGCTAGGACAGTAAGGTTAGGATTGCGGTACCAGCCAAGTCCGAGGTGTTCGCAAAGTGAAGAATCGAAGAATCAAACAGTTCTATCTGTCTGTTTGTCACACACACACACACACACACACACACACACACACACATCCCGAGATTTTTTTTTCCTCTGTACATTAAAGACGGGGGGTGGGGAGGAGAGGAAAAAGGGGAAGGAAATTGGATAGCAGGAAAAAAAAACCTGCGGACATCAAAACATGCAGCAAATGTTACCATTGGGTAACATATAGAGGCAAAGTGCTCCCGGGGCTTCCCGCGCCCCGAATCTCTGGCCCCGGAGACTGGATGCAAGACCAGCTGGCCGCTGGAACACAAA
Source organism: Antechinus flavipes (assembly GCF_016432865.1). NCBI lineage: Eukaryota > Metazoa > Chordata > Mammalia > Dasyuromorphia > Dasyuridae > Antechinus > Antechinus flavipes. The sequence goes on along the minus strand of NC_067402.1, from coordinate 42,681,320 downwards.
CAACAGTAACTCACCCGGGCGCAGGCTCTCTCCGGCGAACCAGAATGCTGGGGGCGAGAGGGGGCTTCTTCCGATCGCAGGTGCAAGAGCGGCTGCGGCCGGAGTCTCTAAATGCCCTCCGGGGCAGCTGCGCTGCAGGCGTGGGGCAGAGAGCGGGCAAAGCCCGGAGCGCAAATAGCTAGGCTGGGCCGGTCCCTCGGAGACTGGTAACGGATCCCCCTCTCAGCGTGAGGGGTTTGCGCACATGGGCGGCGAAAGGAGAACTGCGCCGCCCCAGACCCTGCTTGCTCGGGGCTAGTCCCGGAGCCGGCCGCTAGGCATGTGCCAGCGCTCCGACCCCGCAGCCCGGGAGAGGGCACCGCGGCCAGAGAGCGTAGCGAGGAGTGGGGGGGTGGGGGAGACCTGCCCGCTCCCGGGAAGCAGCCGGGGATGCACCCTCCCACTGGAGAGGAGCTCCCCCGCGCAAGTGTCCGCGATGGCAGCAAGAGGGGGCTCCCGGCTCCCGGCTCTCGGGGATACTGCAGCTCGGGTGGATGCTGAGGCTCCCGCGGATCCCGGCTCTCCGCTCGCCGCGCGCGTCTCTTGGCCGCCACTCCTCAAGGGCGGGCGCTCTCTGCCTCTGTCTTGGGGGGAGGGAGGTTCGGCTCCGGCCCTGCTGGCCTACGTTGGCGGGGCGCCGAGTTGCTAAGACTTGGCCGGAGTTAGGCACGCTGGGGCTGCTGGGCGCACAGAGCAAGCCTCCGGCGGCCTGTAGCTGGAGCTTCTGCTGCCGCTGCCACCCGCGCCGCAGGAATCCCTCTCGCCATTGCTTTCTCAGGCCCGGCCCTGGGCTGGTTCCTCATTCAGCTGCCGTCATTCATTGACGCTTCTAGTTCCCTCCCCCTTCCTCTCTTTCTTACCCCTCCCATCCCCTCCAGCCGTCAGGCCTCCCGGCCGGCCTTGACGTCACCACTCACCCACTGGCCAGACCCGCGGGATTTGCACCTTGTTCTTGGGCTCGAAGCACGGATGTCATGAGAGAAAAGAAAGAATGGTGCCGTTAGAAGGGGCCTAAGGGATCACCTTGTCCAGGACCATAACCTGGGACTCGTGGATAGATTTCTGAGGGGCAAGTCAGCAAACTCAAGCCAGGCCGATGGGCCCTTAAAGATAGGTCCGTGAATCCGCGAAGTTGGCTGAGAAAAATAAAAATCCTTGTTTTCACTAACCTTTTGTTTGCAATCCTGTGTATCTCTCCTTATGCATTTAAAAATATTCTGTGAGTGGATAGAGCACCAGCCCTGAAGTCAGGAGGACCTGAGTTCAAATGTGGCCTTAGACACTTAACACTTCCTAGCTGTGTGACCCTGGACAAGCCACTTAACTCCAATTGCCTCAGCAAAAAACAAAAACATAAACATTCTGTGAAAGAGTCCATAGGCTGGGATCCATGTCACACATACACACAGAGACAAAACTGAAGAACTCTTGATCCAGTCCAATGGATTCATTTTACAAGTAAGGGAACTCAGGCTTAGAAAGATGCAGGATCATTATAGTTCAGTGGGAAGAGCATGGGAGTCAAGGGATCCTGACTTTTTTGGTGCAATAAATGTGATTTCCCTAGACCTCAGTTACCACATTTGCAAAAATGAGTCGATTTGGAGTAGATTGCCTCTGCTTAAGTGCATACCAGCTCTAGATTTATGATCCTGAGGGATTTGTTCAAAGACACATGGTTTCTGCATCATCTCATCATCTCAGACCTAGCATAATGTAAACTCCTTGAAAGCAAAGATCAGATTAGTTTTTGTTAGAAGTTGCCCTTATAGACTTTAAGGATTTGACCTGCTGATTAAGCTCAAGAGTTCAAGCCTGGCATAATCCTGATAGCACATATAATTCACATCATCTCCCAAGGCCTTGGTAAATTAAAGTTATTTTTCAAATTAGTAGAATTGTAGAAGAAAAGAAGAAAAGAAAAAAAATGATAGATTTAGATATTTATCTAACAAGTAGAAGTGTCTGTGATGAATTTCCTTGTAGAATCCGAAAATCTCTTTGCCCCCATCATTAAGGAAAGGAATGACCCTCTCCCAGTGATTTTTTTTTTTTAGAGAGCATAATAAGTAAAATTCTCTCTCTCTCTCTCTCTCTCTCTCTCTCTCTCTCTCTCTCTCTCTCTCTCTCTCTCTTTCCTTTTCTTTCTCTCTCTCTCTCCTTCCCTCCCTCCTTCCCTTTCTTTCTCTTTCACATACACACACACATCCACTAAGGCTCTATTTATTCGGTGCTATTGGAAAACAAGGAAGTAATCAATGAAGAATATCAATATTACCTGCCTGTGAGATAAGAACAATATCCCAAATAGAGAGTAGTCTGTAGAAGGAGAAATTTTGATTAAAAAAAAGAACAACCCACAAAACTGCAGAGTCCAAAAAATACAGTCATATCTGTAGCTAAGAGTCACAAGAAAGCTCTGTATTTCCCTAGTAGTGCATAAATCATTTATGGTAATTTTGAAGTAACATATTCAGAGTTCTCCAAGTAAATAATTTGCCACTTGTTCGACCAGATATTATTTTTGGCTCTCTCCATGTACAAAGTCCCAGGAGGCTAAAATATTGTTTTACACAGGACATAGAGGATTCGGAGCAGGCTCAGAGAATCACCACAAAAGTGATTAAAAGACAAATACCTTTTAAAAAACATTATAGGAACTAACTACAACTTCAAGAATTGGAGAAATGCTGGAAATGCTAAAGAGTCATTTGCTACTTCTCTAGGTCTCAGTTTCTGAACCTCTAAAATGAAAGGGTTGAAATAGATGAGTTCTGCAGATCCTTCCAATCCCACATCTTTGATATGAGCTGAAGTTGATTCACAAAAGAGGATACCATCACTTTCTGCTTCCTCCAATCCTATTCACTTGCTACACATCAAACTTAGAAAAAATCTTTAAAGCATTATGGTTTAGTCCACTCCGGGTTTATGATGTCTGATCTCAACTGGACCCTCAATGCATCAAGGCAATTGTATTATTCCTCCCTACTCTTTACTATTTGACTCTTCACAGTAGCTGTTCCAAACCATCTAATATCTAGCCTCCAATGCAAACACCTCTGTTGGAATCTTTACAAACTGCTAACTCATTAGAGTTGATAGATTGTTGATCTGATCTTACAAGAAGATGTTTTGGGCAGAACCTGAAACAAGGTACTAAATAGAACTAATTAGTACAATGCTTGTGTTTACACCTTTACTCATCGGAGTTCACAAGTTTGCCAGATTCACAAAGTAAACTTTGTACCTTTGTGAATTCACACCTCCCTTAAAGCTCTTAGGGACAGAGAGCACCATGGGAGAAAACCCATAATCCCATTCTCTCAGAAGAGTCAGATATAAAGCCAGTGAAGAGAGAGCTATTCAAGAATATATTCCACTTGGCTGGCTGGTCGCAGAAGAGAGTTCAGCTAGATTGGAGAGGAGCACTCTGGTGCAGACACAAAGCACTTTGGGAGAATTCAGCGGAATTACTCCAGAAGCCCTCTCTCCGAGGCAAGGAGAATATTTTCCATTTGGCTGGCTGGTGGCAGAAGAAGAGTTTTCAGAGGATAAAGCTACGAGTGGAGAGTTCAGTGGACAACCAGATTCCTCTTCATCTCACACCACTGTAGTTGGTGGCTGGGCTCCTGCACTTCCCCCACTGAGATCAAGCTGGTCTGAAAGACTCACCAGAAAGCTAGCCGAGCCCCAAGTGAAGGAGACAAGAGATTCATTCCATCTCTGTGCTGGTTGGAGGCTGAAGAAAGCAGAGGCAGAGGCTAAAGGACAGAACCTTTGGATTTGGAGATATTTGGAGGGCTCTAAGCTAAACCGGCTGTGTTTTGAGAACAAGAACTCCAGCATTTGAACTCCAACACCCCTCCTCCACAATTGAGTATTTAAACCCCAAAATTGAAGCTATTCTCTTTTTTCCGTCCTTCTTTCGTATTAAAGGAGCATCTTTCCTCACTACTTTTCTTCATTCCTGTCTCAGATGAAGATAGAATTTTTATCTTTGTCTCTATAGCTTCCTTGATTCTATCCCCCTGCAGTCTTTTCCAACAGATTGCTCCTTTGGTCATCTAGCTCTCTCTTTCTTAACTTTAATCTTTTCTTATCTACTGGCTCCTTCCGGCCTAAAGAACAGGTATGTTTTTTATAACAAACCACCCCTCACCTGACCTTACCTTGCCAGATAACTGTCACAGCTATACTCATGTACGTCTACTTCTTTCCATTACCACAGGAAGCCTCCTAGTTCAAGTCTCCAAGCTAGGTGGATATAGCACTGGGGCTGGAATGAGAAAGATTGAATTTCAAATCTGATTTCAAATACTAGTGTATGCTTGGGTAAGACACTTTATTGATAACTTATTTAAGTTTTCTCAATTGTAAAATGGGCATGTGCGGGATTATTCTGAGGCTTAAATGAGATAAGAAACATTTATTAAGTGCCTACTACCACATGCCAGGCACTTACTAATTTCTGAGTAAAAAAGGAGAAGCATAAAAGATTATTTTTTACCCTCAAGAAGTTTACAATGTAATAGAGGAGATAATAAGCAAACAAATATGGACAAGCAATATGGACAAGATAAATAGAAAACTATCAGTAGAGGAAAGGCGTTAGAATGAAGAGGAGATGAAAAAGCTTCCTGCAGAAGTTAGTATTTTAGAAGCTAGGGAGGTCAGTAGTCAGAGTAGAGAAGGAAGAGCATTGGGGCAGGACAGATGGATTAATATTTGAGGATAAAAGTACTTAACAGTACCTAGAACCTAGAAGAACTACAGCCCCTGCCCCAACTGGACTCCCTGCCCCAAGAGTCTTCCCATTTCAATCATGCTGTCTTCAGCCATCAAAGTAATTTTTTTTCCCCTGAGGCAATTAGGGTTAAGTGACTTGCCCACCATCACATAGTAAGGAAGTGTTAAGTGTCTGAGATCACATTTGAACTCGGATCCTCAATGGTGCTCTATCCATTGCACCATTTAGCTGCTCCATCAAAGTAATTTTTTTTTAAAGAATTTATCTATTTCTCTGTTTCTCTGGCTCTGGCTCACTTCTCTGTCGCTCTCTCCACTCGAGACTGTAGTACTACAATTCTTTATCTATCTTCAATGTACTTATCTTGAATTATCTTGAATATGTATTAACATGATGATGTCTCTTGCATTAGAATGTAAACCCCTTAAGAGTAAATATCATGTTACCTCTCTCTCCCTCCCTTCCTTTCTCCCTCCTTTTCTCTCTTTCCCCTCCCTCCCTCCCTCCCTCTCTCTCTCTCTCTCTCTCTCTCTCTCTCTCTCTCTGCTGATCATACAACTAAGAAGTGTTAAGTGTCTTGAGATCAGATTTGAACTCAGGTCTTCCTGACTTCAGGGCTGGTACTCTAACCATTGTACCACCTAGTTGCCCCTTTTACTTCTCTTTTTATCTCCCATATTTAGCATAATGCCTGGCACATAATAATCCCTCAATAAATATTTATTGTTTTTTCCAGTTTAGCCCACAGGCTCAGTCTGCCCACAGGCAGATTAAGAAAAAAATGAATGTTATCAGATTGGCAAAATTCACACACACACAAAAGAGGAAAATGACAAATGCTGGGGGCAGGGAGAGGAGGGGCTTAATGAAAACAGTTACATTAGGGTTCTGCTAATGGAACTACTAATTCTCCAGTAAATACTACACTGAGTAATGAGTTTTGTGCTAGAAGAAAATTTATCTAGAGAAATTTTACATATGAAGAAATTAAAGTGGCAGATTAGGATTGAAACCAAGGTCTCCTGATTTTAAATCCAATGTTCATTATAGCAAAAAACAAAAACAAAAAACAATGTGATACAGTAACAGCAAGATCATATGTCGATCAGTTATGATGGACAATTCTCGGTAATGAGGTGATCCAAGATAATTCCAATAAACTTGGGATGCCCTCTGTATCCAGAGAAAGTATTTTGGAGATTGATTATGGATTGAAACATACATTTTCAGCCTCCTCTGTTTGTTTTTTGTTTTTTTCCTTTCTGTTTTTTCCTTTTATTCTGAGTTTTCTTTCACAATGTGCCAATTTGGAAATACCTTTAAAATGATTGTACATGTATAGCCTATATCAGATTGCGTGCTGTCTTGGGGAGGGGAAGGGAAGGGAGAGAGGGAGAAAAAAAATTGGAACTCAAAATCTTACCAAAATGAATGTTGAAACTATCTTTACATGTAATTGAAAAAATAAAATATTATTGGGGGGGGGGGGAACAATGTGATATAGGACTATAGCCTTGGGGGGGAGGGGAAGAGTTTGATGATAAAAGTATATTTTGAATTCATTCATTTATCTTAAATTAGATATTTTACCAATCACCAAGAATTCTACAGAATTGCAAACATTCAGGTTTAGAAGGGACCTCCAACTACACTAACACATCTACACTAACACATAACTGAAGGAAAAACACATTGTCTCTACAATACATCCCCACAAATTGCCATCTAGCCTTCATGAGGAGACATAGAGAAGAGACAGCTCATTCTACTTCTGGAAGGCTCTTAGACCTTAGACCAAAGACATTCTTCTCTGCCTCTGGTTCATACCAATGACAGGCAGACTGGCAGGAGGGGGCCCTTAAGAAAGCTGTGGTTCCTCCTTCCAGTTCCAGCATTATGAGAGCATGTGGCAGGCCGAGCTCCTAGAAGCCGTGCTCCTACTTGGCCATTATTTCCAAATGCAGGAAGCTGTTGCTGACCCGCTGCTATTTAAATGAAGGGCCATAGGGGAGCCTGGAGGAAAGTAGAGACCTGGGACTTTCCAGCATAGTAATTGCCCTGACAACTAACAGCTTTAGCCAAAATTCTGTTCAGGTCACTGCCTCCAGTGTTTTCTGGGTCAGTGGCCATTTTGCTCTCCCTTCAACATGGATCCATTGCATTCTTGTCATGCTTTTTGTATAATTAAATCAAATAAAAATTATTGATAAACTTTCAGTACTATGAGATATACAAAGAAAAATCAGACCGGCTGCTCTCATAGAGTTTACAATCTAAGTAGAAAGAAGACAAAAATAAATGAAAAAAATTAAAAGATTTAAACAGCAGTTCCAGACAACAATAACACCAAAAAAAGAAAAAAAAAAAAAACCAACAAAACAGAAGGAAAAACAAAAAAAAGACGTATTATAACGTGTTAAATAATCACCTATCAAATGAATCCTTCAAATTGTTACAGGAATTTAGGAAAAGGGAAAGAGGAAAGATCGTTTCAGGTTGGGATGGTCCAGGAAAGTTGGATGGGGAGATAGAATATGAATTAAATCATGATATCCAGAAAGTGGACTATGGGGACTGAATATGGATCAAATATGGAAATAAATTTAGAGGAATTAGCCTACATCTGATTACCTGGTGTCTAGGGCAGGACAGAGGAAGGAAGGAAGGGAGAAAATTTTGGAACACAAGATTTTGCAAGGGTGAATATTGAAAACTATTTTGCATGTATTTTTTAAAAATATAAAGTTATTATAAAATAAAAACAAAAAAAGAATTAAATCATGAAAGATTTGAATAGCTCCCTCCATTATCTATTTCTTCTCAGCTTACAAACACATTTCCAACTCCTGTAACCTATGAACAATCAAAAAAGGTCCCTTAATTTGGCCACTTCTCAAGTTGTAATATCTTTCCTCTTTTTTTTGTATTAAATTTCTAGAATAAGTAGTTTGTGGAATAGGAGACAATGTTATAAAGTGGTTAGAGCAGTGAATTTGAAATCAGAAAGGTATACATTCAGATCTCTCCTAAAATACTTAGTAGATGAGTAATCCTAGGTAATTTTCCTCATCTGTCAGCAGGGAATAATCATAGTACCTATCTCATGGGGTTATTGTGATGATCAAATTAGATGATTGAGATATCTGTATCTATATTCACAGATAATATATGTGGGTATGTACATGTATACACATATAACATATAGATTTATTGTGTATATGTGTAGGGCCTTGCAGACTTTAAAATGCTTTATTTGTGTTCATCACCATTATTACTCTTGCTCTTCTGCTTACTCACTACTCACTGATTCTTCAACTTCCTGCAAAGTGGTTTCAAACTCAGTTACACTACTGAAATAACTTTCACCAAGATAATCAATCAAGTTAATAGATCAACAAACGTATATTAAGTATCTTTTGAGGCAGGTATTATGCTAGGATTGAGGATACAATAATGACCTTATTACTAAATACAATGATCTCCTCATTTCTGATCTTGCTGAATTATTAGACATTATTGACCACCCAATGCTTTTCATCCTTTTTCCTCTATTGACTTTGTTGATGTTGTAGTCTCCCATCTCTCTAACTTCTCCTCTTTCCCTTTTGCTTTCTCTAAATCTTCAGAATCTCACCCCCTTAAAAGTTGGTATCTTCATAGGCCCTTTACTTTAATCTCTTCACTTATCCCTAATTACTTTCTTCCTTAGTAATATTATTCACTCCAATTCCATTTATCTCATTTATGCATATAACTCCCAAATCTTTCTTCGTACCCAAAACTTCTTTTTTTTTTTTAATTTTTTATTTAATAATTACATTATATTGACACTCATTTCTGTTCCGATTTTTTTTTCCCCTCCTCCCTCCACCCCCTCCCCTAGATGGCAAGCAGTCCTTTATATGTTGGATATGTTGCAGTATATCCTAGATACAATATATGTTTGCAGAACCGAACAGTTCTCTTGTTGCGTAGGGAGAATTGGATTCAGAAGGTATAAATAATCCGGGAAGAAAAACAAAAATGCAGATAGTTCACATTCGTTTCCCAGTGTTCTTTCTTTGGGTGTAGCTGCTTTTGTCCCTCATTTATCAATTGAAGCTCAGGTCTCTTTGTCAAAGAAATCCACTTCCATCAAAATATGTCCTCATACAATATCGTTGTCGAAGTGTATAATGATCTCCTGGTTCTGCTCATTTCACTTAGCATCAGTTCATGTAGGTCTCTCCAAGCCTCTCTGTATTCATCCTGCTGGTCATTTCTTACAGAACAATAATATTCCATAACATTCATATACCACAATTTACCCAGCCATTCTCCAATTGATGGGCATCCATTCATTTTCCAGTTTCTAGCCACTACAAACAGGGCTGCTACAAACATTTTGGCACATACAGGTCCCTTTCCCTTCTTTAGTATTTCTTTGGGATATAAGCCCAATAGAAACACTGCTGGATCAAAGGATATGCACATTTTGATAATTTTTTGGGCATAATTCCAGATTGCTCTCCAGAATGGTTGGATTCGGTCACAACTCCACCAACAATGCATTAGTGTCCCAGTTTTCCCGCATCCCCTCCAACATTCATCATTATTTTTTCCTGTCATCTTAGCCAATCTGACAGGTGTGTAGTGGTATCTCAGAGTTGTCTTAATTTGCATTTCTCTGATCAATAATGATTTGGAACACTTTCATATGTGCGGTAATAGTTTCAATCTCATCCTCTGAAAATTGTCTGTTCATATCCTTTGACCATTTATCAATTGGAGAATGGCTTGATTTCTTATAAATTTGAGTCAGTTCTCTATATATTTTGGAAATGAGGCCTTTATCAGAACCTTTAACTGTGAAAATGTTTTCCCAGTTTGTTGCTTCCCTTCTAATCTTGTTTGCATTAGTTTTATTTGTACAAAGGCTTTTTAATTTGATGTAATTGAAATTTTCTATTCTGTGATCAGTAATGGTCTCTAGTTCATCTTTGGTCACAAATTTCTTTCTCCTCCACAAGTCTGAGAGATAAACTATTCTATGTTCCTCTAATTTATTTATAATCTCGTTCTTTATGCCTAGGTCATAGACCCATTTTGATCTTATCTTGGTATATGGTGTTAAGTGTGGGTCCATGCCTAATTTCTGCCATACTAATTTCCAATTATCCCAGCAGTTTTTATCAAATAATGAATTCTTTTCCCAGAAGTTAGGGGCTTTGGGTTTGTCAAACACTAGATTGCTATAATTGACTATTCTGTCTTGTGAGCCTAGCCTTTTCCACTGATCCACTAATCTATTTCTTAGCCAATACCAAATGGTTTTGGTGACTGCTGCTTTATAATATAATTTTAGATCAGGTACAGCTAGGCCACCTTCATTTGATTTTTTTTTCATTAATTCCCTTGAGATTCTCGACTTTTTATTGTTCCATATGAATTTTGTTGTTATTTTTTCTAGATCAATAAAATATTTTCTTGGAAGTCTGATTGGTATAGCACTAAATAAATAGATTAGTTTAGGGAGTATTGTCATCTTTATTATGTTCGCTCGGCCAATCCAAGAGCACTTAATATTTTTCCAATTATTTAAGTCTGACTTTATTTGTGTGGAGACTTTTTTATAATTTTGCTCATATAATTCCTGACTTTCCTTTGGTAGATAGATTCCCAAATATTTTATGGTATCAACAGTTATTCTGAATGGAATTTCTCTTTGTATCTCTTGCTGTTGGGTTTTGTTGGTGATGTATAAAAATGCTGAGGATTTATGGGGATTTATTTTGTAGCCAGCTACTTTGCTAAAATTATGAATTATTTCCAATAGCTTTTTGGTAGAATCTCTGGGGTTCTCTAGGTATACCATCATATCATCTGCAAAGAGTGATAGTTTGGTTTCCTCATTGCCTACTCTAATTCCTTTTATATCTTTCTCGACTCTTATTGCCGAGGCTAGTGTTTCTAATACGATATTAAATAATAATGGTGATAGTGGGCAACCTTGCTTCACTCCAGATCTTACTGGGAAAGGTTCCAGTTTTTCCCCATTGCATATGATGCTTACTGATGGTTTTAAATATATGCTCCTGACTATTTTAAGGAAAAGTCCATTTATTCCTATGCTCTCAAGTGTTTTTATTAGGAATGGATGTTGGATTTTATCAAATGCTTTTTCTGCATCTATTGAGATGATCATGTGGTTTTTGTTTGTTTGGTTATTGATATAGTCAATTATGCTAATAGTTTTCCTAATATTGAACCAGCCCTGCATTCCTGGTATAAATCCTACTTGGTCATAGTGTATTATCCTGGTGACAATTTTCTGTAATCTTTTTGCTAATATTTTATTTAAGATTTTAGCATCAATATTCATTAGGGAGATTGGTCTATAATTTTCTTTCTCTGTTTTCAGCCTACCTGGTTTAGGTATCAGTACCATATCTGTGTCATAAAAGGAGTTTGGTAGGACTCCTTCAATCCCTATTTTTTCAAATAGTTTATATAACATTGGAGTTAATTGTTCTTTAAATGTTTGGTAGAATTCACATGTAAATCCATCTGGTCCTGGGGATTTTTTCTTAGGGAGTTGATTGATAGTTTGTTCTATTTCTTTTTCTGAGATGGGACTGTTTAGGATATTTACTTCTTCCTCTGTTAGTTTGGGCAAGCTGTATTTTTGGAGGTATTTTTCTATTTCATTTAAGTTGTCGAATTTATTGGCATAAAGTTGGGCAAAGTAACTCCTAATTATTGCTCTAATTTCCTCTTCGTTAGTGGTGAGTTCTCCCTTTTCATTTTTAAGACTAACAATTTGATTTTCCTCTTTCCTTTTTTTAATCAGATTTACTAAGGGTTTGTCTATTTTGTTGGTTTTTTCATAGAACCAACTCTTAGTTTTATTAATCAATTCAATAGTTTTTTTACTTTCAATTTTATTGATCTCACCTTTTACTTTTAGAATTTCAAGTTTAGTGTTTGACTGGGGGTTTTTAATGTGTTCCTTTTCTAGCATTTTTAATTGCAAACCCAATTCATTGACCTTCTCTTTCTCTATTTTATACAAATAGGCCTCTAGAGATATGAAATTTCCCCTTATTACCGCTTTGGCTGCATCCCATACATTTTGGTATGATGTCTCATTATTATCGTTTTCTTGGGTGAAGTTTTTAATTATGTCTATGATTTGCTGTTTTACCCAATCATTCTTTAGTATGAGATTATTTAGTTTCCAATTATTTTTTGGTCTACTTCCCCCTGCTTTTTTGTTGAATGTAATTTTCATTGCATCGTGGTCTGAAAAGGATGCATTTACTATTTCTGCCTTACTACATTTGAGTTTGAGGTTTTTATGTCCTAATATATGGTCAATTTTTGTATAGGTTCCATGAACTGCTGAAAAGAAAGTGTATTCCTTTCTGTCTCCATTACATTTTCTCCAGAGATCTATCATATCTAGCTTTTCTAGTATTCTGTTTACCTCTTTGACTTCTTTATTATTTATTTTCTGGTTTGATTTATCTAATTCTGAGAGTGCAAGGTTAAGATCTCCCACTATTATAGTTTTACTGTCTATTTCTTCTTGCAGCTCTCTTAGTTTCTCTTTTAAGAATTTAGATGCTACCCCACTTGGTGCATATATGTTTAATATAGATAGTGCTTCATTATCCATGCTACCCTTTAGCAAGATATAGTGTCCTTCCTTATCTCTTTTAATTAGGTCAATTTTTGCTTTAGCTTGATCTGAGATCAGGATGGCTACCCCTGCTTTTTTGACTTCACCTGAAGCATAGTAGATTTTGCTCCAACCTTTTACCTTTAACCTGCATGTATCTCCCCGCTTCAGGTGTGTTTCCTGTAAACAACATATTGTAGGATTCTGGCTTTTAATCCATTCTGCTAACCGCTTCCTCTTTATGGGGGAGTTTACCCCGTTCACGTTTATGGTTAGAATGACCAATTCTGTATTACTTGCCATCTTGTTAACCCCGGTTTATGCTTTCCTCCCTTCTTTCCCTTTTCCCCCCTTCCAAGTATTAAGCTTGTGAGCACCCCTTGCTTCTCACAGCCCTCCCTTTTTAGTGTCCCTCCCCCCGCCTTAGAGTTCCTCCCCCTATCTTACCCCTTTCCCTCCCAGTTCCCGTATTCCCTTCCGCTTAGCTTATTCCTTCCCTTTCCACTTTTCCCTTCTCACTTTTCAATGAGATGGGAGAATTTTCACCATAGATTGAATATGTCTTAAGATTTTTCACTTAAAGCCAATTCTGAAGGCAGTAAGATACCCACTATATTCATCCCCCTCCATTCTTTCTCTCAGATATAATAGGTTTCCTATGCCTCTTCATGAGATGTACTACCCCCACTTTACCCTTTTTCTGGTACAATGTCCTTTCCACATCAATTTCTAGAACAAGGTATACATGTATTCTTTATACATCTATATAGTCAAAATATAGTTCCCAAGATTAATCTTTACCTTTTTAGATTTCTCTTGAGTTCTATATTTGTAGATCAAACTTTTTGTTAAGTTCTGGTTTTTTCATCAGAAATAGATGAAATTCGCTTACTTCGTTGAATGTCCATCTTCTTCCCTGGAAAAAGATGCTCATTCTCGCTGGGTAAGTTATTTTTGGTTGCATACCAAGTTCCTTAGCCTTTCGGAATATCATATTCCAGGCCCTTCGATCTTTTAATGTGGATGCTGCCAGATCCTGGGTGATCCTTATTGTGGCTCCTTGATACTTGAATTGGGTTTTTCTAGCCGCTTGCAATATTTTTTCTTTCATCTGAGGGTTCTGGCATTTGGCCACTATATTCCTTGGTGTTTTGATTTTAGGATCCCTTTCAGTGGGTGATCGATGAATCCTTTCAATGTTTATTTTTTCCTCTGTTCCTATGACTTCTGGGCAGTTCTCTTTGATAATTTCCTGGAAGACAGTGTCCAGGCTCTTTTTTTCATCATGTTTTTCTGGGAGTCCAATGATTCTCAGATTGTCTCTCCTGGATCTGTTTTCCAGGTCTGTTGTCTTCCCCAGAAGGTATTTCACATTTTTCTCCATTGTTTGATTTTTTTGGATTTGCTTGACTGATTCTTCTTGTCTCCTCGAGTCATTCAATTCCACTTGTTCAATTCTGATTTTCAGTGAAGTATTCTCTTCACTCACTTTTTTAAAATCTTTCTCTAATTGTCCCATTGAGTTCTTTTGTTCTGTGGAATTTTTTTCCATTTCGCCAATTTTGTTTTTTAGAGAGCTGTTTTCTGTTTCCAGTTCACTAATCCTATTTTTCAAGGATTTTACTTCTTTATCCACTCTCTCTTTAACTGACTTCTCCAGGCTCTTTTGCCAAGCCTCCCTCTCCTTTTGCAGAGCCTCCCTCTCCTTTTCCCATTTTTCTTCTAGCTCCCTTGTGAGAGCCTTTTTAATCACTTCTATGAGGTTCATCTGTGCTGAGGAACAGACGATCTCCTCCTTTGGGGAATCACCTGGGGACTGCCTGTTTTTAGTCTCCTCAGGATTTAGAGTCTGCTCTCTATCTGTATAGAAGCTGTCAAGGGTTAAAGTCCTCTTCAGCTTCTTGCTCATTCTGTCTATTAATCAGAGACAAACTACCAAAGAAAAACAGAAAAAACTGGAGTCTTTCTTTGGGGGGGGGGGGGGCCTGGGTGTGTTATCGAGCTTCCTCTACAGACTGCAGGGGGCAGCAGTGAGGCACTAGCAGGACTGTGCTGCGCCTGCGCTCTGAGATCCCAAAGCGTGCTGAGTCACTGAGGGGAGGGGAAGGGGGGGGCGGCCAGGTCCTGAGAGACTCCAGCTGTTTGCGGTTGTATTCTTCAGCCCCGGTGTTTTTAGCTTCTCTGCTGGGCTGTTGACTTGCTGCAGGTTCCAAACCTGTAGCGAAGCTCTCCCCGCAGAGACGGCTACGATCACTCCCCACCCCCTCTCCAGTCTGCTCCCGTGCTCTCACTGCTGCTACCCGCCGCCTGCGCCCGATCTAAAACCGCCCCAGCCCTCCAGTAAAGACAGACCTTTCTTGGCGGATCTCAAGGATGGCTTCTCTTGGTAACTATTTGTGGGTTTTTTTCAGTCAAGCATTGATTCAGAGGCTTGTAATGAAGTGGATAGTGAGAGAAAGCGCGGAGCTTATGCAACTGTGAGCCTCCTCTCCGCCATCTTAACCGGAAGTCCCCACCCAAAACTTCTTAAACAGCTCTAGATACATATTTCTAACTGCCTATCAGCAGTTTGCCTGAGATTGCCTGAGAGCTCAAGTATATCCAAATCTTTATTTTTCTCAAACCTTCCATTTTATTTGATTAGTCACTGCCTAATCTGTCACTCACCTCAGCTCAAAATCTCAGCCATCCTCTTTAAAACGATGAAGGATCCTTATCCCCAACAGCCCTAGCCAATCCAGATCACACTAGGACCTCCCTTTCCTAATAGTCACTGGTTTAGATCTCTGTGGGACCCTTTTCTCCTAGACCTCCCCTTCTCAACAGTTCTTGCTCCAGATCTATGTCAGACTTCTATCTCCTAGATGGAAAAAACCATTTATATCCCCCTAATAAGCAAGGAATCAAGAATTGTAATCCTTCTGGTAAGATATTAAGATTTATCTGTCCTGTACTTAGACCTAAGTACCATCTTTCCTTTCCGTATGTCCTGAAGTTCCCTTTGGTATCATTTCCTCTAGTTAGAACTATTAAAAGTCTTTACTTTTTGTGATGACAAAAAACTAAATGACAAAGTTTATGTACATTGATTGAAAAATAGCTAAATAAATTATATCACAAGAAATAGTCCTGTGTTATAAAAAATGATACATGTGAAAAATACATTAAAAAGACTCACATGATCTGATATAGAGTAAAGCAAGGATCTACAACAATGAAAAATTACTTGAGCAAATAGAACAATTGCAAAACAGTTCAATTTGAACATCTCAAAATTATGAAGTAGAGTGACCCCAAAAGAAGAAATATGAAATACATTTTCTACCACTCCTTTGCAGAGATGGGAGGTCCATGGATGCAGAATATTTCATATAGTTTCAGATTTTCCCATGAATTGATTTGTTTTATTGCTAATTTTTCTTTTCTGATTTTGTCTTAATGGGGGGGGGGGTTAATATGGGAGGATTTTTCTGGGAAGGTAAAGAAGATAAGAGAAAATTAAGGAAATGTAAAAACAAAATACACTAATTTATTATTATTTTTTTTTTTGCTGATGCAATTGGGGTTAAGTGACTTGCCCAGGGTCACACAGCTAGGAAGTGTTAAGTGTCTGAGGCCAGATTTAAACTCAAGACCTCCTGATTTCAGGGCTGGTGCTCTATCCACTTTACCACCTAGCTGCTCCAAATGTATTTTAAAAAATAATAATAATGTAATCCTTTTGAGAGGTGGTACTATTTTGTTTTTCTATTTATATTTCCAGTACTTAGCATAATGCTTGACACACAATAAGGACTTTGATAAGTGCTCTTCCACTTTATTCTCTTTATGATTCTTTCCTTTTCCTTATCTCACTCATCCAATCAATTGCTAAGGCCAATTTACTCTGCTTCCACAATCTTTGAAAATTGTATTTCTATTTCTCCATTCCCAAGCTTTCAAATAAAACTGGGTTCATGATCCTGAAACTGAAGACTTTCCTCTTCATGAATTCCATTTTTTCCTCTGAGTGAACTCTCATCTTTCCTTCTCCCATCTCCATGCTTTTGTGCAAGCCATTCCCTATGTGTTGAATAGATTCCTTCTTTTTCACATATCTGTTTAGTTTAGTAGATTTGGACAAATTTCTACGATGCTTTAAGAATCAATTTATACACCACTTTTGTCATAAGGCTTTCACTAATTCCCCAGCTGAAAATGATCTACTTTTTCAAATTTCTTATGTCTTTTTTTTTTTTTTTGCTTTATCACACTCTACCTTTTATCATAGTTATTTGTGTATATCTCTTTTCTCCTATTACATTAGAAGATCTTTGAGATCGGGGTCTATGTCATATCTATTTCTATATCCAAAAATACAAAGTTCTAGATGCATATCATAAGAACTTAAGAAATGCTTGTTAAATTGACAGAGGTGGAGGTAGAGTGAAGCATCCAAGGCAGATAGAATGGAATGAGTACAACCATGGGGATGGGGAAATTGTATAATGTGTTTTCAAAGGTTAGAGCACAAACAAAACATTTGGAACTAGAGCAAAGAGTTCATGTAGGAAAGTATGGCGTGGATTATTTCTTTAAATTAATTAAATTTCTTTAAAACTTAAACATAGCCCTTCATACTTGTCCTTATTACACTACATCTCCTTCCTTGATTTTCCCCTTGCTTCCCAACAAAGCTCAAAAAAAGTACCTTTTTATATGCATTGTCATCCCTCACCAACACCAAATTATTCTGAGCTTTACATTGCTGACACTTAACTTTCAGAAGAATGCTCAGTTTTTTATATTAAGCCTTCTTTCTCTGCCCTTGCTTCTCTTTTCTAAACAAGTGCCTTGCATATTCATACAATCTCTTCAAGCCATTTTCTTCCTTATCAGGATCATTTGTGTCCCTATCATCAGAATTTCATTCTTCACAATGTCCCATTCCTTTTGTATCATCTTTGCACAGAGAATTTCAGGTCATAAGATTCTATGATCTTATATAAGAAATAAGTTAGGACCTTATCTAATTTATTTCTGAGATTTTTGTGAATTCTCTGAAATCTTCATTTTCAAGGATTATGAGTATCCCAATTTTTAAGATGGAATGGTTAAATCCTTTTAATAAATCTGTAATTTCTTTTTTAAAATAGATTTTTATTGCTATCTCTTGCTAGATTTCCAAATGTATTCATCCCCTTCCCAATCTCCTCTTCCCAGAGAGATATCCTATATATCAAAATCTTTTTTTTCTTTAAAAAAAATAGATATCCCACTTAAATGATAGAGGAGGCAGTAGGCTTCATGTTAGACAAAATCGCCATGTATGCTCAAAAGTCCTTCAAGGTTATCTTATACTTTCTTTCTTCATTCCTTCTTTCTTCCCTTCCCTGTTTCAGATCCCACTAAATATGGCCAGATTCCACTACTAATTAGTCCAGAAGTTGGTTCCATCTGACTGAAGCCATTTTTAACTTCTTTAGGCAGCCTTATTACCCTTTGTTCTCTTGGGGCCTTACCATAATAGAGTCAAAGCAGTTACCTGTTTTTCTTTAGCCTTACTGGAGCTCAGAACTCCCTAGATTAAGCAATTCCCCAGCTTCAGCCTTACTAGTACCAGAAATAATAGACATCTGTCACTCTATCCATTTCCCCTTATACTTCCTTTAAAAAAAAAAAAAGTTTTTATTGAGAATTGTTTTCTTGACATTCTCGTATTGGTGACATGTTTTAATACTTTTGCTATGCTTATATTTGTGGTACATGATTAAGCCATTAGTGCTGCTAATTAGAGCAGCTAGAAGCTTTGCAATAATTAATAGAGGCAATATAAGTGTTATGATGGTGTTTTTGCTTTTTCTTTTGGATAACTTGATCAATAATTGCTGAATCAATACTGTATTGCCCCTTACAACTTGCATACTAGATAATGAAATTAGTGAATGGTGAGGGTTCTGTAGTGGATAATAAGCTAGGTTCAGCATCCGGAAACCTTGGAATCAAGTCTTGCCCCCCTGCTTACATAATTATGGACAGGTCATTTAACCTTTCAGTATCACTACGCCTATTTTTAAGAAATTCAGGTCACAGGATCTTACCTAACTTATTTCTGAGAACAGAAGTTAGAGAACAAGTGCTGATATGGATTGGAAAAAATGTTTCTTTTAATTTACAAAATATGCTAAATTATGCAATAAAATTACTTCAGTGTTTTTCTAGTTTCATCTTGGTATTCTACATACAACCTTTTGACTGAAACACTAAATTCACCATAACAAACATTCTTTCATTATGGTTTACTTTCTCCATAAATCTCTATTAAAAACATTATTTTAAAAACTAGAATTAGAAAGGAACTAGGGTCTTTCTTTACTGGATACAAGTTTTCAGGAGATACATCTTAGCAGCAATGTACTATGAAATCAAGGATCAAATCTTATTCTATGAATCACAGACTAGATATAGTATATTACTTCCTTAGGAAGGGAGACAAAACCAACATTCTATAGGGAAAATACTTGATCTCATTTTTGTGTATAAAGAAATAGAGAAAAAAGTTTTTGTTGTTCAGTTGTGTCTGATTCTTCGTAACCCCTTTTAGAGGTTTTCTTGGTAAAGATACTGGAGTGGTTCACCATATTCTTCTCCAAATTATTAAATTTCTCCTTAATTTTGAAATTTTTCTTTCAGAAATAAGAATAATATCATCCATCAGTCAACAAGCATTTTATTTATTTTTGTTCAGCTGCATCTGACTGTTGGTAACTGATTTGGGGTTTTCTTATTAAAAATACTTGAGTAGTTTGCCATTTTCTTCTCTAGTTCATTTTATAGATGAGAATTGAAGTAAACAGGGTTAAGTGACTTGGCCAGGGTCACACAACTAGTAAGTGTCTGAGGTCAGATCTGAACTCTAATCTTCCTGACTCCAGGCCTGGCACTGTAGCCACTGCACCAAGTAGCTGCTTCCTGAACATTTTATTAAGCCACTATGTTCTAGGCACTGGGCTAAGCAATGAGTATACAAAGAAAGTCAAAAACAATTCCTGTCCTCAAGAAACTCACATTCTTTTTATGTTAAAATCTTTTTTTTTCAATCAAAGAAAATCCATCCTCTTTCCCTTTCCCCACTGAATGAATAATTAAAGTATTTATAAAGCACTTATTACATGCAAGGCACTATGGCTAAGTGCTTGGGACAGAAATAGAATAGAAGATAGTCTCTGCTTTTAAGAAACCCATTCTAATAGGGATCACACAAGTAGAAGGTTTCTGCTGCACTTCAGATAGAAAGGTTACATGGATCTTAGGGCCCAGTGGTGAAGTCAAGAGAAATGTTTGTTTTTAAGTGTCACTTCCTCCAATAAAATCATGTCAATTTCTGACCTTGAACCATTCTAGGGGGTTTGTTTTGAATTTCCTGATCAGGACTCTGGGGCTTTTTCTAAGTCTGTATGAAGGGGTTTTGTTGGGGAGCTTGGCTAGACTGCCTCCATCATGATTCCCAAGAGTGCACAGTCTAATTGAGAAGAAAACATTAAGAACTAGGTTACTTACAAGCCAATTACTTACATGATAGAGGGAAGTTCATTTCAGAGGAAAGAGCCCTAGCAGCTAAGGGATGGGGAACAGTGAAAGGACTCTTAAGTTAGACGGGAAATGAAATGAAACTTGGAAGAAATCAAGAGAAGCTAAGAGACAGAGATTAAGAAGCAGAGAATTCTTGACATGAGTCAATAACCAGGACAAAGACACTGATACAAGAGGAAGGGTGTAGCTGATGGAGGGCAGTGCAGATCAGTGTAGATGAAGGAAAGGAAAGTGTCAGAAGACTAAGAAAATAGTAACAGCACATTTTTCACTTGATCCTGGAGGGAATTGGGCACCATTGCAGTTTACTGAATGGATCAGATGTAGGCTTTAGGAGAATCACTTTTGTCAGCTCTGTGGAAGTTAGATTGGAAAGGGAAGAGAACCATATAGAGATGAGGACCGCTGAACAGATGGACCCATCATTTGATGCCTTTTTGATTTCAACCTTTGCCCTGGAGACATTTCTCTGCTCCCATGACAATAAGAGGTGATGGCAGTCCCTTAAACCCACTCCAGTGAGTTCTCAGGTAACCCAACCAGAGGATGCATGGATACTGGGTTGCTCTCAACAGCTAGATAATGAATCTGTTTTCTAAAATTCTTTTTTTTTCAGATGGCAACAGCATGTGATCCTTGTCATTCTGGGAAATCAAGGAAGGCTTCATAGAAGAGTTGGCAAGAGGGTAGAAATTAACTATAACGCCCATCTCCTATAATTTCATTCAAAAACAACTCACAAATGTTTGTCTTTTGATGTGATCCAAAGCCAGAAGATGAAAGTGAATTTGCAGAGTGGTGTCACAGAAAGAGAACTAGATTTGTAATCTAGGTTGCTGTTTGATTGTTTTTCAGTCACATCTGACTCTCTGTGACCCCATTTGGGGGTTCTTTGGAAGAGAGATTGGAGTGTTTTGCCATTTCTTTCTCCAGTTCATTTTACAGGAAACTGAGGCAAATAGAGGTAAGGGACTTGCCCAGGGTTACACAGCTACTAAGTGTCTAAGGGTGGAGTTGAATTCAGGAACTTGGGTTCAAATACATAGCTCTCCTTACTAGCAGTATGATTCCAAATGAATCATTCAATTTCTCTGGGTTTCATTTCCCTCTTGGGCATGAGAGACTTGTACTGGATGACATCTAGGGGTATTTCTAGTTTTAAATCTATGCTCCTATGATGCCAGAAACTAAGAATAAGGTAATTCTAGAAAATTAAGTGGAGAGGTCAGCTAGAATGGAAAGAAAAATAAAAAGTCTACTAACTAAAAAAAAAAAAAAAAATCAGGAGGAGGGGTGCTTTAGAGAGTCCCACTAACAATAATCTGACTGACAATCACTATGATTTCAGCAAGCACCTAAAAGAAGCTAAAAAATATATTAGAATCATTCTTTTCTCTTTTCCACATTACTTGGCCGGAGTCCATGGTCCTTCCAGCTACATACTCACACTTTCTCTTTCCAAGGACAAATTAGCCAGGATTAAAAAAAATACCTTAATGGGGGTGATATCTATACATAGCACATATAGAAACTCTGTGCTAATCTCCCACATAACATAGCTAATGTCTGAGGCCACATTTGAATTCAGGTCCTCCTGATTCCAGGACCTGTGCCTTATTCACCGGACCACTGGGCTGCACATAAATGCCAACTAATGGACAGGGACACAAGTCACGGAGCAAGAATCAGGATTTAAAAATAGCTTAATGAAATAGAAAACCATATAGAAAATGTGTGTAAGCTGCAAACAGAGGGAAAGGACAAAGAGAGGTAGGTAAATCTTCACTGATCTCAAGGAACAGTGTAAAAGGTTGAAACTCTTGAGTTGATGCACTGAGGTCAGACAATCAAGTGCTTAAGGCTAATTACTGATTGGACAATACTCTATAAGCATATGCTTGGAAAATGGCCCTTCCCACTATTCTGTGCTGGTTCAATAATTGGTGTATACAGAGAATTGTAAGAGGGACTAGGGAGTGGAATAAGACTAGCCAGGATCACTTTTTGGGCAGGAGATGGAGAGGAGAGGTCGTAGAGATTCTATGTCCATCCAATTCACTTCTACCCCTAAAGACCAAGAATAAAGACCAAGGACTTTTGATTATCCTGAATCTGGCTGATTCTAGCAGGGATCCTCAAACTATGTGGATTGTGGGCTAGATGCAGCAGCTGAGGACGTTTATTCTCCTTACCCAGGACTATGAAGTTTCTTTATTTAAAGGCCCACAAAACAAAGTTTTGTTTTTACTATAGTCCGACCCTCAAACAGTCTGAGAGACAGTGAACTGGCCCCCTATTTATTTATTTATTTATTTATTTAAAAAAATTTTTTTAAATAACTTTTTATTGATAGAACTCATGCCAGGGTAAATTTTTTTTTACAACATTATCCCTTGCATTCACTTCTGTTCCTATTTTTCCCCTTCCTCCCTCCACCCCCTCCCCCAGATGGCAAGCAATCCTTTACATGTTGAATAGGTTACAGTATATCCTGGATACAATATACGTGTACAGAACTGAACAGTTCTCTTGTTGCACAGGGAGAATTGAATTCCGAAAGTATAAATAATCCGGGAAGAAAAACAAAAATGCAAGCAATTTATATTCATCTCCCAGTGTTCTTTCTTTGGGTGTAGCTGCTTCTGCCCATCTTTGACCAATTGAAACTGAATTAGCTCTCTTTATCGAAGAGATCCACTTCCATCAGAATACATCCTCAAATAGTATGATTGTTGAGGTATATAATGATCTCCTGGTTCTGCTCATTTCACTTAGCATCATTTCATGTAAGTCTCGCCAGTCCTCTCTGTATTCATCCTGCTGGTCATTCCTTACAGAATAATAATATTCCATAATGTTCATATACCACAATTTACTCAACCATTCTCCATTTGATGGACATCCATTCATTTTCCAGCTTCTAGCCACTACAAACAGGGCTGCCACAAACATTTTGGCACATACAGGTCCCTTTCCCTTCTTTAGTATCTCTTTGGGGTATAAGCCCAGTAGAAACACTGCTGGATCAAAGGGTATGCACAGTTTGATAACTTTTTGAGCATAGTTCCAAATTGCTCTCCAGAATACTGGCCCCCTATTTAAAAAAGTTTGAGGACCCCTATTCTAAGATATCCAGGGAGCTAACTCAATCTTTATATTTGATGCCCAATGTGTGGACCAAGGATCCTAATTTCACTTCTTCAAATCCCCGGTGACCAGGAAATAGGGTGAATATTTTAATAGACAAACAGAGAACTTACTTTGTTAAGGGCTAAACTAGTAACTTTTTCTAGCTGAAATGGGGCAGATATTAGGAAAAGATTCTCCCCCAGCCCCAGCCCCATGCCCACCCCCAATCCAAAGAGCCACTATAGAAAGCATACTTAAGTTGATCAAGGGACAAGGCTTAATTATAACTTGGTTGCAGATCCCTAGACTCTTGGGTCCATTAGAACGCACGTCCCCTTGGTTCTTAAAGGAAGAAGATGTAGGGCCAGATAATTGGAAACTAGTAGATCAATTATGTAAATACTACAATGATAAAGGTCCTGGTTCAATTTCCAAGGAAACATTCTATAAATACAACATAATACAATTGGCCTTAAAGAATCCTGCAAGTTATAGAAAAAAGAAAAGTTTTAAGAACAGCCAGATGAGGAAGTGTGAGGAAAAAGAGGACAAAGAATAGACTAATGGCTATATCACCAGAGGGCATGGGGAGTTAAGGGAGGATGAAAGGCGTGGTGAAGGACATAGTGATTCTGGCTCTCAAAAGGCAACTTCAACCCCGCCTAATCCTGAACAGGTTACTGATAAACCTCCATCAACTCCACCTTCTGAGATGGAGAGAGGAGGAGTAGTGGGAAGGGCAGTGATACCACCAGCACCTCCCCCCCCCCCAGCCACCACCCCCTTCCTGTGACTAGATTGCAAAAGGCACTACTTAAAGGCACAGAAGAAGGGCAGGATTTAGCTGATTTGAAAATAGGAATGTATCCTGTGATTCAACAGTTTAACTGTTCAGGTCAAGAAAGTAGAAAATGTGCTCCTTTTGATCTAGAAATTCTCAAAGCCCTGAAAAAGGATTGCACTCTTTATGGGGCTACATCAGCTTATGTTAAGATGTTATTACAGAATTTGACTTATGAAGTCTTTACCCCTAGGGACTGGAAATCTATAGCAAGGACATGCTTAGAACCTGGACAAAACTACTTGTGGCTTTCTGAATATAGCGAGCTCTGTAGAATACAAGCCCAACAAAATAGTCATAGTGGAGTTAATACTGCAATCACCTGTGACCAGTTAACAGGTGTAGGTTCTTATGCAGACGTCACAGTACAGATTAATTAACCCATAGCAGCATATGAGCAAATTGCTGCTGCTACTATCAAAGCTTAGGCTTCTCCCCAGTAAAAATGACCTTCACAAAAATTGCACAAGGATCAAATGAATGCTTTGCTGATTTTGTGGGATGTTTGCAGACAGCTACCATACGAACTAATGGTGAAAATACAGTAACAGATATTTTGATAAGGCAACTTGCTAAAGAAAATGCTAATGAGATTTGCAGAAGAATTATACTAGGACTGCGCAAGGATGCTCCTTTAGAGGAGATCATTAGACACTGTGCCACAGTGGGCACAAATGCCTTTTATAGTCAGGCTATGATGCAGACTCTCCAAGATCTGAACATGGGAAGACAGGGTCCCTTTTGGCAAGGGACTTCCAGAGAGACTCATCAATACTTTTAGTGTGGTAAAGTAGGGCATCTGAAAGCTCAATCTTGGCATAGAGATAGAATGGGAAAACAGGGTGGGAGAACAAGACCCAATACCCCATGTCCAAAATGCAACAGAGGCTTCCACTGGGCCTCAGAATGTAGACTGATTCAGGGAAATGGGATGAGGGGCCCAACCCCAGGGCCCCAGGCAAAAAATACTTGGGGCATGATGGCAGCCAATGAAGGCACCCAGAGAGTGACTAGAAGTCCAGTACTCAGACTGACAAATCAGCCAGGAAGCCATATGATGGGAGAAGGGGATTACACAATCAACCAGCCAGGAAGCAACCTGATGGGACAAAGGGATTACAATTAGGGAGAATAGAGTTGTATACATCTGGGACAACTGAGATACCCCTGGAGAGGTGAGATCTCTTCCTCTCCAGCCTATGGATCCCTTGCTTCCAGGCACAGCAGGCTTGACCATTTCACATCCTTTTTGTACATACAAAACAGTGTCCATCTGTCCATCTACACACTGATGTGGGAAACTGAGGAATGCGTAGATAATATCCCAGTCGCTAATACAGGTAGACAATGTGTGACTTATCAACCAGGAGAAGTAGTAGCATCAGGTTTACTGATGCAGACTCCTAATAAGCAATCTGGTGATAGTCACCCAGATTCTGACTCCAAGCCACAAAATCCAGGAATATACTGAACAGCAGCTGTAACGGCTGACCGACCTATGCTCATGATCTGTATAAATGGCCTACCAGTAGAAGGATTGGTAGACACTGGTACAAATCGTACAGTCATTAGAGGTGCCAGCTGGCCCAGTCACTGGCAAAAGATTAAGACAGACACTTATATGTCTGGTGTAGGAGGATCAATAGCAGCTGAATTTAGTGCTGCCCCTCTGAGATGGACTTTTGAAGGTGAAACAGGAGTTTTTACTCCTTTTATAGTTGAAAAAATCCCCATTAATCTGTGGGGAAGAGACATTTTACAACAATTAGGGTTAAAAATGAGTACTTCGGTTTTTTAGGCAGGGCTGCTATTGAAGGCCTGCCAACACTTTCACCTGTTCTTATCCAATGGAAAACTGATACACCAGTGTGGATAGAGCAGTGGCCCTTAGGCAGCAATAAAATTCAGGCTTTATTAGATATAGTACAGGAGCAGCTTGACCAAGGACACTTACAACCTTCTCTAAGTCCTTGGAATTCCCCAGTATTTGTTGTAAGAAAGAAATCTGGAAAATGGAGGATGTTGACTGACTTAAGAAAGGTAAATGAACAGATGGAAACTATGGGAACTCTTCAGCCTGGACTTCCATCTCTTACTCAATTGCCTAGAGAATGGCCTCTTTGGGTTATAAACATTAAGTATTGTTTCTATTCTATCCCTCTAAATAAGGAGGATTTGAAAAGATTTGCCTTTTCAGTGCCCAGCGTTAACTTAGCTGAGCCTTATAAAAGATATGAATGGACAGTTTTGCCACAGGGAATGAAAAATAGCCCTACTATGTGTCAAATGTATGTTGCGTCTGCTCTTACTCCAGTAAGAAAAGCATTTCCAAAAGTAATGTTATTATATTACTTGGATGATATATTGGGAAGTGCACCTGAGGAACAAATGTTAGAAGCATGTCTACAAAAGACCATAGAAACACTAAGGAATTACAAATTGCACATAGCTCCAGAAAAAAATTCAAAGACATGCTCCTTTTCAATATTTAGGATATTAAGTATACCCCAATGTGCTCACAGTACAAAAACTTTCCTAAGAACAGAGAAGTTGAACACTTTAAATGACTTTCAGAAATTGATAGGAGATATCCAATCGATGCATCCAGTGTTAGGCTTGACTACCTATCAATTGCAACCATTATATGACATTTTAAGGGGAGACAGTGCTTTAAACTCACCACGCCAGCTTACAAAAGAAGCTCGAGAGGCTTTGAAAGAAGTTGAACTGGCTTTATCCAATGTGGTTGAAAGAGTCACTCAAAAACCCATGGAAATATCAGTTTTTGCTACATAAGAGGCACCCACAGCAGTCCTTCATCCAGGAGACAGTGTGATAGAGTGGGTAAACCTCCCGGCACAACCAGAACAAAGCCTTACTTCTTACGCAGTGCTTGTGGCTAGAATTTTATTAAAGGCCATTAAGCAAGCAGTTACAGTTATCTGGAACAAGACCTGACAAGATATACACATTTTATACCAATGCACAAATTAATATATGTTGTGAAACCATCCCAGAGTGGCAAATTTTATTGGCCACGGCTCCAAATTTTACACATGGGTCTCCATTAAAGATAACCAGACTATTACATAATTGGTGATGGATTCTTGAAGAAAAGGTTTCTAAAGTTCTTAAAGAACCAACTATCTTCACAGATGCATCAAAACATAATATTTGTGTTGTACACTCTCATGACTTAACTATAGAGAGTAGTCAGAACTCCTTTTCAGTCCATTTAGCAGCATGAATTATATGTGATCATTCTAGCTCTTACTTATTATCCAGGAGATATAAATATAATATCTGATTCGGCCTATTCAGTAGGTGTGGTACAAAGAACTGCCACAGCCCAAATAAAATTTGTAGCCTCTAATATATATCAGATCTTTAAAGACCTTCAAGAGCAAGTGAGAAAGCATCCAGGTAAGATTTATATCTTTCATATCCACTTTCATAGTGCACTTCCAGGTTCTATTTTTGATGGTGATTCAAAGGCAGATAGCTTTCTAACCATTTTGGCCAATACTCCTTTATTTCAGGAAGCCCAAGAATTTCATTTTAAATACCATCAGGCTGCTCAAGCTTTACATTTATAATTTGGAATAACAAGAGAGGAAGCTGGGAGCTGAGTAAAAGCCTATACAGCTTGCCTTCCTTTCCATGCTCCTACACTGTCTCC